>NC_136266.1:178916639-179394139 GCF_964187855.1 Myxine glutinosa | reverse complement strand
AAGAATATCGCGCCAAGAAAGCGGCTCCACCCAGGAATGAGGGGACAAGAGGAGCAATGGGGCTGCGTGTATGAATCTCAGAAAGAGGGAGAGAAGGCGGTATTTGAAGCTTTGGAGCCTGAAGCGATCAGAGACTTTGGTCAGGGCTCGATCGATTATTTTATTATTCGCACAACGTGAATCTTCTCTCGTCCTTCTCTTCTCTCATGCTTTCCTTTTTTGCATCCTTCCCTTTATCATTCCTTTCGCTTTGCAGGTTCGCTCACATTATTCATTTCATTCTCTGTGCTTTGCTGGTTGTTTCTCGTGCATGGTTTGTCTTCGGTGTTAGGTCTTTCCTGCATCTTCTGGATCTGACCTTTCACTCTCATATCTTCTCCTTCCATCCTTGCACAACTTCACTTTCACGTTCCGACATTCGATAGCTTCAGTCAAATGTTACTTACGGAACTGAGCAAAGATCTACTGTAATCTATATACCCCACAAAGGTTAATAAATGACCCTTCCTGCTGCTAATGTGGCGTTTTTCATGGTGGCCTTTTGAAACAGTCGCTCTTGCTGTTTAACACGAAAATGAAAGGGAAGAAACCCAGGGTGTGTTCAGTTGCCAAGCAGCTTGCCAAGCCAGCCATTCCTTATTAACGGCTTTGAATGGAGTGCTTGCTCGAATGCTTAAGCCACTTGGCGAGCGCTCTACAAGAAACTTGGTAACTGACCACACCCCCAATATTCTTGAGGCCCGACCACAGATCTACTGAAATCTATACACACCAAAGACGAATGACCCTTCCTGCTGCCCTTGTGCGTAACGGGTGTACTAGTTGTTACAAATATACTATTTCATTGTTTCGTCTGCCTGGAAATACCTGCTTGTTCCGCCGATGTAAATACTTGCCTTAGGGATTTAGAGAGACCATAGGGACTGAGAGTTAAGTTGTGACATAAACAGTAGTGGGGACGTAGAGAGTTTAGGTGGTTGTTAAAAAAAAATGGTGTGCATAGTTTAAAGGGACGACGAGGGAAGCACGAGTTATAGGGGAAATCAGTTAAATAGATGAAGCTGTGTGTGTGAGGAATTGTATATTGTGTTGAGATAAAAGGAACTGTGTTTGAGGTGTGCGTGGAAAAAGGTGTGAAAGCACAAAAGGTGTGCGAGGCATTTGGTGTGTGAAAGTAATGGTGTGCGAAATAAATGGGGTGTGAGAATATTTGGTGTGGAATGCTTGGTGTGGAATAAAAGGTGTGGAATGCATGGTGCGAAGGAGTGAATGGGGGGAGTGGAACCCATTCACGGAGGCCTGGCATGGTAGTTTAAAACTAGATAGAGGGCACAGGTAAATGACATGGATATTGACACCTGTGGTGCTGATGGTAGAATGTAGTGTTTTGTGAGGTGCATGAGGTGGTGGAATGGCTGGGCGTGTGGTTTAATTGGTAGTTATGGTTATTGGGGCACTCCGCCACTGGTAGCTTGTGGGCCAGGTAAGGCCGCAGGTAGGCTCAGGGAGCCAGGTAGGTTAGCGTGTGAGTGTGGCCCGAGGATCCAGGGAAAGGACCCGTTGCCCAATGCCAAGGTGGGCATCGAGGGGGTAAGCGCCAGGGAGGGCCTTCTCCGGGTAGATTAGTGTAAGGAGCAGGCAAGCTCGGGAGGCGGCTCCAGTGAACGGAGGGGCGCAGGTAGGTAGACCTGCTGGTAGAGCCACACGACCCAGCCCTGAAATTGTGCGAGGGCACAGGTAGAAAATTTGTGGGGTGAGACCCAAATTCAGGAGGGCACCACAGTGTGGGCAATGGGAATTCGGGTTCTTAGAACCACATAGTTTAAAGAAGGCCGATTGGCAGGGTACGACCCCGGGGAGTTTAAATGAGTAATGTTGTTAGTGTAGTTAGGATGTGGGACCCCTTCGCACCATCCACAACCATCCACCACGGAGGACAAACTTTACACCGAGAGGCTCTGTAAGCTGTTTGGAAAGTGATGTGCATCACGACATGAGTGAAACATTGTTTTATTCTGCCCCTTCCTTCCTGGGAGAACCTGGGAGGGATTTGGGAACGAATTTGGCATTAGAGGGGACATGGGAGACAAGATGTAGAGACTAATTGTAAATACAAGGAGGGCTAGGGTAGTGTAGTGAACGCTGGGGGGTACGTACGGTTAGGGACGAGCTTATTCCGCTCACTCTGCCGCGTTCCTCTCACCGCACCAGGTATGGTGATACCTGGTTATCTTGTTTTTGCATGTGCCACTGTTGCTTTTCCTTGTGTTTGTTGTGCCTTGTCTTCCTCCCCACCCAGGACCATTTGTAGACCCACCTGTTGCAGCATCTTGCTGCCAAACATCCCTCCATCCATCACCTTATGGACCACAAGCCTTGTGGCCCCGCACCTCTGCTGTGGTGGCTCTCGGCTGCCCCCATCATCTTGCACCTTCGGACCACCTGTTGGGTGGCATTCTGGCCAAACAATGGACCACCTGTTGGGTGGCATTCTGGCCAAACAATGGACCACCTGTTGGGTGGCATTCAAACCCACCTTTGGACCAAGTGTCAGTGGCCCTGTTCACCAGAGAAATGGCTCGATCTTGAGAAGGTGAAAATTTAGATGCCCTTTTTGTTTCAAATGGCCTGTATGCCGGTCTCGGGCAGCCGGTTTTTGTTAGGGAACCTCTCAAGACAAGAAGCCGCAAGATGAGGCAAGCAGCAAGTGCCTCCATTTCCTTTCTCCATTTCTTCCCTCGAGTTCAGGGCCCGTATTCATAAACGTACTGCACCTGCACATTCAGTTTCACAAAATTGTTACTGGCAATTTATCAGATGCACAAATGATGTAATCTACACAATGTATTTACTTCTGATAACATGTGAATGCATGTGCGTGCACATCCATACACACATACACACATATACACACACAAACACACGTACAACCACACACATATATACACACACATACATACACACACATACACACACGTACACCCACACACGTACACCCAAACACATATATACACACACACACAAACATACACAAACACATCTCGTTTTTTCATCTCTGTTCCTCACAATTTTGTCTCTCTCTTATTCACAGACACAGACACACACACACACGCACACACACACACATACATCCACACACACACCCACACACATGTATACCCACACCCACACCCACACCCACATGTACACCCACACCCACACACATGTACACCCACACCCACACCCACACACACACACCCACACACACATATATACACACACATACACATACACACACACACACACACCTCGTTTTTTCATTTCTGTACCTCACAATTCGGTCTCTCTCTTATTCACAGACACACACACACACACACACACACACACACACACACACACACACACACATATATGTATACACACACATATATGTATACACACATATACACACACAAACACATGTACACCCACACACATATATACACACACATACACACACGTGCACCCACACACGTACACCCACACACATATATACACACATACACACACACACACACACACACACACACACACACACACATATATATATATATACACATACATACATACATAAATATATACACATACATACATACATACACACACACACACACACACACACACACACACACACACACACACACACACACACACACACGTCCCACATGTATATATCCCACATCCCACATGTATATACATGTTTAAAGTGTACGTGCACTTCCCCCCTCCCCCGCCCGGCAACGCTGGGTACTTCTGCTCGTAACTAATGAAATAAAAACGAAGAAATATCTCTCGGTAATTTCCTGAAACATATTTTACTTCCGGATAATAATGTTGAATGAAATAAGAAAGAACGAAGATATACATGTCATTTTTGTGCCGACTCTCATAAAACGTAAAATGTTAACGGAAAAGAAAAAGCGAATTTTTAATATATGTCTGTAGCGGTTACCGCTGGATGTACATAATCGCCTTGCACCGGCCAGAACACGGCCAGACGCGCCTCTCCCGGGCATGCCAGGACTCACTGTTCCCGGGCACGCCCGAACCTCCCGGGCACGCCCGGTCTCGTCTTTCCCGGGCATGCCCGCTCTCGCCTTTCCAGGGCTCGCCCAGAGCGTCCGGGCATGCCCGCTATCGCCTTTCCAGGGCTCGCCCAGAGCGTCCGGGCATGCCCGCTATCGCCTTTCCAGGGCTCGCCCAGAGCGTCCGGGCAAGCCCGCTATCGCCTTTTCAGGGCTCGCCCAGAGCGTCCGGGCATGCCCGCTATCGCCTTTCAAGTATTCGCCCAGAGCGCCCGGGCACGCCCAGCCTCGACTTGCCAGGCCGCAGCCAAACACGCCCGGGCAGGTCCAGACTCGCCTTTCCAAGGCTCGCCCTTGATACCCGGGCATGCCCGGTATAGCTTTTGCCGGGCAAACTTCCCGACATAAATGTGTATATATATTGCTGCCCGATAAACGGGCTTGTCAGAATACCTGAGCTGTTTTGTTTCAATAAAGCAACTCGGACGAATTCCGTCTTTGGTCGCGTCAATTCTTTTGACTCGCGTTGGAGCGCAGTTCCTTCATTGGTGACCTACCGACATGGATACGGCAGTGACGCTTAAACTGCCTACCTTCTGGGAGGCTCACGCGGCTGTTTGGTTCGCCCAGGCGGACTCCCAGTTCGTCCTGCGAGGCATCACCGCGGACGACACCCGCTTCCACCATGTTGTGGCGGCGCTCGGTTCCACCACCGCGGCCCACGCCTTGAGCCTCCTCCAGCACCCGCCGGCTGCTGCAAATACGACGCGCTGAAGACGCTCCTCCTCGGCGCTTTCGCCCTCTCACCGGCAGCACGCGCACGGCGCCTGCTTGACCTGCCCGAGCTCGGCGACACGCGCCCGTCCGAGCGCATGGACTATATGCTCTCGTTGCTCGGCGAGCACTCTCCGGCATTCCTGTTCCGGGAGCTGTTCCTCCGTCAGCTGCCTAACCCGGTACGCCTCGCCCTGGCTGGCACGTTGATCACGGATTCCCGCGCCCTCGCCAGGGAAGCCGATAAGATCTCCTCGGCAGGCCAGCACATCGGCGCGGTTACCTGGAGCCCGCCGCCATCCGAGGCGACGCCCACGATGCCCGAGCGCCCTGCGCGGTTGGAGGCCGAACTGCCGGTGCAACTGGCGGCCGCCACGCCGCACCGCCCGCTCCGACACGACGGCCGGGGCCTCCACCTGACCGGGCGTGGTGTTATTACCACGCCAGGTTCGGACACAAGGCTCGGACGTGCCGGCCCCCGTGCACTTTCGGCAGGTCGGGAAACGGCTGGGCCGGCGTTCATTCCCAGCCATGAGCGCCGGCCACTCAGGCAACTTGCTGTTTATTCGGGACAAAGCGTCTGGACGGCGTTTCCTGTGCGACACCGGCGCCCAACTGAGCGTCATACCTGCCTCCGAGCAGGACAGGCTGGACGCAGTTTGCGGCCCCTCTTTGGTCGCTGCTAATGGCTCGGCCATATGCACTTTCGGCCCACGCGTCGTCACCCTCTGCTTCGGCAGCCAGCGCTTTCAATGGACTTTTGTTACCGCCAGCGTCCCCGTGGCTTTGCTGGGCGCCGACTTCCTCTGCGCGCACGGGCTGCTGGTCGACGTCAAACGACGTCGCCTTGTCCACGCCGAGACCTTCAGCTCCCTGGCGTGCACAATGAGCAGCTCCGCACCGACCGAACTGGCGTGCGCCCTCCCGGCAACGAACGAGTTCGCTCGCCTGCTCGTGGAATTCCCGGCCCTCACGCGGCCGACGTTTTCGGCCGTCGTGGTGCGGCATGGGATCGAGCACCACATACCCACTACGGGCCCGCCGGTCTACGCCAGGGCCCGCCGCCTCGACCCAGCCAAGCTCGCCGTGGCAAAGGCCGAATTCGACGCGTTGGAGCACCTCGGCATCGTGCGGCGCTCCGATAGCGCGTGGGCCTCGCCACTGCACATCGTGCCAAAGCCGGGGGGTGGATGGCGCCCGTGTGGCGACTACCGCCGTCTCAATGACGCTACCACCCCCGACAGGTACCCGATCCCGCATATTCAGGATTTTTCCGCCCGTTTGGCGGGACGGGTCATCTTTTCGAAAATTGACCTGATACGGGGCTACCACCAGGTACCTGTCCGGGCGGCCGACGTCCCGAAGACGGCCGTCATCACGCCGTTTGGCCTGTTCGAATTTTTGCGGATGCCGTTTGGCCTCAAGAACGCGGCCCAGGCGTTCCAGCGCTTGATGGACGGCGTGCTGCGCGACCTGCCGTTTCTTTTCGTCTCTCTGGACGACATCCTCGTCGCCAGCACGTCCCGCGCCGAGCACCTCCTCCACCTCCGAACACTGTTCGGTCGCCTCAGCGAGCACGGCTTAATTGTCAACCCGGTCAAATGCCACTTCGGCGCGACGACCGTTGACTTTTTGGGCCACCGCATCACCAAGACTGGGGCCGTGCCGCTGCCGACCAAGGTCGAGGCCATCACCACGTTCCCGCGTCCCCGTTCCATCAAGGCCCTCCAAGAGTTCCTCGGCATGGTGAATTTTTATCACCGATTCGTGCCCCGCGCTGCTCAGCTCATGCGGCCCCTTTACGAGGCCCTCCGGGGCAAGCCGGCCAAGCATGACATTGTTTGGTCCGCGGCCATGGACGC
Source organism: Myxine glutinosa (assembly GCF_964187855.1). NCBI lineage: Eukaryota > Metazoa > Chordata > Myxini > Myxiniformes > Myxinidae > Myxine > Myxine glutinosa. The sequence continues at coordinate 179,387,460 of NC_136266.1, read as the reverse complement.
GGCCTTCGCCAGTGCCAAACGGGCCCTCGCCGACGCAACGCTGCTGGCTCACCCGGTGCTCAACGCGCCCATCGCCCTCACTACGGACGCCTCCAACTACGCGGTGGGCGCCGTCCATGAGCAATGGGTGGACAGGGTTTGGCAGCCACTCGCTTTTTTCAGCCGGCAACTCCGGCCGAACGAGTTAAACTACAGCACGTTCGACCGCGAGTTGCTCGGGCTATTCCTGGCCGTTCGCCATTTCCGACACCTCTTGGAGGGCCGCCCGTTCACGGCTTTCGTCGACCACAAGCCGTTGGTCTACGCAATGGCTAAGGTCACGGAGCCGTGGTCGGCCCGCCAGCAGCGCCACCTCTCCGCCGTGTCGGAGTTCACCACGGACATCCAGCACGTCGCCGGCAAAGACAATGCCGTGGCCGACTGCCTTTCGCGGGCCAGCGCGAACGCGGTCCACCTCGGCGTGGACTTCACGCTCATGGCGGCCGACCAGACCACCGACGCCTCGGTGCAGGCACTCCGCGTGGCGGACACGGGCCTCCGCCTGGCCGACATCCCCTTCGCGGGCACCGTCCTGCTCTGCGACGTCTCCCAGGGCCAGCCTCGCCCCATCGTGCCCGTTTCCTGGCAGCGCCGCATCTTCGCCTCCATCCACGGCCTTTCTCACCCGGGCCGGAAAGCTTCTCAGAAGCTGGTGTCGGCGCGTTTCGTCTGGCACGGCCTTCGACGAAACATCCGCGACTGGGCCAACACCTGCACGGCCTGCCAGCGAGCCAAGGTCCACCGCCACACCCAGGCCCCGCTGGCACCTTTCGCCGTGCCTGAACGGCGTTTCGACCACGTCCACGTGGACCTGGTGGGTCCCCTGCCCCCCTCGCGGGGGTTCACCCACCTGCTCACCATGGTGGACAGGACCACCAGGTGGCCGGAGGCCGTGCCCCTCACCTCCAGCACCACCGCCGACGTGGCGCAGGCGTTCATCGCCACCTGGGTCGCGCGCTTCGGCGCACCAGCGGACATCTCGTCCGACCGCGGCCCACAGTTCACGTCTGAGCTTTGGGGCGCGGTCGCCCGTTCGTTGGGGGTCATGCTGCACCGCACCACGGCCTACCACCCCCAAGCCAATGGGTTGTGCGAGCGGTTTCACCGCTCCATGAAGGCCGCACTCATGGCCGGCCTTCAGGACGACGGTTGGGCCGACCGGCTGCCGTGGGTCCTTTTGGGCCTTCGCACGGCCCCCAAGGAAGACCTCCAGGCGTCCGCCGCCGAGCTCGTCTACGGCCAGCCACTCCGCGTCCCGGGCGAATTCGTGCCTGACGCTACCAGTCCCTGGTCCGCCGCTCGCCAGCGCTCGGACCTCCAGGAGGCCGCCCGACGATTTGCCCCCGTGCCGACGTCCCGCCACGGTGGCCCCCAGTCCTACGTCCCCCCGGCGCTTCGCACAGCGGAGTACGTCTTTGTGCGTCATGACGCGCACCGGGGGCCACTCCGGCCCCCGTACGACGGGCCCTTACGGGTCCTGCGACGGGGCGACAAGTCTTTCATCGTCGACTTTGGCGGCCGGCCGGACCAGATTTCTGTGGACCGCCTCAAACCGGCGCACATGGACGTCGACCGACCACCACGGTTGGCCCTTCCTCCGCGGCGAGGCCGCCCCCCGTCCACAGTTCCCCCCGCTCGACCACCCACCACCACGTCAGACCCCTCCCCACAACCCTCCAGGGGTCGCTTCGGCCGGGTCATCCGGACCCCCCTTAAATTGACCCTGCCGGTGCAGGTCGATTCTGGAGGGGCGTGTGTAGCGGTTACCGCTGGATGTACATAATCGCCTTGCACCGGCCAGAACACGGCCAGACGCGCCTCTCCCGGGCATGCCAGGACTCACTGTTTCCGGGCACGCCCGAACCTCCCGGGCACGCCCGGTCTCGTCTTTCCCGGGCATGCCCGCTCTCGCCTTTCCAGGGCTCGCCCAGAGCGTCCGGGCATGCCCGCTATCGCCTTTCCAGGGCTCGCCCAGAGCGTCCGGGCATGCCCGCTATCGCCTTTCCAGGGCTCGCCCAGAGCGTCCGGGCATGCCCGCTATCGCCTTTCAAGTATTCGCCCAGAGCGCCCGGGCACGCCCAGCCTCGACTTGCCAGGCCGCAGCCAAACACGCCCAGGCAGGTCCAGACTCGCCTTTCCAAGGCTCGCCCTTGATACCCGGGCATGCCCGGTATAGCTTTTGCCGGGCAAACTTCCCGACATAAATGTGTATATATATTGTTGCCCGATAAACGGGCTTGTCAGAATACCTGAGCTGTTTTGTTTCAATAAAGCAACTCGGACGAATTCCGTCTTTGGTCGCGTCAATTCTTTCGACTCGCGTTGGAGCGCAGTTCCTTCATGTCAACATTTTCCCCGAATGTTATTTTAGGCGGTGTATTTTCGTGTATCATCGTGGCGCGATTTTTACAAATATATCTCGGCAATTTCCCGTGTGTGCGTGAATGTTCTCAATTATTTCTGACACCGAGTCTAAAACCATCGATAAAAATTAAATCAGATGGTGAATTCGATAAAATCGTGAGGGTGACTCTCAATGAACGGGCTTTAGTTTACAGGCCTTTGAGAATTCATTTCGTTCTATAAACGGAAACTTTCTTGGGATTCTCTTCCCGTTTTTTTTTAACCGAGTCTAACACTATGTCAGCGACTGTTAAAAATGAAATGTTATATCGAATTAGAATTGAAATAAACCTGTGTGAGAGAGAAAGACAGCATGGGCCTAACTAAAGAGGCCTCAAAGCTATTCGAGGTAATAAAATGGTGGATATTTGTTTACATGAAGCCTCTCCAAGAATGGGTGGAGCTATGGGTGGAGCTACTCTGCAAACCGACTAAGCCACACCCCCGGACAGACGTCCAACAGAATCACCTACGGCTATTATAATATAGAAGATATATATATATATATCGAGGTTGGGGGGGGGGGGGGGAGTTTAAAATAGGGATGCTCCACTGCTATTGGGACATATGAAGCTGAAATAATATATTAACAATGTGAAAACACAATTGTCCTCATGATGTTATACTTTATCATTTATCCTGTTTTACAATAAAATAGAATTGCAAGACAAGACAGTGTTGTAATGATGTGGGATCAGCGAACATATAACAACATGTGAGGATGGATGACATTTGGGGATAAAAACAAGGTATTTGGGGATAAAAAATAATTTAGGGTAAAAATAACAAGGCATTTCAAGATAAAATAATTTAGCGATAAAAATAACAAGGCATTTCAGAATAAAATAATTTAGCGATAAAAATAACAAGTCATTTGGTGAAAAATAATTTAGGGAAAAAAAATATCAAGGCATTTCGGGATAAAATAATTTAGGGATAAAAATAACAAGGCATTGCAAGATAAAATAATTTAACGATAAAAATATCAAGACATTTCAGGATAAAATCATTTAGGGATAAAAATAACAAGGCATTTCAAGATAAAATAATTTAGGGATAAAAATAACAAGGCATTTCAGGATAAAATAATTTAGTGATAAAAATAACAAGTCATTTGGTGAAAAATAATTTCGGGATAAAAAATATCAAGGCATTTCGGGATAAAATAATTTAGGGATAAAAATAAGGCATTTGCGTATAAAATAATTTAGGGATAAAAATAACAAGGCATTTGGTGAAAAATAATTCAGGGTAAAAATAAGGCATTTCAGGATAAAATAATTTCGGGATAAAAATAACGCATTTGGGGATAAAATAATTTAGGGTAAAAATAACAAGGCATTTGGGGATAAAAATAACAAGGCATTTGGGGATAAAATAATTCAGGGTAAAAATAAGGCATTTCAGGATAAAATAATTTCGGGATAAAAATAACGCATTTGGGGATAAAATAATTTAGGGTAAAAATAACAACGCATTTGGGGATAAAAATAACAAGGCATTTGGGGATAAAATAATTTAGAAATAAAAATAACAAGGCATTTGGGGATCAAATAATTGCATACATCATCTGATGCATTCTTCACTCGATGAAGAAAGGATCCAAGGATAAATCAGTCAGATCCGTGGATCAGTGGAAAGAGTAATCAGTGTATCTGTTTGACCCACTATGGTGGAGTATTTTATTTTTTTGAAGATCAATGAATGATTGAAAAGCCATAAATGAGTAATATCCAAGAATCAAAATACGAATGGTTCGGGTGATAAGAGGAGAGACAGAGAAGGTCAAGGTCACACACACACGCACGCACGCACGCACGCACACACACACACACACACACACACACACACACACACACACACACACACACACACACAATAGATTGTGTCTAGGAAGAGGGATCTCACTCAGAATTGCCTTTAAAGTCACTTTGTGGAAAAAAACGTATGGGGGATGAGGGGATGCATGGTTAGACCTCTTTTTGAGTAATGATGCTAACATGGTGAGGAAGGTGATGGTAAGAGAGCATTTAGGGAAAGGAACTCATAACATAGTGTTACGGATTCGTCACTTCCGTCTTTGTGGTTTGCATCTACTTGAAGCATTTTTAGTTTCAGGCACTATTATTGTTACTGTTTCGGTGTGAAATGGAGATAACTGTCTTCAAAGGCAAAAATAGTGTTTCAGAAGAAAAACAAAATGGGTGAAGAAGAAACCTGAAGAAGAAGAAGAGGCGGGCGATGGGATCGAGAGGGATCGGTGAAGAAGGGCTTATCTGCTTTGTGGTGGCGAGCGGACATATTGGACATTGGTCAAGAGTGAACGTTGGTTTCCCCGGGAAAGGGATTCCCGTGACAGTGTCGTTATTGCCATTGCAATTAAACCTGTGTGACGGGTTTTGGTTTTGAGGGTGAATCATCGTTGGAGAGCAAGCTGACGCCTCCATTATCGGCCGGTCCACCAGTTCACCTCGCACAAGCCATTTGCCCTGTTCCACATGTGTGTCGTGGGTTTTCCCGGAGCGACCTCAGCGTGGGAACCATTGGTTGTTCAAGTCAGCTTCATTATTGGGTGAACGGAAGGTATGAGTTTCCACTCACCTTTTTGATGAATCATTACCGGACCGACTTCGGCCCGACCTCTCACCAAGCGGCTCTTCTGCAGCTTTGACTGTCGGCCGACCTGGGTTCAGGTCTCAGTACGACCTTTCCGTGTGATCGCCAGAGCGGGGATCGACTTTGGCCTTGTGTCGTGACACCGTGACTTTGGGGAATGTTACAGTTCGCTCACGTTAGAGTTCTGTGAGTTATTGATTCAGGAATATATTGTTGGTACCATCATAGGAATTGTATGGTTTATGATGTGCAAGTGAGAGTTTCCTTGTACTTGCGTTAAGTGTTATTATTGTGTGAGTTTGAATACAATAATTGGTTTTGTATCAATTGCTTGGTGTGGTTCTACCATTGGTCATTGGGACACACCGTGGCCGGGGTTTGAGGAGGAGCACGTAAGAGAAATTGGGGGCTCGTCCTGGATATAATTCCTTAACATTCCCAAATTTGCATTTCTGAAAACTTGGAATTTTTTGTGTGAAGGTTAACAGGTGCTAACTAATAGTCACAATGGCGTTTGAAGTAGAAAAGTTTGTGACGTCCTCTAACGAGGCACAGTTCCAAGCATTAAAACGATCGGAACTTATAATATTGGCCAAATACTATAACTTGGAGGTCTGAGTTAGTATGAAGAAAGTAGAGATTCAGACATTGGTGGTAGAATATCTAGTGGGACAAGGGGCATGCAAAGAGGTAGCCTTGGATTGGTTACCAGAGGAAAAAGGAAATATGGAGCTCCGGAAAATGGAGATGCAACTGCAAAGCCAGGAAAGATTAAAAGAGTTGGAATGGAAAGCAGAAAAGGAAAGAGCAGAACAGGAATGAGAACTCGAGGAAAAAAGAGCTGCAGAAAGGGCAGAAGAAAGTAGAGCAGAAAGGGAGTTAAAGGAACAGGACATTGAGTATCAGAGGGGACTTAAACTCAAGAAGCTTGAATTACTGGGGAAACGGAGAGAAGTAGTATCCATGCCGGCTAGTTCGACAACCAGTCAGAACTCTTTGGATGTTGGTAAGCATGTGAGGCTGGTTCCACCCTTTAATGAAAAGAAGGTGTTAATTTAAATGTTAAAATGGCCTGTGGGGTCATGGACTATGTTAGTACAAAGTGTTCTGGTGGGTAAAGCTCAAGATATCTATTCGGCTTTACCGATTGACCAATGTGCAGATTATGAGATAGTGAAGAAAGCCATTCTCAAAGCCTATGAATTGGTCCCTGAAGCTTACTGACAAAAATTTAGGAATGCCAGGAAGAGGGAGAGTGAGACCCATGTTGAGTTTGCCAGATTGAAGGAAACTATGTTTGATAGGTGGTGTGACTCGAAGGAGATTGGGGAAGACTTCCACCGTTTATGACAATTGATATTGGTGGAGGAATTTAAACAGTGTGTCCACGCGGACATTAAAGTGCATCTGGATGAAAAAAAAGGTACCGGAGTTGTATGAGACAGCAACAGTGGCAGATGACTATGCCTTGACACACAGGATGGGGTTCCACAAACCTAACTTTCCACCTAGAGTTAGCCAGAGGAGTTACATTAAATCAGGTTCGGAGAACAAATTTTCATGGAGGCGGCCTAGAGAGGACTATGGGGAAAAATCTGATACTGCAACCTTTAGGGATCAGAAGACTGCAGTTCCAAGGCAGACCTATCTTCCGGGAGGCCAGAGGCAGACCACGGGTTTTTCCTCCGGGCCTACTTGCGCTTTTTGCAGGAAACCTGGGCATTTGATGTCCCAATGTTATGCCCTGAAAAGGAAAAATCAGGATTGGAGTCAGGCTAGTGCAACTCCGAATGCGTTGGCCAATGTGAGAAATCGCCCTTGGGGGACAGTGACTTGTGAAGGTTCCCGTGCCAAACTTACGGCATCACAGAACGACCTTGTCCAATAGGGTTACAAACTTTTTATTTCCGAGGGGTTTGTGTCACTGGATGTGGACTTAACTAACCAGAGACCTGTTAGGGTATTAAGGGACACAGGAGCACATCAATCTTTGATGCTTGAGGGCATTTTGCCATTGTCGGAGAAGGCGGCAACTGGGGTTAGTGTTCTCTTACAGGGGGTTGGTGGCTATGTTAAAGCTCCTCTTCATGTAATCCATTTAAAGTCTGAGTTGGTGTCAGGACCAGTCACTGTGGGGTTACAAGCCACTCTTCCGGTAGAAGGAATTTCTTTTATTATTGGGAACGATTTGGCCGGTGGTCGAGTTTCTGGTAATCCGATGTTAGTTGAAAAGCCCAGTATGGAAAATAACACCGCACAGTTAGAGCAGGAGATTCCAGGTATTTTTCCATCCTGTGCAGTGACTCGTGCTATGGGTAGGAAGTGCTCTGAAGAGAAGGAGAATGAAGGTGATGTGGATTTGTGTTCCATTGAGATATCGGAGAAAAAGTCGGGAAGAGACGATAGGAAAGGGCGTGACATCAAGGAACCTAAGGAAAATGTGGCATCTGGACCAAAAGAGAAAATGGAGTGTCCGTCGGAGACATCTGGGAACGAGGCTGAACAAACGGTGCGTGTCCGAAAGAGACTTGTTGAAGAAGAACACAGAGATTCGGAGCTCCGGAGTTTGATTGGTAAAGCCATTACAGAGGAAGAGGCTATGAAGATACCTGTTGGTTACTTCATGAAAGGGGAAATACTCATGAGAAAATGGAGACCACCGGATGTGCCAGCAAATGACGAGTGGAAAGTTCATCACCAAATTGTGGTGCCACCGCCGTACCGGAAGGAGATATTGAGTTTGGCGCATGAGACACCTTTGGCCGGGCACCTTGGAGTGAACAAGACCTGTGACAGAATTTTGGTACATTTTTTCTGGCCAGGGTTGCGACGTGATGTGGCGGAGTTCTGTAAATCTTGCCACTCTTGCCAGCTGGTGGGAAAACCGAATCAGAAAGTCCCATCTGCACCTTTAAAACCAATTCAAGCTTTTGAAGAGCCATTCAGCCGTGTCATTATTGACTGTATAGGCCCTTTACCTAAAACGAAGGCTGGACATCAGTATTTGCTGACCATCATGTGCGCTTCCACAAGGTTCCCAGAGGCAGTGCCTCTTAGGAAAATTACTGCGGCAGTTATTGCGAAGGCCTTGATTAAATTTTTCACTTTGGTTGGCCTACCTAAGGTCATCCAGTCTGATCACGGTTCCAATTTCATGTCAACGCTTTTTCAGCAAGTGGTACACCTGTTGGGAGTGGAGCAAGTAAGGTCAAGTACTTACCATCCCGAGAGCCAAGGGGCCTTGGAAAGGTTTCACCAGACATTGAAGAATATGATCAGAACGTATTGTTTTGAATGTGACAAGGATTGGGATGAGGGAATACCCTTATTGTTGTTTGCTACGAGGGAATCTGTTCAGGAGTCATTGGGGTTCAGTCCTTTTGAACTTGTGTTTGGACACGCAGTGCGAGGACCATTGAAATTGGTGAAAGAACAGTGGCTACAGGAGGAGTCACAGTCAACAGTGGTAGAGTATGTGTCAACGGTTATGCACAGATTGGCAAAGTCTTGTGAAGTTGCGAGAAGAAACTTGAAAGTGACACAGGATAAAATGAAAGTGAGACATGACAAGAAATCTCATAAGAAATTTCAGTCCTGAGGACCGAGTGTTCGTGTTGCTTCCTGTTCCAGGTCAGCCACTACTGGCGAGGTATTTTGGTCCCTTTGCAATCGAAAGGAGGGTTAATGAAACAGATTACGTGGTGACAACTCCCGACCGACGGAAGAAGCGGCAGCTGTGTCATGTCAACCGACTGAAGAAATATTATGAGAGGAAGCCTGTGGAAAAAATGGTTCCTGTCTCACCTGTCGTGCCTGTAGTCGGGGTGCAAGATAATCCAGAGGTTGAGGCCGGTGTGAAGTTTGATAACATTGATGACCAGGCTTGTCCCAGATTGACGAACACGGAAGTGTTGAGTCATTTAGACGAGAAATTAGGTCATTTGACGAGGGAACAACAAGGACAACTATCCAGCCTAATTTTTGAGTTTGCACATTTGTTCACAGATGTACCTGGTCGTACTGACTTGGTATATCATGATATTGAGGTGGGGGAAGCCACTCCGGTGAAACAACACCCCTATCGGATGAACCCTGTGAAGATGGACTATCTTCGGAAGGAAGTTCAGTATATGTTGGAGAATGACATCATCGAACCAAGCAGCAGTGAATGGAGCTCACCATGTGTGTTGGTTCCAAAACCCGATGGCAGTTTCCGCTGTTGTGCGGATTTAAAACGGGTTAATGCAATAACCAAGACAGACTCGTATCCCATCCCGAGGATTGATGACTGTATTGATAGAATAGGCCCAGCTAAATTTGTAACTAAGTTTGACTTGCTGAAGGGGTATTGGCAGATGCCTCTTACTGATAGAGCCAAGGAAATCTCGGCTTTAGTCACACCAAATGGGTTGTATCAGTACAAGGTTCTTCCCTTTGGATTGAAAAACGGGCCTGCTACATTTCAACGGCTGATTAATAAGCTTATTGCAGACCTTGAGGGGGTGGACGGTTATCTGGATGATGTCATCATCCACACCATGACCATGGAAGATCATATTAAACAAATTCATGCATTTTTCAAGAAACTGCCCGAGGCAGGGTTGACCATCAACTTATCTAAGAGTGAGTTTGTAAAAGCACAGGTGGTGTTCCTAGGCCATGTAGTAGGTCAGGGTCAGGTGCAACCGGTGACAGCCAAGATAGAAGCCATTGATCGCTTCCAAGTTCCAAAAGGGAAGAAGGAGCTTATGAGATTCTTGGGTATGGCTGGTTGGTACCGGCGGTTCTGCAGGAATTTTTCTGATGTGGTAGCCCCTTTAACGAAGTTGCTGAGGAAAGAGACCAAGTTTGTTTGGGATGACAGATGTCAGGCTGCCTTTGCCCACGTCAAAGCAATATTAATGAGCTCTCCTGTCCTAGCAGCCCCGGATTTTCAAGAACCATTCAAGTTGGCCATTGATGCAAGTGATGTGGGGGCTGGGGCAGTTCTATTACAGGAGGGTGATGATGGCTTGGATCACCCGGTGTGCTAGTACTCCAGAAAGTTTAACAAACATCAGGCAAATTATGCCACCGTGGAAAAAGACACCCTTGCTCTCCTGCTAGCGCTTCAGCATTATGGGGTGTATCTGGGAATTACTACCTTTCCTATAAAAGTCTTCACTAATCACAACCCCTTAACCTTCATTCAAAAAATGAAAAATATAAATCAGAGGTTGATGAGATGGAGTTTGTCTCTGCAGGAGTTCAGCTTGGAAATTAGGCATGTAAAGGGCAGGGACAATGTAGTTGCCGATGCTTTATCCAGAGTGAACTAATTTTGAAAATTCTTGTAGGTTATTTGGAAGTTTTGTTGCTTTCTTCTGGGGAGTTATTGTTGCTCACTTGTGTTGATCCGCCATAGGTTGATTGGTAGTTTTTTGGGTGTGAGTTTTACTTTTGTTTGTTAAAGGGTGTTTTTGCATGAAAAGAAAGTTTCCACTATGTTCAAACTTTCTTTCTTGAGGGTGGGGAGTGTTACAGATTCATCACTTCCGTCTTTGTGGTTTTCATGTACTTGAAGCATTTTTAGTTTCAGGCACTATTATTGTTACGGTTTCGGTGTGAAATGGAGAAAACTGTCTTCAAATGTAAAAATAGTGTTTCAGAAGAAAAACGAAATGGGCGAGGAGGAAACCGGAAGAAGAGGAAGAGGAGGCGGGCGATGGGATCGAGAGGGATTGGAGAAGAAGGGCTTATGTGCTTCGTGGTGGCGAGCGGACGTTTTGGACATTGGTCAAGAGTGAATGTTGGTTTCCCCATGAAAGGGATTCCCGTGACAGTGTCGTTATTGCCGTTGCAATTAAACCTACGTGATGGGTTTTGGTTTTGAGGGTGAATCATCGTTGGAGGGCAAGCTGACGCCTCCATTATCGGCCGGTCCACCATTACACCTCGCACCAGCCCTTCGCCCGGTTCCATGTGTGTGTCGTGGGTTTTCCCGGAGCGACCTCAGCGTGGGAACCGCTGATTGTTCATGTCAGCTTCATTATTGGGTGAACGGAAGGTATGAGTTTCCACTCACTTTTTTGGTGAACCATTACCGGACCGACTTCGGCCCGACCTCTCACCAAGCGGCTCTTCTGCATCTTTGTCTGTCGGCCGACCTGGGTTCAGGTCTCAGTTCGACCTTTTCGTGTGATCGCCAGAGCGGGGATCGACTTTGGCCTTGTGTCGTGACACCGTGACTTTGGGGAATGTTACAGTTCGCTCACGTTAGAGTTCTGTGCATTATTGATTAAGGAAATATTGGTGGTACCATCATAGGAATTGTATGGTTTATGATGTGCAAATGAGAGTTTCCTTGTACTTGCATTAAGTGTTATTATTGTGTGAGTTTGAATACAATAATTGGTTTTGTATCAATTGCTTGGTGTGGTTCTACCATTGGTCATTGGGACACACACATAATAGCACATCTTTCTGCCGTGACTCCTTTTGAGGCTCGGATGTACACCGTGGCCGGGGTTTGGGGAGGAGCATGTAACAATAGTATGTGCAAGGACTCTGTTAAGAGTAAATTTCAGGATCGTCGAGTAAAACTCTTAGTGCATGGGCCAATTGAGCTGGGGTGGGGTTAAGCATCAGTGGCACAGCCATGCTCCCAGCAATGATGCAACCAGCAGCCACAGTCTGCATACGAAACAACAACAAAACATATTATTGGAACCTTTGTCAAAATCCACTTTTGCAGAAATTTCACCAATTCTTGAGGTTCATGAAATTTGTGCGCATTGATGTTTCTATATCTCAGCAGTTACTAGGTCAAATGACACCAAACTTGGCATGTTACTTCATTGTCCCAAGCATGATAACCAAACAAAGATTGATGAACATGCCAAGTTCAAGAGTTGTGTTAATGATTCAAAATATATTTAAGTAGTGCAATATGTTATCTAAGAGTAATATGTTATCTGTTATGAGTCAATCTAAGAGTCAATAGACTCTAAGAGACTCTAAGAGTCAAAAGACTCAGAGTCAATATGTTATCTGTTTTCTAAGGTCACCTTCCTCTTACAATCAGTGCTCCACTTAGAATCAAGGGTAGCATAAACCATACACAATCCATGTATGATATCCAATTGCACTCTCTGTGTTGCCCTCTAAATGTTGTGCTTCACTTTCTGCCAACATCACATGCTGGAAGGGAACCTTTTATCGCTTTTCAGGGAGAAAATGATCAAAATTGTCTAAATCGCAATGGAAAACAGAGGGCGCATCAGGCTGGTGAACAATCTGTGTCAATGGTATGCTAAAAGTTTGCTCAAGTGCTTGTACAATTGCAGTTTCAAGTTCGAGAGAAAATGAGTAACTCTCGGAATGGTCAAACCAATTCATAAGTGTAATTAAATCTGCATTTCGAAACAGATGCCTGAGTGTCATGCAAATGAGGCCTGAGTGTCAAATTCTTGGCCATCTTCCACTGTCCATTCCTAGTTGCTCTACAGATGCCATAACCTATGGCTATGACAAGTCTAATGACTTACAGTGAGTGATTTGATGGCTTTCCAGATATCACATAATTGAGAAACTTCTCAAGTTGGGGCGGGAGAGCATCATCCACACTTTGCAGGTGTTGTGGGCCAAATGGTACAAGGTAATGTCTCTGACTTCTCAATACTATCCACTAGGGTTCTTTGTAGAAGGAATTCTACTTCTACAAACAATTCACCAGATCCAAGATCATGTGCACTTTTCATTGCTTCATCTACAATGATGCTGGAGTTGTACACGAGAAAACTCTGAAATTTTCCCCTGTCATCTACCGTATAAAACAAAATGTCAGTTTACATGTTTGTCTGGATGTTTGCCCCCTTCATAAGGGTAGGTTTTAAAGGCCAATCTTTTAACACGAATGTGTGTTCACTACGGTCTATTTTTTGAGGACAAAACAAACTCGAAAAACATTTTCCATAAAATAGTAATTACGTCTCTTCTATAGGAATTGTAGACGGTGGCTTGAAAACCGAGCCTCAAGGGCGGTGTACAGAATCGTTTTTTTTATAACAATGCAGGGAGGTGAAATTCGCTGCACGTGATATGCAACTCACACAGAGTAAAACGAGGGTTCATTTACATCCGTATGATGTCTAATAAATAAAGAAGATATAAGCACACCTGACACTAGGCCAAGGCTTCAGAATTTGCCACCCTAACGAGGATATACCATCGAATAAACTGTTCCAACCTTGTCATGCGCTTCTTCTGGATTCCCTTGGTTAATTTTCCCAACTTCCCGAGTTCTTCTCCAATTAACTGGTTCTGTGTTTGCAATGGAATTCTTGTGGAAACTCTTGTGATACCTCACTTTGCAGGTAAACAAGTTAAATCCCCTAATTCTAACTACCGTTTATCTCATCGGCATCAACAACCTTTTCCACACATGCTATTCAAACTTTCATGTCTTCTCTGTTGTCCACAAACCTTTGGCTCTAAGTCCTTTCAAACCACATTTCTGGCAAAAGTTGCAATCAGGTTGAAATATATGATAGTGTCTTTGTCACTCGTAGATCGTCATGTGACCAGGGAAGTTGACGGACCTACTCAATCACTCTCACATTGGGTCAAACGATGAAGATTTATCGTAAACTTCTGGCAACTTGCGCTCATGAAGCGAAATGCGGGGTTGAGCAATTGGTTGCGTACGCACATATGTATGTCGTATGTATGTGCGTGTCTGCATTTTAAAAATTCATTTTCTCGGCAGTGTTGGTCCGATTTACAATAAATTTAACCATAGGAGCGCCTCTTCCTGCAAAAAAAATTTGTGATAATTATGACGTCATAGGTCACGTGGTACGGACGCCACCTTGGAAAAACCCGACAAACGTTGCACCTCTATCTCCAAATCCACTAAATGAAAAATAATTTAAACGTGGCTCATTGCAAAGAACTCCACATGGGGAATAGGTGTTGTTAATGATGACGTCATTGATGCCTTAATTATTACGTCATAATTCGACAACTACAACGCTTCGTCCGATCAATATGAAATTTATGTAAGGGTCATCTGGCCAAGATAATTATTTTAGGGTCATCTGGTCAATTATTTGAGGGTCACCTGGTCAACAAAATTAAATTGAAGACATCATGTGGTTCTTGTGGTTCGGCAGCCATGATAGATTGAGCATAATAAACTTTAAAAATCGTCTTATCCAGAACAGCTGTCCAGATAGATGCGAAACTTCATGCACATGACCGACTACCCTTGGGGAATATAGGGTGTTCCATGAATAAATCACAGGTCACATGGTCTGGCAGTCATATTGGATTTAAGCTAAAACCTTTGAAAATTGTCTTCTCCAGAACCGCTGGACATATCATAGGGAACCTTCACATACATGTTCCCCAAGCCTTGGGGATAGCATGGTGTTGACGAATAAATCATAGGTCACATGGTCTGGAAGTCATGTTGGATCAAAGGAAAATATATAAATATTTCTCTGAAACAGCTGAACCTATCAAAGTGAAACTTTCAAAAAACATCTAACATATTGCTGCATATAGTATGAAAATGATGAAGTCATAAGATCACATTGTTTGGCAGCCATCTTGGATAGAAAAATGAACCTTATCCGATCAACACGAGACTTCACACACCTTATCCCCTACCCAATTGGAGCCAGAGTGTAAATGTATGATGTCATCGGTCACGTGTTTGGGCAACCATATTGGATGTAAGTGAAAATCTTTGAAAATCTTCTTCCCTGAAACAGTTTAACCACCGATCAATGTGAAACTTTAACTAATTGATGAACTACCCATGTGAAATATAGTTTGATAAAAGTGATGTCATCGGTCACTGGTCTGGGAGCCATATTGGATTAAAGAAAAATATATTTAAAAACAGAAGAGTCGGCTCGCACCAAGTCCTCATCAAGACTGTGCGGGGTAAATATTATATGAATACCATCTAGTCTGGAATGTTTTTGCAGCCTTCTTCCATATATCGATGAAGCACACAAACCAGGTAAATCTTTTCTTCCCTAACTTAATTTCCTTCTGGGTCAGGATGTTTCTGGGATTTTTTTTTTGACTTTTTGCGGACTTTCTCAATCCTGGAATATATTTTTTTTAAGTATGCAAAGTCGAGGCTCATGTAAGAGCTAACGCATTAAACACAAAAAAGACAAACAGACACATAAAACATAAAATGAAGGGAGTGGGAGACAAGAGGGGCAGAGAGAGGGAAACACACAAACACAACAGTCAATCATCAGATATGTACAATTTATTGATTAAAGGAAACACGACATAGCCTGCTTTAGTAATTCTCAAATTCCAACAATACTTCAATATATTTTGTATCATTAACGCAAGACTTGAACTTGGCATGTTCATCAACCTTTGTTTGGTTATCGTGCTTGAGACAATGAGGTAGCATGCCAAATTTGGATTCATTGAGCTAGTAACTGCTGAGATGTAGAAACACCAATGTGAACAAATTTCATGAACCTCAAGAAAGGTTCCAATCGTGTGCTGAAAAACATCCATCAAAAGAGTTATTTCAATGTTAACATGATTTTTCAATCAAATTCAATCCTCTCCGGCCTTGCTCCCCCAGCTCTCTCTGTGCTCTGTCCCCCAAATATTCCTACAGGTCGCACAACATCTGCCAGCAACCCTCTGATGGCTAAACTGCCAAAATCTAGGCTCTCTGCTCACCTTCACTCTTTCATTCCCCTTTTATCCCGCCTCTGGAACAAACTCCCCCACTCCCTTCAATCCCTCTCCTCCCTCCAGGTCTTTAAAACAGCTGTTCACCACCATCTCTTATCTTCCCCCATCCAAAACCTTGATCTTTTCTACCCCCACTAATTCACCCCAGATACACTTTTTTTTGAAATTCCAACTTCTTTCCTGGAAGTCCTTGCAGTGTTCATATGTTTTATACCTCTCCCACCTCCCCCCGAGCCCTCCCCCTCCGACATTTCTCCCGATGTCCCTGCTCTCAAATGTTTTGTTTGTGTCCTTCCCCCTCTCTCCCAACTTGTCTACCGCTCCCCTTATTTTTGTGTTTTATGTGTCGGTTTGACTTTTGGTGTGATTAATGTTAGCTCTTTCACGAGCCTCGATCTTGTATACAAAAAAACAAAAAAACCTGACCGATGAACACAATTATGCACATCAGGTTCGATCACAGGTGTGGCATGCACGGTGGGCCCTCATGGCCCATGGACTAGATTCGATTTCAGGAAGGTAAACTTTGAGGGTATGAAGAGAGATTTAGGTGTTGGTCACTTGGATAAGATAACAGGAGAGCAATGAGCATCAGACAAATGGGCAACCTTCAAGGACTAAGTGTATTTCAGTGAGGTGTAAATCAAGAGGCAGAAAGAGTTGAGGGTGGTTGCACAGGGAAGTAACAAGGTGCTACTAAGGATAAGCAGAAGGTACCTATTTGATATAACACAACAGGACTGGAGTCAGACATATTCAAGTATAGGGGCAAACAGGGGCTAGTTAAGGAAATAACTAAGTCAGCCAAAAGAGAGCAAGATAACAAGATGGCTAAGGACATTAACCATGACAGCAAGACCAAAAAAAAGAAGACTATTATCCGCACACGGGGAAAGATGGGGTTAAGCAATATTGGTTCATGTCCGTCCGTCTCTCTGTCTGTCTGTCTATTTATTCTATGATCGTCAGTTTATGATCGAAGAACAACTTGTTTAAATTGAACGTTATATTTTTAACACGAATCGGACGGAACACGGATAGGAAGTCTTAACGTACTCTGGCTCTGAATTTGTCCCGATCGTACATGCATAGAGAGGAGTGTGAGCTGTTATGTTTACTCTGTCGTCAAACAAAATGAAAAATCCTTCCGAACAGGAAACTTACTGTTTTTAAGGAAGTCATAAAGGACACAAACAACAGGCACGAAGAACTAATGCACCATGCTAGATCGGGTGATGTAGTAGACACTGGAGAAAAGAGCGGTGAAACCTGGAATTTATTTATTTATATACCTACATTGACCTCTTTAAACCTTTGTTTATATTGATCTAGCAGGTTGCTGTGCCCGCACAGGATTATAAACGTGGTCGGGATAGATCGGCAAAAATGCAAATGGCGTCCTCTGTCATCGAGCCGGAGAAGCTGGGAGCAACAATTCATATTTATTGCCACATCTGATGCAATTTAAATGTTCTAATTGTTGGATGATATACTCGAACACTGTACAACACAAATCGCCTTCGTAATACTTCCAAGAACCTCCAGTTTTGCAGTGTTATATAGACACATGTTACACATGTTATATCGGTGGTGTGTGTGATAGTAGCTGTGACGTGCAACCCCTGGGAAGTGTGCGTGGCATGTGGGAGGGTGATATATTATCTGGGTGAAGAAGAGGCCGTCAATATGGATACTATGATGCTGATTGCTGCGCTGCGTTACATGGTGATCCATAAAGCCTCGATCTTCTAAACTGCGACTCAACGTCGTCTTATTACAGGTGTATAAGGGTGATGTGAATAAGAATGCTTCAGTAACACTAAACTTCGGGATTTTTAAAACGATCTTTAAAATCATTATTTTATTAAAATTGAAGTGTATACTTCAACACTGCATGGGGTATCGTGTTCTATGAGTATGAACTCTCAAGTGTAAGTAGCTACATATGGGGTAAAGAACAGGTTAGGCCAAGTGTGGGCCTATTGAGGAATAGCACAGGGAGAGGGTTAGTGATGAAAACAAGATGGCAGGTTTATAAAACAGGTACTTTGCTTCATCATTTACCCAAGAACAGTCAGGAGAATTACCAATCGGTAAAACAAGAAGACGTCATGCAGAGCATGATACTTGCAAAATCCACCCATCCCCCCAAAAAGAGTTGTCATGGATACATCAAATTGTCCGTTTCCTTACGATGAAAATTGACGATCTAAATCAAAGCTCGGGTCAATCGGATTAGAATTGATGATTTTTCATATGAAAATTTATGATTTTAGAAGTTTGACGTTGAGTTGACCTTTGAACTTTTGACCTTGAGTTGACCTTTGACCTTTTGCCTACATAGTTGGTTTTCCAAATCAGCGATACACAATGTAATTGCTGTTTAATTTTCAGGTTAATAGGATAAAAATTGATTATTTTTCAGATGAAAATTGATGATTTTAGAAGTTTGACCTTGAGTTGACCTTTTAACTTTTGACCTTGAGTTGACCTTTAAACTTTTACCTACATAGTTGGTTTTCCAAATCAGTGATACACAATGTAATTGCTGTTTAATTTTCAGGTTAATAGGATAAAAATTGATTCTTTTTCAGATGAAAATTGATGATTTTAGAAGTTTGACCTTGAGTTGACCGTTTATGTTTTGACCTTAAAATAGTTGCTTTTGCCAATTATGTGAGGCACTATGCAAATGCTATTCAATTTTCAAGTCAATCGGATGAAAAATGGTGATTCTAGTAATTTGACCTCCAAATGACCTTTGACCTTTGACCTCAAAATCAATAGGCTTCTCAAATGTGACGACCTCTACAAGTTGGTGAAGATTCATGACGATCGGTTTGGAATCGTGACCTGTAGGCGAGTGACAAACAGACAGAATAACAAACACAAATGACCAATATCTTCGATTTTGCAAGTAATAATCCATCAAGCGGTCTTAGAGGAGATCCAGGAAGATCTTAGAGTAGATCCAGGTAGGAGTGGAGAATGTGATAAAACAACTGAGAAAGATCAGAGTAGATAAATAAATCTCTGGGCCAGAAAATATGTATCGAGGAGTATTGAGGGAGGTGGCCGCGAGCAGGTAAGCGAGATAACTTTGATCGGTCGTTGGAGTCAGGACAGGTACAGGAGGATTGGAGAATATCAAATATAACACCGTTATTTAAAGATATGGTTTATCAGTGTTTCACAAAGAGGAGGTGATTGTCACCGGTAACCTGCTGGCAGCTGAAGGCTGTCACACTTTGGACATTCAGGTAAACCTCCATGGAATGTTGCATTGCCGGCCTGGAGTTGTCACCTGAACAGGTCATTCATTATGCTGGGATTCCCAGTAAAAATCCCATACACGACACACCTACAGTCTGTTCAATGTGTACCAATACAGGGATCCAGGTGTGCAAGGAGTTTGGGCACAAGATGTCCAGGAGGCCATTTTACCCATCATGCACAGGTGCTATCAACACAGCATTGATTCAGTGTTTAATTTACCTGTTTGATCTCACTTTTTGTGGAACAGGTAGATTAGGAGAACAGTAGGGCAGGTGCAGTGACATCACCGAGGTGTCTTTTTCTTTATTATTTGCGAAAATGGAAGATTTTTCAAGGATTTCAATTTGGTCCCGTGCGTTATTCTGTCTGTTTGTCTGTCTTTGTTTGTCAATCGCCTAAAGGTCACAATTTTAAACCAATTTTCACGAAACTTCACAAAATGGTGGACTTGGTCATAAGGAAGAAGCCTATTGATTTTGAGGTCAAAGGGTCAAAAAGGTCAACATAGGCCAAAGGTCAATAACTTAAGGTGGAATTGTTTAAATCCTCAATTTTCACACGATGGATTTGAAATTTGAACAGGATTTGCATATCCAGTCACTTAATTCAACCACCAAGAGGTTTTTTTTTTAGGTCAACATGGGCCAAAAGGTCAACATAGGCCAAATTTCTAAAATCGACAATTTTCAACTGATTGACTTGAAATTTGAAGAAGATTTGCATACTTGATCGTTGAATACAACCACCAATAATTTATTTAGGTCAACATAGGCCAAAAGGTCAACATAGGCCAAAATGTCAACATAGGCCAAAATGTCAACATAGGCCAAAAGGTCAACATAGGGCAAAAGGTCAACATTGGCCAAAATGTCAACATAGGCCAAAAGATCAACACAGGCCAAAATGTCAACATAGGCCAAAATGTCCACATAGGCCAAAAGTTTAACATAGGCCAAAAGGTCAACATAGGTCAAAATGTCAACATAGGCCAAAAGGTCAACATAGGCCAAAATGTCAACATAGGCCAAAATGTCAACATAAGCCAAAAGGTCAACATAGGCCAAAATGTCAACGTAGGCCAAAGGTAAACATAGGCCAAAATGTCAACGTAGGCCAAAGGTCAAAATAGGCCAAAATGTCAACGTAGGCCAAAGGTCAACAACTTATTTTATGGATTTCGCAAGTATCATGCCATGCACGACATATATCTTGGTTTTGTTTGTTTCTTGTTTCCTATCTGACATTCGCTCCCCGTGTGAATTATTGGCAACTTGTGAAATTCGTACTTACCCTTCTCCCAATGGCGTTGGTACGCTGGTGTTGTAATGATGTTCAAGGGGCACCAATAAGCGATCAGATCAATCGATGTACATTTCTGGAACACACTGAACCCACAAACATCGAGCTGTTTGTCTTTCTTCCAATGGTCTCACAGATGCCGACGGGCTGGATCCAGGTTCTTCGCTGCCCCCTGCTGGACCCGGAAAAAACACACTCATGTCGATTACACCTCTCATTTAAGCACCTTTGGGCTGTCAGGTCTCGGTTTGACTCCTGATCCGATGACAAACGGTCGGATTTATGCTTCGGAGGCCATGCGTTGCATCGCAAGGTATGTTAACCCTCAAATGTGTCAACCTGGTGAACATTAAACATCCCACTGTCTCGTTCTCGAAGGGAAGGTAAGTTATTGCTCGAACCCTCAACAAGTTACAAAACGAAAATGGCTTTTGGCTCAAAGATCTCACCCAACAAGAAAGAAAGGAAGGAAGGAAGGAAGGAAGGAAGGAAGGACGCAGTGAGGCTCAAAAAGCAAGAGTTTGGGTGGAGTGACAATATTAAAATCCTCCCCACCTCAGCCCCCTGTCTCCCAAATCACCGTAACATTCCAGGTTATTAATCAGTTTCATATTTCCTCCATACGAGTGAATAAAGATGAGAGAGGCTGCAGTCTGCCTGTTATTGGTGCGAGAGACGCTCCAGCAAAGAGGGCAGCCATCTGCAGAGTGATGTAAAAAAATATCAAGTTAAGAGGTCATTAATGCAACCTCAAGAATAGGATGGATAGGTGTCAAGATTGCCTTGACGGAGACCAGTGCCTAAGGAAAAGGCCAGGTTTGAACACCATCCTAAGCTACGCATTACATGTGTGTATTTAAATTAATCCACCAGCAAATGAAGGAGAAGATCCCCCAATGCCCTTGGTGAAGGAGAGGATCACCGATGCCCTTGGAGAAGGAGAGGATCCCCGATGCCCTGGGAGAAGGAGAGAATTCCAGGATGCCCTTGGAAAAGGAGAGGATCCGTGATGCCCTTGGAGAAGGAGAGGATCCCCGATGCCCTGGGAGAAGGAGAGGATCACCGATGCCCTTGGAGAAGGAGAGGATCCCCGATGCCCTGGGAGAAGGAGAGAATTCGAGGATGCCCTTGGAAAAGGAGAGGATCACAGATGCCCTTGGAGTAGGAGAGGATCCCCAATGCCCTTTGAGAAGCAGAGGATCCCTGATGCCCTTGGAGAAGGAGAGGATCCATGATGCCCTTGGAGAAGGAGATGATCCTTGATGCCCTTGGAGAAGGAGAAGATCCCCGATGCCCTGTGAAAAGGAGAGAATTCCTGGATGTCCTTGGAAAAGGAGAGGATCCGTGATGCCCTTGGAGAAGGAGATGATCCCCGCTGCCCCTGGAGAAGAAGATGGTCCCTGATGCCCTTGGAGAAGGAGAGGATCCTTGATACCTTTGGAGGAGAGGATCCCCAATTCCCAGGGAGAAGGAGAGGATCACCGATGCCCTTAGAGAAAGAGAGGATCCCTGATGCCCTTTGAGAAGAAGAAGGCCCCAATGCCCTTGGAGAAGGAGAGAATTCCTGATGCCCTTGGAGAAGGAGAGGATCCCCGATGCCCTTGGAGAAGGAGAGGATCCCTGATGCCCTTGAGGAAGAAGAAGGTCCCCAATGCCCGTGGAGAAGGAGAGGATTCCTGATGCCCTTGGAGAAGGAGAGGATTCCTGATGCCCTTGGAGAAGGAGAGGATCCCTGATGCCCTTAGAGAAGGAGAGGATCCCTGATGCCCTTGGAGAAGGAGAGGATCCTTGATGCCCTTGAAAAAGGAGAGGATTCCTGATGCCCTTAGAGAAGGGGAGGATCCCTGATGCCCTTGGAGAAGGAGAGGATCCCTGATGCCCTTGGAGAAGGAGAGGATCCCTGATGCCCTTAGAGAAGGAGAGGATCCCTGATGCCCTTGGAGAAGGAGAGGATCCCTGATGCCCTTGGAGAAGGAGAGGATCCCTGATGCCCTTAGAGAAGGAGAGGATCCCTGATGCCCTTGGAGAAGGAGGGGATCCTTGATGCCCTTAGAGAAGGAGAGGATCCCTGATGCCCTTGGAGAAGGAGAGGATCCCTGATGCCCTTAGAGAAGGAGAGGATCCCTGATGCCCTTGGAGAAGGAGAGGATCCCTGATGCCCTTGGAGAAGGAGAGGATCCCTGATGCCCTTAGAGAAGGAGAGGATCCCTGATGCCCTTGGAGAAGGAGAGGATCCTTGATGCCCTTAGAGAAGGAGAGGATCCCTGATGCCCTTGGAGAAGGAGAGGATCCCTGATGCCCTTGGAGAAGGAGAGGATCCCTGATGCCCTTGGAGAAGGAGAGGATACCTAATGCCCTTGGAGAAGGAGAGGATCCCTGATGCCCTTGGAGAAGGAGAGGATCCCTAATGCCCTTGGAGAAGGAGAGGATCCCTGATGCCCTCAGAGAAGGAGAGGATCCCTGATGCCCTTGGAGAAGGAGGGGATCCTTGATGCCCTTAGAGAAGGAGAGGATCCCTGATGCCCTTGGAGAAGGAGAGGATCCCTGATGCCCTTAGAGAAGGAGAGGATCCCTGATGCCCTTGGAGAAGGAGAGGATCCCTGATGCCCTTGGAGAAGGAGAGGATCCCTGATGCCCTTAGAGAAGGAGAGGATCCCTGATGCCCTTGGAGAAGGAGAGGATCCTTGATGCCCTTAGAGAAGGAGAGGATCCCTGATGCCCTTGGAGAAGGAGAGGATCCCTGATGCCCTTGGAGAAGGAGAGGATCCCTAATGCCCTTGGAGAAGGAGAGGATCCCTGATGCCCTTAGAGAAGGAGAGGATCCCTGATGCCCTTGGAGAAGGAGAGGATCCCTGATGCCCTTGGAGAAGGAGAGGATCCCTGATGCCCTTAGAGAAGGAGAGGATCCTTGATGACCTTGGAGAAGGAGAGGATCCTTGATGCCCTTAGAGAAGGAGAGGATCCCTGATGCCCTTGGAGAAGGAGGGGATCCTTGATGCCCTTAGAGAAGGAGAGGATCCCTGATGCCCTTGGAGAAGGAGAGGATCCCTGATGCCCTTAGAGAAGGAGAGGATCCCTGATGCCCTTGGAGAAGGAGAGGATCCCTGATGCCCTTGGAGAAGGAGAGGATCCCTGATGCCCTTAGAGAAGGAGAGGATCCCTGATGCCCTTGGAGAAGGAGAGGATCCTTGATGCCCTTAGAGAAGGAGAGGATCCCTGATGCCCTTGGAGAAGGAGAGGATCCCTGATGCCCTTGGAGAAGGAGAGGATCCCTAATGCCCTTGGAGAAGGAGAGGATCCCTGATGCCCTTAGAGAAGGAGAGGATCCCTGATGCCCTTGGAGAAGGAGAGGATCCCTGATGCCCTTGGAGAAGGAGAGGATCCCTGATGCCCTTAGAGAAGGAGAGGATCCTTGATGACCTTGGAGAAGGAGAGGATCCTTGATGCCCTTGAAGAAGGAGAGGATTCCCGATGCTCTTGGAAGAAAGCTTACCGATCATACAGCTGGGTGACAGACTGTGAGTGTCAAATGCTTCGGAGGAACCCAAATGAAACTGCTCTGACCTCTTGCTTGAGGCTCAGATTGTCCATCCATTTCTGAGTTAGTGTAAGAGGTATATCTAAGGTGGAGTTACAACGACAGAACAGAAAACTATTATCTGATATAAATGAGATTGAGAAGAGGTCAGTAATGAGATCTGCTGAAATGATCGATTACATAACCTTGCTGATTGTGGGAGGAAGATATATTGGTGTATATATCAGAGAGCGTTTTGGCACAATTTTTATTGATAGGAATGATATGTATTGACATTGCTATATATTGAGGATATATGTTGATTTTTATTGATAGGGGAAAGTATTGAAAGATCTGCAGGAAAGTAGTGAGAGGGGAACAGCAGGTTGGATGCACCTGTTTCAACACTCACACCGCTAGCCCCACCCGCATATCCTAAAACCTCCGATGAAAAAAGTTGGTCATGATATAAAGTAAATCAAGAAATCAATAATTGTCAAACATGTTTATTGCTTGTGATAATGAGATTACTAGAAACACAAACTGTCCACCATTTTGTTCTATCAGCTGGTAGCAAAGTGTGCACGTTTTAAACACCTGTCCAGTGCACTTGTCACATATGAGCTTGTTACACATTTGCAAAATACATGAACTGGCCATCTGTGAGATCCTTGTTTGACAGAGTACTTCCTGGCCATCTGATGAACAATATCCACTCCGTACTTTGTTGAATTATAGAAAGACTGAGGAGGCAACTTCTCTCCATACATGATTCATTGTGCCCACTATGCTTGTGCCCCTTGATTTCAACTTCTCCGCCAACTTTAGAGAGGTGAAAACGTTGTCTGTGGTAACATTTCTTCCCTTGGGCAAGTAAGGATACAAGAGATGTAGCACCTCATTTTCAGATACCTTCTTGCCTGCAGGTCGGTTCTCATCTTTGGCCAGGTGTGGAAATCCATTCAGCAGATTATTTGAATATACATCAACTGCTAGCCAAAACTTTATTCCGAATTTGTCTGGTGTGTTGGCCAGGTATTGGGTGAATCGACACCTGGCCTTTGTGGGTAACAGATGCTCATCCACGGTGAGTCGGTGACATTGGCAGAGGATGCAATTAAATATATATAAAATAAAGATGGTATTCATAGAACACTTACCCTGCGCAGTCAACTTGTTGCGAGCCAACTCTTCTGTTTCTGAACATTTTTTTTCTTTGATCCAATATGGCTGCCAGACCACGTGAGCAATGACATCATAAATTTATATTCCCTAATATAATTGTTGCATAGATCACGCTCGATACATTTCAAACTGATCAGACTAAGCGTTGTCCCTGTTGAATTATGACTTCATAATTATGGCACCAATGAGCCATGTTTCAATTTTTCCATGGAGCGGTTTCAGAGATAAAGAGGTGCAACCTTTTTCGATTTTTTCCAAGATGGCCACTGTACCGAGTTGTTGGGATACCACGTGACCTATGACGTTATAATTATCATAAAAAATTCTACAGGAGCCGCACATATTCTGAAAATTTAGTGTCCATCGGTCTAAAAGTTGCAGAGGAATTTTTGTTTTATTCATACTGATCAGATCAAGTGTTGTACTTGTCGAATTATGGCGTCATAATTAAGGCACCGATGACATCACCATCAACATATATTATTCCCCATGGTGAGTACTTGACAATGAGCCATGTTTAAATTTTTTCCATTGAGCGGTTTGGGAGATATGGAGGTGTAACATTTTTCCAAGATGGCGTCCGTACCACGTGACCTATGACGTCATAATTATGATATAAAAAATTATACAGGCGAAGGCGTTCCTATGGTAAAATTTCGTATCAATCGGACCAACGGTTGCCGAGAAAATGCATTTTTAAAATGCAGAGACGTATGGCACACGACACACGTACGTACCCGAATGCTTAACCCCGCTTTTCGCTTCGCGAGCGCAGGGTAATTAAAACGATTCCAGACTTCGGACACCAGTACATATTTGTCTCCCTGCAAACGTTCAGACCTCGTTGACCTCAAATGACAATTAATCAATGCCGAACCTGTGTTTTATGCAATACATTTCCTTGGCGGTCAAATTGACCACAGTGGTGGTTTTAGGTATCACAGCCTGTAATTCAAATGTGGTTGAGTTGTGGAAGTCAATTATTTGAGAATATTCAACACCCAGAATCATGAAAAGTCAAGGAGTCTTAAAACTGTGAACAAAAAATTAAAGTCACAGTCAGCGACAAAATGTTTGCTTGCGGTCAAAATGACCGGGCCGGGGGTTTGAGTGTTTGAAGAAGAACATGCTCGGAGGCTATTCTAACTGTCGTGATTCAATTTCCAGGAAGATTATTGATTACATCACTTTGCTGATTATGGGAAGTAGGCAGATTGGTGTACCGAGTCCTGTCTTACCCTTTATCGTATCGCTTCTGCAGTGCCTTCAGAAAGTATTGACACCCCTTGCCTTTTTCACATTTTGTTGCGTTACACCCTGAATTTAAAATGGATTGAATTGATATGTTGAGTCACTGATCTACACACAAAATCATTTCACAAAATAATTAAAAATGAAATGCATAAATATCTAATATAAATAAGTATTCAACTCCCTGAGTCAATACTTCATTGAAGCATCTTTGGCAGTGATTATAGCTTCGCGTTTTCTTGGGTATGTCTGTATCAGCTTTGCACATCTGGATTTGTGGAGTTTCTCCCATTCCTCCTTGCCGATTTGCTCAAGCTCTGTCAAGTTGGATGGGGAACGTCTGTGAAGAGAAATGGTCAAGTCTTTCCACAGATTTTCAATGGGACTCAGGTCTGCGCTTTGGCTGGGTCACTTAAGGACTTTCATGTGCTTGTTTTGAAGCCATTCCAGTGTTTCCTTGGTTGTATGCTCGGGGGTCATTGTCCTGATGGAGCATAAATCTTTTGCATTCTGAAGCAGGATCTACTCAAGGATTTACCTGTATTTGGCTCCATTCATTTTTCCCTCTATCCGTACAAGTCTCCCAGCCCCTGCCGCTGAAAAGCATCCCCATAGCATGATGCTGCCACCACTATACTTCACAGTAGGGATGGTGTTAGATGGGTGATGAGCTTGCTCAGTTTCTGCCAGACGTAGCGCTTTGCATTCAGGCACACACACACATACACACACACACACACACACACACACACACACACACACACACACACACACACACACACCCAGCGATTTTGGTCGAAACAATGCAGAAATCAAGAAAATGACCAAATACCAAGACTTCAAAAATGAAGTGAAAAGAACCTGGAAGCTGAAGAGCACAGAAATTGTACCAATAATAGGTGAAGCAACAGGAAAAAGAACCTCACAGAGATATTAAAAAGCATCCCTTGCAATATTACTTCATACAAACTGCAGTTGGAAGCTGTCTGGAGCTCGGTGACAATTCTGAAAAGAAACCTCGGAATGAAACTTTGACAACAAGAAAACTTCACAACTTGGTACATGAATCGAGATCCCTTACTGAAAAGGAGATGGATACTTCGAGGACTCCGTACCATCGTCTGAAACCCACATATATGGAGATAACAACCAATGACACACACACACACACACACACACACACACACACTGGAATTGATCATCACACCAAAACTTGATCTCTCTGATCATCAGTTTGGTTTTTTGCTGTCATTCCAGCCTGCCTTGACTCTGCCCATGCTACTTGCTTATTAATGGATGTAGGAAAGTTTATTTTCCACCTGGCCGACTTACCTCCTCCTGCACAATGATCCTGTGAAGAGATTTCCTTGTTTCAGCACTTGGTGAAGGTTTTGCCATTTTTTTTTCCTCTTCTTCTTGGTCTCTGTAGCCCTTAACATTCAGTGGCTCTCAGCCTTTCGGTCGAATTTCAATAAACAAAACTCTGCTGACAATGGACATGAGCCCTCAATGTTAAACAACAGGTCAGGGCCATCGAATTAGACAACTGCACATTTGATTGTCTGACACCCCAATGTGATTTCCAAACTGTCACATAATATCCTTGGTCCTCTCCTAGACCGCAAGCTCACAGATTTCTGCGACATCCATGAGTGGCGGGTTGCTTTGAATGGAGTTTTCTCCCGTGCTCTACATTTACGTCTGGGGGCAAGAGTCGGCCCTCATGCGGTAATCTTCTGAGACCAGTCGTCTGGTTGGTGTACAGCAAAGAGCTGTCTTCACACATTGAAATAATTTGACTCCACTCTGTGCAGGAAAGATAGTTTCTCCCCTCTGCACTAGGCAGGCTACGGCTGTATTCCTCTCTGCCGATTTGGAGAATATACGCACCTGGTCATATACCTGGAACGTGTCTTTTAATGCAGAAAATACCCGCACCCTTGCTTTGTTCCTCCATTCAGGACTGCTTGGACAATCACACAATTTAATTGTCTGGTTAGCCTCTGGGAGATCCTGCACATCATTTTCTGGACATCCTCAGCCTTATGATCTAAGATCATACTAAGAGCTACATATTAAGTTCATACTAAGATCATACACAGAGTTAGCCTCTGGGAGAACCTGCACATCATTTTCTGGAAATCCTCAACCTTATGATCTAAGATCATACTAAGAGCTACATATTAAGTTCATACTAAGATCATACCAAGAGTTAGCCTCTGGGAGAACATGCACATCATTTTCTGGACATCCTCAGCCTTATGATCTAAGATCATACTAAGAGCTACATATTAAGATCATACTAAGAGATAGCCTCTGGGAGATCCTGCACATCATTTTCTGGACATCCTCAACCTTATGATCTAAGATCATACTAAGAGCTACATATTAAGTTCATACTAAGATCATACCAAGAGTTAGCCTCTGGGAGAACATGCACATCATTTTCTGGACATCCTCAGCCTTATGATCTAATATCATACTAAGAGCTACATATTAAGTTCATACTAAGATCATACCAAGAGTTAGCCTCTGGGAGATCCTGCACATCATTTTCTGGACATCCTCAACCTTATGATCTAATATCATACTAAGAGCTACATATTAAGTTCATACTAAGATCATACTCAGAGTTAGCCTCTGGGAGAACATGCACATCATTTTCTGGACATCCTCAACCTTATGATCTGAGATCATACTAAGAGTTAGCCTCTGGGAGAACCTGCACATCATTTTCTGGACATCCTCAACCTTATGATCTGAGATCATACTGCCTTCTTGTGCAGCTTACATCAAATATAAATTAATTGTTGCCAGACCAGGAAGCATGTGCTACATCAGCTGTTACATGAATAAATAGGACATCTACACCACACACCATTCCATCAGTGGTCCACACAATCAGATCTGGAGTGGTAGCCGGGACAACTACAATTAAAAACAAAAATCAGAAGCTCTTCCAGCTTTGTGCAGAATGACAAAGAATATTCTGCTCATCACTGCAGGCCCATGTAGGACAGGTTGTACTGCAATGTTATAAGTACAAGAACATTGCATTCTTGACTTTTTGCGAAAACTCACCTAGGAAGAACATTCGTCTGCACAAAGGCTGAAGAGATTAACCTTTATAAACATTACTGCTTCCTTCACCCCACTTGGCTTGTTGACCCTTCATCCTGGATTTTTGCCACTCTTCCATGAGCCTCCAAACCTACAAATAAATGAACAAAGAAGCCATCCCATCCCTGGAACGATCATATTTTCTCCACTGCTGTTATCTATATTTCCCTTAGATAATGCCCTGAACTCCATCTTACCAGTGTCTGCTGTTCAGTTTGGCCTGTGCGTTTCTTTTTTTTGTATACTGAATCGAGGCTCGTGAAAGAGCTAACATTAATTTCACAAACAAATCAACCAGACAAACAAAATATACAAAAAGAGGGAGCGGAAGACAAGATGGGGAGAGAAGGGGAAGCACACAACCACAACATTTGAGAGCAGGGAGAAGTGTGGGAGGGAGAGGGCTTGGGGGCAGGAGGCGTGGGAAGGGGGGGGGGGGGGGGGGGGGAGGTGGGAGAAGTATAAAACACAAGGGGACCGAAATTAGTGGGGGTAGAAAAGATCAAGGTTTTGGATGGGGGAGGATAAGAGATTTTTTTTTGTATACTGAATCGAGGCTCGTGAAAGAGCTAACAAGAGCGCGTTGTTCAGATCTGAGCACTTAGCTCATGATAATAGGATCTCAAGTTCAAACGTCATGTAGTGTTGATTTATCCATGTCTATTTACAATTCTCATGAAAGTACACCAATAATGTCCTCATCGTAATGTAATTTTTAGGTCACTGGAGTAAAAATTTGATTGCTTACTTGCGGATAAATAATTAAAAAGGTAATACTACAACACCGATGACCCCTGGAGTAATAAATCCTTATTTCAAGTCATTCTTTTCTTTAATCGTCCATGGGATTGCTTCCCTGTCCATCCAATTCATTGTATTTTCTACTCCAGAACTTCAAGAACAATCATCTCCGTTCATTGCCATACACATTCTCGTATTATTACCCCCGCCAGAGGAGAGGGTATTGCATTTGAGTCCGTTTGTTTGTCTGTTTGTCCGCACAGAATAAATATAATTTTCTCTGCAACCGTTGGTCCGATCGACATGAAATTTTCACCATAGGTGCAACTCCACGTGTAAAATGTTTTAATGATAATTATGACGTCATAGGTCACGTGGTTCGGCCGCCATCTTGGAAAACCGAAAAAAATTGCACCTCTATATCTCCGAAAGCGCTGAATAGAAAACATTGAGACGTAGCTCATTGTAAAGAACTCTCCATGGGGAATAAAATATGTTAATGATGATGTCATAGGTGCCTCCATTATGACGTCATAATTCGACAAGTACATAACTTCAATCAAGATGAAATTTCTTGAGCGCCATGTTGGCATAAACTGGTGGAGAAAAAAAATGATGACGTCATAGGTCACGTGGTTCGGCCGCCATCTTGGAAAAACCGAAAAACGTTGCACCTCTATATCTCCGAAAGCGCTGAATGGAAAAAATTGAGACATGGCTCATTGTAAAAAAACTCTCCATGGGGAATAAAATATGTTAATGATGATGTCAAAGGTGCCTCAATTATGACATCATAATTCGACAAGTACAAAACTTCAACCGATCAAGATGAAATTTCTTGAGCATAATCGAGGAATAAATTGGTTTAGAAAAAAAAAAGATGACGTCATCGGTCACGTGATTCGGCCGCCATATTAATTTTAACACAAAAGCCTTAAAAACCACAGAAAATACACCCTGGCGAGGGTTTGCAATCTCTGATTGCTCTTTTTCTTGTCTATTACTATTATTTATACAGTCTTTCACATCCACCTGTTCAGTCCCACCCAGGTGATGGTATATTGGCTTTTTATTCTGGAGGTTTTAGGCATTTCCAGGACTCGTGATGTAGGCCTATATCTTATATTATGTTTTCTTACTACTAGCAAATTACCCGTCCCCAGTGATGGGAAAACGTTTCAGTGAATCTATCAATTTTTATTATTTCATGGACTTTAAAAAGATCAATTGTGTTGCACTATCGGTTTCATTCAGAACCAAATCTCTGAGTTACTTATACCGCCCACCGCAAAATGGTGGTGCAAAATCAAGCGGCGGAGGTTCAGTTTGTCTAAAAAGAGTGTGAAATATCCTGCTTGCGAAATAAAATTTGGTATCAACATTATTCATGCATTATTTTGTTGTCATTTCAAAAGTGAATGTTGAGCTTTTCAAATGCAGCGCGAGAAATGTAAACGGGAGACAGACAAACACCACGGTTCACAATATATAATAGATGACTTCCCTTCTAAGGAGCTTCAACACAGAAAAAGACCATCCAGCCCATCAACCTGCACAATGGTTGGCAACCTATGACAGTTTTTTTTAATACAGAGTCAAGGCTCGTGGAAGAGCTGGAACACTGAACGGATCAGGAGGCAACAGGACAAAACTTGGACTTGGGGTGGGGGGACAGGATGGAAATTTAAGTTTATTTTGGACCTCTTTGAATTTCATAATTAAACGTTATTTTTAGGTCACAATGTTAAATGCAGGTTTACTTTAATTAAACGATCGTCTTGCATTGCAACCTTTGTTCAAAGACTTTCAGTATAGGTTACCATTCTTAACAACGCTGACATGGTTTGTTCAAGTTTGTGATAATCTTCAAGTCGTATCTTAATAGCACTGTTATACAAACAGATTACATGTTGTATTTACACATTGAAAATGTATCTCGTTTGGTATAACACTCTTTTTCTGGTTGAATGTTGACGTTTGCCTGCGTGCTGTGCTTTCCAAACGTAGAGCTGGAAGTGGCTGCCGGAAACGGGAGACAGCCGAATGTGCAAACGCGCAGGACAGACACCATGGTTCACATTGTATAATCTATATAAATAAAACACAGTTTGTGTGTGTGTGTGTTACCGATAGACTCCTAAACGGAGAGGCTCATGTGCTTGATATTTGGCATAGACATGGCCTTTCAGCCTGGGAAGGACATGGCCTACCTAAAAATATTTGACGAGATCCATATTTTTTATTCATATTTACCTCAGCACGTTTCAGCGAGGAACATTATACGCGGAATCTCAGCCGGTGCCAGAGCAGCTCGCTGATTCACTCAGAGCGATCACGTGATGTTCCATCCTCACTGCCAGACCACTGAACGGAAAATATATAGAATGACTGCCATTCACATCACATAGGTGGAGATGCAGCTACCGGGCGCCATCTTGGTTGGCAGTCGATGCTGGGCGATGGTGATTTCCGTCACGCGTTTACACGTAATTCAGAGCGAAAAGCAATTGCGTTTTTTCACCTTTTGTGTGATCGTGTTTTGTGTCGATTTTGTGCGATATGAATTAAACGTCTTTGAAACAGCTGTGAAACGTCTTTGCACAACCCTTCCTTAACCGATTGAAGCAGTTTATTGCCGCACAAAATGGCATTTTAACAGTTGTCTCGCTTTTAAAATCTGGGACACGTTCAAAACAAACGAGATCCGCGAAGCGAGTTGGTCGAGTCATGCTAACCAAGATGGCGGCTACACTTTTCACGGAGTATGAGCGTTCTATATATTTTCAATTCAGTGCGCCAGGCTCGCTCACGTACTTGATTTGTGGCATAGACATGGCCATTGGGCCTTCACGGTGTAATTTGTGCGAGGCTTTTGTCCGAGTGAGCTTGAGTCGAGAGGGCGAATGTAGGGGTTGGGAATGTATGGGTCTCCCTTCCCCTGCCCGACAACGCCGGTACTGGAGGGCGTCACAGGATCGGAGAGTCTCCAAAATCTGCTTTGTGCTGTTGTTGCGAAGATGCAGGACGATGTCGCGATTGTTGTGCTGCTCTCCTCCCATGAGAACTGCGACGTCATTGTTGACTGGCACTCCCCTTCCTCCCCTCCCCCTCCCCTGCCCCCTCTCCTCCCCTCCCCCCCCCCCCCCGTTCCCCCCCCCTCCCCCGCCCGGCAATGCCGGGTACTTCTGCTAGTATATAATAAATAGAGGTTGTATGGCTGTATCTATGTCACCTTTATTCACTCGTCGATTGGTCAGGGCACAAATTGGGTGTTATCACGTCTATCCATGTCAGCAAAGAATGGTCCATCTAGGTCTTCATCACACGCTTTCCTCACCCCATGACTCATTGTATTCTTGATTTGTATTTTTTGCTTCTTGATTTGATTGATTCAATTGATTTGATTCAATCATTCAATTCGATTCAATTTTGATTTGTATTTTTGATTCTTGATTTGATTTGTATTTTGTATTAATTTGTATTTTCATGACTCATTGTATTGTTCTCGATTGTTCCATTTTCGCCAGCGGTGATTACAATATTGATAACAAATCATCTTCCTTTGTCTTATGATGGTTTATGGTATGCGGGTGTCTTCTGATACCTCAGAGAGATTGATGCCCCTGCCATGAATAATCCCAGATCACCTGTGGGCAGGGTGTAGTACCTGTCAGCACCCCTTAACAGTGTAACGGTCCGCAGCCATGCGGTTTAAATTGCAGATGGCTCTGCAGATCTGGTGGATGAGAGCCCAGTCGACTCCAACAGCACGGGCGGAAGAGGGTGAATTCCCCAACGTCCGGCAGAGGGACGGAGAGGGGTGGCGACCCACGTCTATACCACACACTTACCCGTGTGCACCGGCCATAGAAAGGCAATATGATGGCACTGCCATCATAGCCCAAGGAGACTCGACATCATCATCGTCTTATGATACGGAGTATGATTATGTTGTGATCAATAAAAATTTCTTTCAAAAATCACAAAAATTATGAAGTTGGCAAGTTTATTTTATGAGTTTATAAAACTCCTTGGTTGGGCCAAGGTGGGCCGGAAGGTTTATATAGTTAATAAAAACGAGCAGGAGCAGCAACTACTATGAACTTGTTTATTGCAATGTTAAAGGGCCTTACTGTATAATCATTTGGCTAAACAGAAACTTAAGCAATGTTGCCAAAGTTTCACTGACCCCCACATTTTCCAATCAACCTTCAGAAAACAACCCAGCAGTGCTCCTAAAACTTTGAATCACCTTTAAAATCAATTATCGCTAGCATATATATATAATATATATATATATTTATATTTGTTCTGTAAACATTTCAAAAAAGGAAATAAAATTATCTTTCAACCCATTTCTTTAAAACAAAGGGTTATTTGTAACATACATACTTCACCTTACATGTCATTGATACTAGCGGTGAATCACGAGTCCTGCATCTTGCGTAAGGCAAACACAAGGCGAACGTTAGCAGCAGCACTGCAGCGGAACTGGACCTTACAAGTTTAGAAGGTGAGCAGAAAGTCCAGTGGACCCCGCGATGCAGAGTCACCGGCTCATTGCCTCGCACACCATCGATTCTCTGTAGGTTTTGATCTCACCACGATATCTCCCCCTACCCAGAACGCCTGTGCTTCTCCAACACCCAAACATATATTTTGCCCTTCCAGAGAACACTGGACATGAATAGTCGAAGCCAGAAACAAAAATATGGCAAACAAAAAACAAGTTCCGATAACATTCTTAATCTAAACTCAGTGACCGCCACCTCCACCTCCCCCCATACCCAAACCCACATCTGCACTCCAGGAAAAAATAGAAGTGATCGCATCTTCGCTCCTGGAGGTTTGGTCCGTACAAGACCGTTTCATGAATTCGTGTTCAATGAAGATTTGTCCTTATAAAGGGCGATTGTTTGGCACAGTAGAACCTCACATGGATGAGAAGCCGTTTCGATCATTCATCTGCTGGTCCATATATTGAATACAGTATAGTGATATATTTTTTACCTTAAGCTCATTTTTCTTTTAAAAAGCTGTGATCCACAACCTCGACGTGTGAGGCTTGTTTTGTCATGTGCTCTTTATCCGAAATGTATTATTTATTATTATTGAGCGAGGAAGTAAAAACGGGTCAAGCCCGTGAACTAGTCTACTTGGCACAGCTGGCACCGATAGGCACAGCAAAGGGTTGGCACATTTTCTCCACCTTACACTCCTCTCCTCCCCCTAAGCCCCCTCACCCCTCTCCGTGTGGCCATTGCACAATTCCCCTTCGGGGTTGTTGTTTTGCTCATTATGAGGATCTCTATTTCATCCCTCTCAACTCTTTTTCTCACCCCGCCCCCTCTTTTACATCTATCTATCTCCATATCTCACTCACCCACTCACCCACTCACACACTCACACTCACACACACACTATATATTTCTCTCTCTCTATATCAATCTCTCTATCTCTCCCTCACCACTTCAGTGCCACTTTTGCATTTTGGCCACATACACATGAGTACCAAAGTACGCGTGCGCAGAACTGTGATGCCCAATTCACAAAGGCTGGAAGGACTCCTGGAAGCCGCACGGCAGGCCGTCAGTGGCCTTCACAAGTAACCCACAATTAGCGCCATCATCATGAGAAAATGGGGCAATGCAGTGGCCAACAAAGGGTCAAAGGTCAATGTGTTCGAAACGTAGTTACATGCTGCTGTCGAGATTATTGGGGCGAAGAGACAAAATACCGTGCGAGCTGTGGGATAGTGGGAGCCAATCGTGATGAGCACAGAGGTAGCACCCAAGGGGTGTGTAAGTATTTGAGGGAAGAAAATATTGTATATCAGTTGGGAGGAAAATGGAGGGAAAAATAAAGAGAGAAACTAATAAAATTGTCATCTTCCTCACTGTTTGGGTCCCAGTCCTAATACTGTATTCACATAGAAAAAAGTACTTCTCCATTTTGTACACTTTGTACAATAACGTACTGTAAGGTCCAGCAGAGTGGCTGGCAACCCTCAGGAAATAATTTGAATGTCAGCAAGTTGCTATGCCAGGGGGTCAGGGAAGTCGTCGTCATCAGGACCCCTGGCAAGGAGCTCCTTTTTCTCATCGCTGCTGCCGAGCAAGTCGTGTCCTCCAGAACTCTCCAGGTATAACGAGGCATACACGGGGTTTGTGAAATTCGTTGGCTGTGGGAGAAATAAATAAGAGACCAAATAAAGGACATTTAGAGGAACAACTAACTCGGTGGACGACACTCCTGTGATGAAAGTGTAAATTCAAATTGCATCATAAGATAAAATATTTTTACAACAGTGAGGAACCATTATCCCAAGCGAAAAGCGGGGTTAAGCAATCGTCTCGTTTTGTGTGTCTGTCCGCCTACAGATGTCAGTCGATGATCGAATAACTACTCAACTTAAATTTAATTTATATATCTTCAATACTGGAGAACACAAATCAGAAAATGAATGGGAACACGGATCGGCAGTTGAGCAGCTCTTCGGCTCTGAACTTGGCAAATTGTACGGGATCTTGCTCCGATCGCGCATGCGCACAGATGAGTAATGCAATTTTATACTCTCTCTGCCTGTCTGGCAGTCAAACAAAATTGAAAATCATTCCAAGCAGGAAATTTACTGGTTTTAGGGATGTCATAAAGGACACAAACAACACGCACAAAAAAAACTCATTAAATGTGTCGAGATTCTGTCGAGAATCGAGATTCAGACAAATTCGCGGCTCGTAGGAAATACAGATCATGCTCAGAAACACAAAGCAAGAGTTTAAAAGACCTTTCCCATGTCCCTTTCTCAAGATGGCATGGAGGTAAGGTGTTCTCTCGAGTTGAGTATTTACTGATAAATCAAACCCGAATGATGGCTTTCCAGCTCAACTCTCAGAGGGTAGTCCACCCAATGCTGAAGAATGCTAGTGAGAAAAAATGTATCCGTGGATTGATTGTCAATCAAGATTAATAAAAAAAATGGATGAGCTGGCATTGCCAGAAAATCTTCTCAAATCTACTCGTATAAACAGTGCATTCAGAAAGTATTCAGACCCCTTCACTTTTTCACATTTTGTTATGTTGCAGCCTTATGCTAAATTGTTTAAATTCATTTTTTCCCTCATCAATCTACACTCAATACCCCATAATGACAAAGAGAAAACAGGATTTTAGAAACTTTAGCAAATTTATTAAAAAGAAAAAAATGAAATATCACATTGACATAAGTATTCATACCCTTTGCTGTGACACTTGAAATTTAGCTCATGGGCCTCCCATTTCTCTTGATCATCTCTGAGATGTTTCTACACCTTGATTGGAGTCCACCTGTGGTAAATTTAATTGATTGGACATGATTTGGAGAGCCACACACCAGTCTATTTTAGGTCTCACAGCTGACAATGCATATCAGAGCAAAAACCAAGCCATGAGGTCCAAGGAACTGCCTGCAGAGCTCAGAGACAGGATTGTGTCGAGGCACAGATCAGGGGAAGCCTACAAAAAATCTCTGCTGCATTGAAGGTTCCCAAGAGCACAGTGGCCTCCATTATTTTGAAATTTGGAACAACCAGGCCTCTTCCTAGAACTGGGGAGCCCAGCCAAAGTGAGCAATCGGGGGAGAAGGGCCCTGGTAATAGAGGTGGCCAAGAACCCGATGGTCACTCTGGCTGAGCTCCAGAGATCCTGTGTGGAGATGGGTGAAACTTCCAGAAGGGCAACCATTAATGCAGCACTCCACCGATCTGAGCTTTATGGCAGAGTGGCCAGACAGAAGCCAAACAGTTCAATTTTGGTTTCATCA
The DNA here is from genome assembly GCF_964187855.1 of Myxine glutinosa. NCBI lineage: Eukaryota > Metazoa > Chordata > Myxini > Myxiniformes > Myxinidae > Myxine > Myxine glutinosa. The sequence continues at coordinate 179,349,493 of NC_136266.1, read as the reverse complement.
GACCACAGAATCTTGTTCCTCACAGTCTGAGAGTCCTTTAGGTGCTTTTTTGCAAACTCCAAGCGGGCTTTCATGTGTCTTTCACTGAGGAGAGGCTTCCATCTTGCCACAACGCTCTCAACGTTTTGGTGCCGCCAAATGGAAGGGTATCCTCACATCGCTAAAATTGCCCTTGAGATCCTCACGCCGTTCGTTACAACGAATCTCTGCGAGAGCATGCGTTTTCGAAACTGGTGGACATTAAAACAAAGAAAAGGAGCAGGCTTGCATGCGAAAATGATTTGAGGATGGCCCTTGCCAAAACAAAACCACGCATTTCCCAGATCGCCTCCCGAAAAGAAGAACAGAAAACGCATTAAGATGCAATTCTTCTTAATTTTTTTTGTCAAATTTGAGGGGTTCCGCGAGTGTTCGGTGGGTTTCTTTATGGTTCGGTGCCTTTAAAAAGGTTAAGAACCACTGCTTTAGAGCCTTTATGGGAGGCACAATTTGGCAAAAAATAAAGCCTGGTGTTGGCTTAGCGGTTAGGGTGCCGGCTTGGGATCCTAGGATCCCAGGTTCGAATCCCGGTCGATCGCTGAATTAACACCAGGGGGTTTGACACAGCCTGTCATCCTTCCGAGGTCGGCAAATTGAGTACCAGTTCACTGGTAATTCCCTGTGTGTCGCAAGAGGCGACTAACAGGGTTGGCGGCAGGAAGGGCATCCGGCCATAAAAACATTGCTTCAAAAAGGGGACAAAGGTGCCCGAAAAAGGCCAACCCCTGATCTGCTGGGAAAAATGGCCTCTAAAGGTGGTTCATGGGAGGAAATGTCGCCTTCGATTGGACTACTCTTCCATGCTGAGAAAGAGCTGCACAATCTCACCTGCCTCGCCACAGGATTCAGTGGTTTCTGAGCAGCAAAACATGGGATGCGGGCAGTGGGGTGTAGGGATATGTGGAGGTTGCAGACAGGAAATGGTTTAATAACCGTGAGCTTGCAGTCAGGTTCATTTTACAGATCCTTAATTCAACAAAATGAAAACACATCACAATCAGGGTGAAAATAAGGATGGTTAAAATCAAGAGAAGAGTAGAACTGCATGAATGTGAAAGTTTTCCATATACAGTATTGGAAAAAAATTACGTAAACGGAGGAAAAGCTGGGTAGGTCTATGCAATGCAAATAACATATGATATAATTGCATCTCGTGTGTAAAAATGAAATGCTCCATGGTACAGTCATGTGTTGATATAGTACACTGTGATTTGTTGTCAAGGAAGCAATCAGAAAGTTCCACACTGCATTAGGTCTATAAAAGGACAAGTAGGCCAGCAGCCATGGGAAACCCATGGGCATAGACATGTATGACATTTGCATATCTTGAGTTAGATGCTGCATGTAGTTTTCCAAAATGGGGTCTGGCAATTTGGCAGATACAGAAATGATATAATGTACACAATTTATTTACTTCACATAATAGCCGGCGAAGCCGGTGTTGTGAATGAACGCGTACGTATTATGTTGAAAAGCCAGATTTTGCTGGATCCCTTGAGAATGTCGAAGCTTTGATGCACCAAATCGCTCCATGGAGGCCGCCATCTTGCGGATGCGGAAGAATGCATAACAAATTGAAAAAAGTTCAATAGGAGTTTGTTTCGCCCGTCTTTTTTTGATTCACAATCCTATGCACCTCTAATTTGTAATTAAAATACTTTAAGACCAACCTCGGCCCGCACGGGCCTGGTTATCTTCAACGAAAATCGTCACCAAACACCGGAACCAATGAGATTCGAGCATTTGGAAAAATATTTCAAAAACCAAATCACTCAATGGAGGCCGCCATCTTCCGGATGCGGAAGTATGCATAAAAAATTGCGAAAAAGTTCAATAGGAGTTTGTTTCACCCGTCATTGTTTGATTCACAATCTTATGCACCTTTAATTTGTAATTAAAATACTTCAAGACCAACCTCGTTCCCCGGGCCAGCATGGGCCCTGGTTATCGTCAACGAAAATCGTCACCAAACACCGGAACCAATGAGATTCGAGCATTTGAAAAAATATTTCATAAACCAAATCGCTCCATGGAGGCCGCCATCTTCTGGATGCGGAAGTATGCATTAAAAAATTGCGAAAAAGTTCAATAGGAGTTTGTTTCACCCGTCATTGTTTGATTCACAATCTTATGCACCTTTAATTTGTAATTAAAATACTTCAAGACCAACCTCGTTCCCCGGGCCAGCATGGGCCCTGGTTATCGTCAACGAAAATCGTCACCAAACACCGGAACCAATGAGATTCGAGCATTTGAAAAAATATTTCATAAACCAAATCGCTCCATGGAGGCCGCCATCTTTCGGATGCGGAAGTATGCATAAAAAATTGCGAAGACGTTCAATAGGAGTTTGTTTCATCCGTCTTTGTATGATTCACAATCTTATGCACCTCTAATTTGTAATTAAAATACTTTAAGACCAACCTCGTTCCCCGGGCCCGCACGGGCCCTGGTTATCTTCAACGAAAATCGTCACCAAACATCGGAACCAATGAGATTCGAGCATTTGAAAAAGTATTTCAAAAAAGCTTATTACCGGTACCGTGTTTCGGACGCTGAAAACGGCGTCAAATATTCTAAAATTGACGAATAATTATTTTTTAGAAATCTCGCGGCCTCGGGGATAGTTTTTCACGGCCGGAAATATCCGAAATTGAGACAGAGTTCACCGAATTAATGAACAAGGAAATTTTATAAATTTTAATCTCATCCAGAATGCAAATGGTGTCATTTTGAACTCGGTACGGTACCTACTACACCTACCTACAACCAACTACCTAACCTACTGATGCCATAGTGATGGGTAAAATAGTGTCAAGAGGCTTTGGCTTCGCCGGCTCATTTTGTGAATGTGAATTCATGTGAATCCACATTTTAACGGCACGACAGGAGCTCAAATTCTGGACCCAAAGATCTTAAGTCAGCCACCTTCACTGGTAAGCCAACACCAGGATGTCTTAGACAACCAAGGTTGGAATCATGTGTAAATGAGTAAGCTGAGAAGAAGCAACTGCATTTTCAAGCTTCTCTTCCGATAGCCACCAGGAGGTGGACTTGAAGTTGGAGATTGGTACTGTAGCATATGGATATGGTATGTAGTAGTTTGGTACTGTAGGATATGGATATGGTATGTAGTAGTTTGGTACTGTAGGATATGGATATGGTTTGTAGCAGTTTGGTACTGCAGGATATGGATATGGTTTGTAAGTAGTTTGGTACTGTAGGATATGGATATGTTTGTAGTAGTTTGGTACTGTAGGATATGGATATGTTTGTAGTAGTTTGGTACTGTAGGATATGGATATGGTTTGTAAGTAGTTTGGTACTGTAGGATATGGTTTGTAGTAGTTTGGTACTGTAGCATATGGATATGTTTGTAGTAGTTTGGTACTGTAGGATATGGATATGGTGTGTCGTAGTTTGGTACTGTAGCATATGGATATGGTTTGTAGTAGTTTGGTACTGTAGGATATGGTTTGTAGTAGTTTGGTACTGTAGCATATGGATATGGTTTGTAGTAGTTTGGTACTGTAGGATATGGATATGGTGTGTCGTAGTTTGGTACTGTAGGATATGGTTTGTAGTAGTTTGGTACTGTAGGATATGGTTTGTAGTAGTTTGGTACTGTAGGATATGGTTTGTAGTAGTTTGGTACTGTAGGATATGGATATGATGCGTCGTAGTTTGGTACTGTAGGATATGGATATGGTGTGTAGTAGTTTGGGACTGTCAGATATGGATATGGTTTGTAGTAGTAGTTTGGTACTGTAGGATATGGATATGGTGTGTAGTAGTTTGGTACTGAAGGATATGGGTATGGTTTGTCATAGTTTGGTACTGTAGGATATGGATATGGTATGTAGTAGTTTGGTACTGTAGGATATGGATATGGTGTGTAGTAGTTTGGTACTGTAGGATATGGTTTGTAGTAGTTTGGTACTGTAGGATATGGATATGGTTTGTAGTAGTTTGGTACTGTAGGATATGGATATGGTTTGTAGCAGTTTGGTACTGCAGGATATGGATATGGTTTGTAGTAGTTTGGTACTGTAGGATATGGTTTGTAGTAGTTTGGTACTGTAGGATATGGATATGGTGTGTCGTAGTTTGGTACTGTACGATATGATTTGTAGTAGTTTGGTACTGTAGGATATGGTTTGTAGTAGTTTGGTACTGTAGGATATGGATATGGTGTGTCACAGTTTGGTACTGTAGGATATGGATATGGTGTGTAGTAGTTTGGTACTGTAGGATATGGCTATGGTTTGTAGTAGTTTGGTACTGTAGGATATGGATATGGTGTATAGTAGTTTGGTACTGTAGGATATGGTTTGTAGTAGTTTGGTACTGTAGGATATGGATATGGTGTGTCGTAGTTTGGTACTGCAGGATATGGATATGGTTTGTCGTAGTTTGGTACTGTAGGATATGGATATGGTGTGTCGTAGTTTGGTACTGTAGGATATGGTTTGTAGTAGTTTGGTACTGTAGGATATGGATATGGTGTGTCGTAGTTTGGTACTGCAGGATATGGATATGGTTTGTAGTAGTTTGGTACTGTAGGATATGGATATGGTGTGTCGTAGTTTGGTACTGTAGGATATGGATATGGTGTGTTGTACCGGTAGTTTGGTACTGTAGGATATGGATATGGTTTGTAGTAGTTTGGTACTGTAGGATATGGATATGGTGTGTAGTAGTTTGGTACTGTAGGATATGGTTTGTAGTAGTTTGGTACTGTGGGATATGAATATGGTTTGTAGTAGTTTGGTACTGTAGGATATGGTTTGTAGTAGTTTGGTACTGTAGGATATGGATATGGTGTGTCGTAGTTTGGTACTGTAGGATATGGATATGATTTGTTGTAGTTTGGTACTGTCGGATATGGTTTGTAGTAGTTTGGTACTGTAGGATATGGATATGGTGTGTAGTAGTTTGGTACTGTAGGATATGGTTTGTAGTAGTTTGGTACTGTGGGATATGGATATGGTTTGTAGTAGTTTGGTACTGGAGGATATGGTTTGTAGTAGTTTGGTACTGTAGGATATGGATATGGTGTGTCGTAGTTTGGTACTGTAGGATATGGATATGGTTTGTTGTAGTTTGGTACTGTAGGATATGGTTTGTAGTAGTTTGGTACTGTAGGATATGGATATGGTGTGTGGTAGTTTGGTACTTGTTACGGATTCGTGACTTCCGTTATTGTGGTTTTCACCCACTGGACATGTTTCTGATATTATGTATTATTATTAGTTTCGCAAGGCTTATTATTCAGGAACGGTTATTTAAAGTTAAAAGGCTAATTTTAAATGATACAGGACACCGAACCGGAAAGACGAGAAGAGGAAGAGGATGAAGCAGCGTGCGCAAATTCGGAGAGGACGGTGACGTCAGGGCTCCGTAACGAGCCAGGTTTACTGACAGCCGCGAGGGGATTTTGAGTTCCTGGAAGGGACATCCGGCAATACGAATATTCGCTGGAGGGGAGAAATCTGCGAAGACAGATTTTGGGCGCTGAGATTCCGACGAATCCTTGCCTCGTCACATCGGCTCAAGCCAGAGCCGTCAGCCATTTTGAACCCCGTCCTTCGGATACCGGTGAACGTTTGCTTCACGTCATCTTCACTCCCAACATCCCACGTCTGTCGGGGATGAGTGGGTGTGACCGCTTCGTCTCCAGTTACGTTGCGGTTTGCTGAGGGAGCGGTGAAGGTGTGCCTCTGGAGGGCGCCGTTGTACAGTTTGGCGGGAAGAGCACCCTTGCCCACTGTACACGCTTCGGATATCGACTGGAGAGCGAGATTCGGGCTTCGACCCGATTTCGTCATAGAGACATTGAGGAGTGTCCGATCATTTGCTGGCAGAGCAGTGAGTCACTTGACTTTATATAAGATATATATAGAGTGCACTCTCAATGGCCATTTGCTGTACCGTATTACCTGTGTGTGATTTACAATACAAGTTTGTTCATTTATAAATCATTGGTGTGGTTTCACGATTGTTTTCAACACAGGGTAATATATTTTTCTGCCGGGGTTCCTCTCGGGGTTCGGAGGTTTACCGAGGCCAGGAGATCGGTGAGGAACCCGTAACAGAAATTGGGGGCTCGTCCAATTGAAACTCGTGGGCTCGAAATTGGGTCTTCGTCCGGGTTCTAAAATCCCTAAATTTAGTCCGGGATAGAATTCCCTAGCATTCCCAAATTTTCCAATTTTGGAATATTTTTCCAACATTCCCAAATTTTTCTAAAAAAAACAAAACAAATTTTTTTTAAATTTATTGTGTGAAGGTTAACAGGTGTTAACGGATAGTCACCATGGAGTTTGACGCAGAGAAGTTTACAGCGACCCCTAGTGAGGCACAGTTCCGAGCGTTACTAAAATCGGAACTCTTGATATTGGGCAAACATTTTAGCTTGGAGGTCCGAGCTAAAATGAAGAAAACAGAGATGCAGATAGTGGTGATAGAATCTATGGTGGAACTAGGAACATGGAGAGAGGGAGCCTTGGATTGGTTAACAGAAGAACAAGAAAGTGTGGAGCTCCAAAAAACGGAGATGCAATTGAAGAGCCAGGAAAGGTTAGAAGAGAAAAAGCAGAGGAAATGAGAGTGGAAAGAGAACTCCAGGAAAGGTTAAAAGCAGAGGAAAGGAGAGTGGAAAGAGAACTTCAGGAAAGGTTAAAAGCACAGGAAAGAGAACTCCAGGAAAGGTTAGAAGACAAAAAAGCAGAGGAAAGGAGAGCTGCAAGAGAACTCGAAGCAGAGGAGAGAAAAGCCGAAAGGGAGTTAAAGGACCGTGAATTGGCGTGTCAGTAGGAAATTAAAGTCAAGGAGCTGGAGTTAATGAGAGAACGGGGAGAGGTACCACCCATGCCGACTGGTTCGACAACTAGTCGAAACACCTGGGATATTGGCAGACATGTGAGGCTGGTTCCACCCTTCAATGAAAAGGAGGTAGCCAAGTTTTCTTTACACTTTGAGAAAGTGGCTCAAATGCTAAAATGGCCGGAGGAGTCCTGGACCATATTAGTGCAAAGTGTTCTGTTGGATAAAGCTCAAGATATTTATTCGGCTTTACCGATTGAGCAATGTGCAGATTATGAGATAGTGAAGAAAACCATTCTCAAAGCCTATGAATTGGTCCCTGAAGCTTACCGGAAAAAATTCCAGAACGCCAGGAAGAGGGAGAATGAGACCCATGTGGAGTTTTCCAGAATGAAAGAAACCATGTTTGATCGGTGGTGTGATTCAAAAGGAGTCGGGAAAGACTTCAAACTATTGCGACAATTGATCCTGGTGGAGGAATTCCAACAGTGTGTCCATGAGGACATTAAAGTACATCTGGAGGAAAGGAAAGTACCAAAGTTGTAAGAGGCGGCAACCATGGCAGATGACTATGCCTTAACACACAGGATGAGGTTCCATAAACCTAACTTCCTGCCTAGAGTTCGCACGGAGAGTTATGATACATCTGGTGCGGAGAACGAAGATTCAGGGGAGCGGCCTCGAGATGACTGTGAGGACCACTCTGAGACTACGACTTATAGAAATCAGAAGACAACAGGTCCAAGGCAGACTTATCCTCAGGGTGGCTCGAGACAAACCACGAGGTTCTTCTCCGGGCCTACTTGCGCTTTTTGCCATAAACCTGGACACTTGATGTCCAACTGTTAAGCTCTGGGAAAGGAAAATCAGGAGCGGATTTCGACTAGTACGACTCCAAATGCAATGGCCAGTGTGAGAAATCGCCCTCAAAAGGGTTACCAATCATTTATTTCAAAGGGGTTTGTGTCACTGGATGGAGACCTGACTACCCAGAAACCTGTTAGGGTATTGAGGGACACCGGAGCACATCAATCTTTAATGCTTGAAGGCATCTTGCCATTGTCAGACGAAACAGCAACTGGTGATAGTGTTCCTTTGCAGGGGATTGGTGGCTGTGTTAGAGCTCCACTTCATGCCATCCAGTTGGAGTCCGATGTGGTGTCAGGACCGGTCACCGTAGGTTTACAAACCACTCTTCCTGTAGAGGGAGTATCTGTTGTTATCGGGAATGATTTGGCCGGTGGTCAAGTTTATGGTAACCCGATGGTTGTAAAAAAAGCCCAGTAGGGAAAATAACACCACACCAGTTAGGGATGACGACAAAGTTAGCAAGTTATTTGTAGGTGGACTGAACTTCAAAACAAAGGAAGATGTTCTGGAGTCTGCCTTCAGCAAATATGGACCGCTTTTGGAAGTAGTGCTGATAAAAGACAGGGAGACACAAAAGTCAAGAGGGTTTGGCTTTGTCAAGTTTGAAAACTCAAAGGATGCCAGAGATGCAGAAAAGGATCTGAATAGCAAGAAGTTGGAGGGTCGGACCATAACAGTAGGGAAGGCATTTCATAGGTGTCGTGGGAGCTACAGAAGAGGACCACGGAGTAGTAGTTTTGGTGGTGGCCGCAATCGATATTATTATGGAGGCTCCCAGAGTTACGGCAGCTCCCGAAGGAAGGATTGTCAAAGTAGTGGCCGAGAAGGAGACCGCTATTCATGTGACTACAGTGACAAGCGGTCCCACCATAATTATTGTGGAAGTTCGGAGAAGTTGAAGCACTGAATGCTGCGGAGCCGCCGAGTCAGGATTCCTACATGGATTAACCGTGAACGCCACGTTCCTAAAGGCGTCTATGTAGTGAACGTTCCTGCACGGACTAACCGTGAACTCCACGTTCCTAAAGGCATCCATGTAGTGAATACTCCCAGGCTTCACCACCAACCATCATGGAACCTGGCTTTCAGCTCGGCCTCCTGGGAAAAGTGCTGTAGTTTTGCTTGACTTGCTGGATTTTGGATCTTTGATCAACCCCTTAACCTTCATCCACAAGAAACTGACAGTAAAAGTCAGAGGGTAATGAGATGTAGTTTGGCTTTGCAGGAGTCCAACGGGAAATTGAACATGTAAAGGGCAGGGACAATGTCATTGCTGATGCTTTGTCCAGAGTGAATTAACTTTGGAAATCTCTGTAGGTTGTGTGAAATTATGTTGCTTTATTTTTGAGATGTTGATAATTGTTGCCATGGGGAATTGATGATTTGGATTGTGAATTTACTTTTGTTTAAAAAAAAGTTTGCATGCAAAGAAAGTTTTCGCTGTGTTCAAACTTTCTTTCTTGAGGGGGGGAGTGTTACGGATTCGTGACTTCCGTTATTATGGTTTTCACCCACTGGACATGTTTCTGATATTATGTATTATTATTAGTTTCACAAGGCTTATTATTCAGGAACGGTTATTTAAAGTTAAAAGGCTAACTTTAAATGATACAGAACACCGAACCGGAAAGACGAGAAGAGGAAGAGGATGAAGCAGCGCGCGCAAAGTCGGAGAGGACGGTGACGTCAGCGCTCCGTAACGAGCCAGGTTTACCGACAGCCGCGAGGGGATTTTGAGTTCCTGGAAGGGAGGGCGCCGTTGTACAGTTTGGCGGGAAGAGCACCCTTGCCCACTGTACACGCTTCAGATATCGACTGGAGAGCGAGATTTGGGCTTCGACCCGATTTCGTCATAGAGACATTGAGGAGTGTCCGATCATTTGCTGGCAGAGCAGTGAGTCACTTGACTTTATATAAGATATATATAGAGTGCACTCTCAATGGCCATTTGCTGTACCGTATTACCTGTGTGTGATTTATAATACAAGTTTGTTCATTTATAATCATTGGTGTGGTTTCACGATTGATTTTCAACACAGGGTAATATATTTTTCTGCCGGAGTTCCTCTCGCGGTTCGGAGGTTTACCGAGACCAGGAGATCAGTGAGGACCCCATAACATACTGTAGGATATGGTTTGTAGTAGTTTGGTACTGTAGGATATGGATATGGTGTGTGGTAATTTAGTACTGTAGGATATGGATATGGTGTGTTGTAGTTTGGTACTGCAGGATATGGATATGGTGTGTAGTATTTTGGTACTGTAAGATATGGATATGGTGTGTCGTAGTTTGGTACTGTAGGATAGGGATATGGTGTGTAGTAGTTTGGTACTGTAGGATATGGACATGGTGTGTAGTAGTTTGGCACTGTAGGATATGGATATGGTGTGTAGTAGTTTGGTACCGTAGGATATGGTTTGTAGTAGTTTGGTACTGTAGGATATGGTTTGTAGTAGTTTGGTACTCGAGGATATGGATATGGTTTGTAGTAGTTTGGTACTGTAGGATATGGATATGGTTTGTAGTAGTTTGGTACTGTATGATATGGTTTGTAGTAGTTTGGTACTGTAGGATGTGGTTTGTAGTAGTTTGGTACTGTAGGATATGGATATGGTGTGTCGTAGTTTGGTACTGTAGGATATGGATATGGTGTGTCGTAGTTTGTTACTGTAGGATATGGATATGGTTTGTAGTAGTTTGGTACTGTAGGATATGGATAACGTTTGTTGTAGTTTGGTACTGTAGGATGTGCTTTGTAGTAGTTTGGTACTGTAGGATATGGATATGGTGCGTCGTAGTTTGTTACTGTAGGATATGGATATGGTTTGTAGTAGTTTGGTACTGTAGGATGTGCTTTGTAGTAGTTTGGTACTGTAGGATATGGATATGGTGTGTCGTAGTTTGGTACTGTAGGATATGGATATGGTTTGTTGTAGTTTGGTACTGTAGGATATGGTTTGTAGTAGTTTGGTCCTGTAGGATATGGTTTGTAGGCCTGGGTCACAAATACAGAGAAACATGAACAATGCGAATGGCAAGACCTATCGGACTATGAGGTTAAACATGATTTTAAGTAACTCCATTTCTTCAACCAAAGTGTTTCACATCAGAGAATTACTCAAAATGTCTGTGTGCGCTGACATAGATGATACCTTTATGATTATCTTTCAGAGTTCAGTCCCATGCTCATATCGCTTCGTATTACTTACTATTTGTGGCAAAACCTGCAGCTCGTACAATCGCTGTGGCTCAATTTCATAAATCTGCTGAAAGCTTAAATCTCACGAAGTCAATTACATCTTCGCTCTTCTGACATGGCGAAGCAACTACACAAATGAACCCGACGCACAACGATTTGAAATGGGCCGTCGCGTTTACACATGGAAAACGCTGCATCTCTTAAAAACCCTCGTATTTGGTGCCATGGATGAGGAGGAGGGATAATGAACAGCGTTTGATACAACATATTTTTGTCCATAACACATCATAAGCAGCGTTAATGTATTTTTTTTTCTTTCTGAAAGGAAAGCTATTAAAGAGTGAAACGATTTTAGAAGAAAGTCCAGCGAAATGTGAATTGCACTAATCTTTCTCACAAATAGCAAATACATTTTTGCAATAACTTTTGCCCGGTATTGCGATCAGCGAGGTAATTTTAACAGGTGTAATTTGCGAGGAACCATCATTACAATATGCAGGTAGTGCTTTTTGGATGTGAGCCGCAACACCTCGCCTTGGTAATAAGACTTTTTCTTTCTAACTTAGGACATATTTTAAAGGCATAATTGTATGGCAAATAATGTCATTAAAGTTCCCATTTTGCCAGATCAAGCTTGGCGAAGAGGCAGAGATAAAGGAAAGTTTTAAAATTTCTAAAATCCTCAATTTCCATCCGATTGACTTGAAATTTGAATATGATATACATATCGGCAAACTGCATTCAACCACCAACTATTCCTGAGATCAACATAGGCCAAAAGGTCAACATAGGCCAAAGGTCAACAACCATTTCAAATTTCTAAAATCCTCAATTTTCATCCTATTGACTTGAAATTTGAATATGATATACATATCGGCAAACTGCATTCAACCACCAACTATTTCTGAGATCAACATAGGCCAAAAGGTCAACATAGGCCAAAGGTCAACAACCATTTCAAATTTCTAAAATCCTCAATTTTCATCCTATTGACTTGAAATTTGAATAAATGTCAGGCCCGTACACTTAAATTTCATTTGCTTCAAACTCATCGAGTGGGAATATTATTTATTTTACAAATTACGTAAACTTGTACTTTGCAAGCAAAATTTACTTGGCTAGAGTGAGAAGAAGAAGAACCACCTTTAGAGACCATTTTTCCCAGGAGAGCAGGGGTTGACCTTTTTCGGGCACCGTGGTCCCCTTTTTGAAGAAATGTTTTATGGCCGGATGCCCTTCCTGCCGCCAACCCTGTTAGTCGCCTCTTGTGACACACAGGGAATTACCAGTGAACTAGTACTCAATTTGCCGACCTAGGAAGGATGACAGGCTGAGTCAACCCCGCTGGCGTTAATTCAGCGATCGACCGGGATTCGAACCCAGGATCCTAAGCCAGCATAACCGCAAAGCCAACACCAGGCTTTTACTTGGTTCAAAAAGCTGAGTCTTCAGAAAACTACAAACCTATGACAAGATAATTTTAGCACTTCAATAGGTAAGTAGACGGAGGGCAAACGACATGACAGGCAAAGTGGAATCGATTGCAATGGGGCTCGAGGCTTGTGACTCCACTGCATGTGGAACAGACACGGCAGATTCAACTCAGAGGACAGCCAAACCATTATGACATCATGTAGGAATAAATTATTGTACAGCGGAACCAGCTGGAGGGCACTACAAAAGATTATGGTTCCGTGGATAATTTCCAGATGCCACCTGCATTTGCAAGCCACCTTAGGGGCGATCGACCAAAGGCACGTCGTGAAACAAAAAAGTGACACCGGAAGAGCATCGCAGAGACGTATCTTTGAGCAAGAGTGATTGCCGACAGGACTAGCCAGGGATTCTTTTGCCATGCCCAGAGGGATGATGTTTTTTTCCTAATCTTCTACAGGTCAGCTTAAAGGGATGCAAGCGGCATTCTTTGTGTTGCCATGACACAAATTATAAACTGGAAAAATGGTCCCTGGAATTCTGCAAAGATTGCTTAATAATTCAACATAACTGAACTGCTTAGAGGAACACCAGCTTCCTGCGGGAAACTGAAAGGAAGGATACCATTAAAATTAGATAGCTGGATGTAAAGCAATACCTAGATACAGTTGGCGGAAAGTTTTTGCAAGAAAAGGTGAGTGACAGACTGTTTTTTTTTTTGTATACAAGATCGAGGCTCGTGAAAGAGCGAACATTAATCACACAGAAAGACAAACAGACACACAAAACAAATAACATCGGGAGCGGTAGACAAGATGGGGAGAGAGGGGGAAGGACACAAACACAACATTTGAGAGCAGGGACCGAGAGACATGGAGACATCGAGAGAACTGTGGGAGGGAGAGGGCTTTGGGGGGAAGGCATGGGAAGGGGGGGGGGGTGGGATTTGGTGGGAAGGGGTGGGTGTGTTTCACGTACCACATACAATATGTCCAGATAGAAAGCGCTGACCTCTTATTTGCGTTTCGAATCCTCCCATAACTTTCTGAGAAGCATTCATTTGTGTAACAATGGATGGAATCAACAGAATGTTAATCGAAGTATGCTGAACACCATGCGAAGCAAGAAGGTAACATTTTGTGGGTTAACAATAATTGGTCAGAGCTCCTTTGCTCTGACGAAGGGGTAATGTTCAAAATATCAAATTCTTACTTCCCGGCGGTTAGAGTACTTCAATCAATATTCTGTTGATAGCATCCATTGTTCAATCATTCATTGTTCATGCAGAACGACACTATCCTTCAAGAGTAAAACTAGTTAATTCTACATTACTAGATGTAAGACTGAGTGATCAGAAGGCCAAACTGCTCGTCCATGATTAATCAGTTCAAGATGAAGGAAGAGGCATGAGTTGATAAATGAAAATCGAAATGCATTTTTGAGAATCATTTAATATTCATACATATTATACAGTGGCCTGCAAAAGTATTAACCATCCTCCAAAGTTTTCACATTTTGATGCCATCTGAGCTGATTTCATGATGCTTTCAAATCTAATTTAATATATCAAGTCTTCATAAACTACTCCAAAGTGATAAAGCAAAACAAAAAATACACACAAGTACAGATGCATTCAAAGTACACCGACCCCATGCCAAATAAATAAATAACCTTAAGCGCGGCATTGCCGGACACCTCCTACACCTCATAGAGACCGTATTGGGAGGAAGAAGGGCACAATCATTTATTGATTAATTGCATAATTAAAATCAATAAATAATGGTCATAAAATATTTTCTTAATCAATTGGCTAATAGCATACCTAAACCACCAGTGCTTCATCCGAAGCAGTAAATTTCTGAAGGTTAATTGAATAAGTCATTAATCGGAAAAAATTAAATAATTAATTGATTAATCAATAAATAATTAATCGATTAATTCAGAAATTAATAAATCAAAAATATCCTTTATAGTCACATCACTTGGTCACTGCCATGTCCAAATATCAGCTTCCTAGTCTCAGCTTCCAATACCAAAAGGTGCCTGAGATATTGCCCAGATGAGAAAGAAAATAAATAAATGATTAATAATGAAAATAAATAAATAATAATCATAAAATAATTAAATAATTAATCAATTGGCTAATAGAATACCTAAACGACCACCGTTTCATCCAATTCTGTAACTTAAAAAAATGAATGGTCATTAATCCAATAATTTAATAATTAATCAAGTAATTGATTAATCAAATCAAAAATAGCCTTTACAGCTAAATCACTTGGTCATTGTCATGTCCAAATATCAGCTTCCTCGCTCAAAAGGTGCCTAAGATAATGCCCAGAAGAGAAAGGAATTAAATAAGTACTTAATTAATCGATAATAATAAAGTAACTAATCAATTAATTGATTAATCAAGAAACAAAAAATAAAGTTTTTGCCAAAGTACTTGCTCACTATTGTGCCAAAACTTCAGCTTCCTAGCTCAAAGGATGGCTGAGATATCGCCCGGACAAACAATCAAACAAACAAACAAGAAAGAAACCAGAGTGAAAACTGAGTACTCCCTTTCAGCGCACGTCATTGCCGAGCCCCCTTCGGTGCCCGGCAATGACATCATGCAGCACCTGGAGATGGTATAGGAAAGGTGGGGTGTACAATACTTTTCACCTCTTTGTAATCAGTGGTTTAACTTAAAAATTAATCTCCCCCACTTATATGTAAAGAGTTTTAAGATGCAACTCACCTGGTCAATCAATATAGTAAACATGAAGACCAAGGAGCTTTCCAAATAAGTCCGACATAAAGTGGTGCAGAAGCACCATTCAGGAGAGGGTTATAAGAAGATTTCTAAGTTCCTAATTATCCCTTTGAGTATGGTGAAATCCAATATTAAGAAGTGGAAGACGTATGATTCATCCCACCCAGACTCTACCCAGCTCAGGTCACCCATCCAAACTCAGCATCAGAGCAAGCAGGAAACGGGTTCGAGATGTCGCTGTAAATCCAACAATGACTTTTTTAATGATTTGCAAGGCTCTATGTCCGAGATGAGGATCAGTGTTCATCAATCAACAATATCCCATTCCCTTCAGAAAGCTGTCCTCTATGGACACTGGACAGGTGAAAAGAAAGAAGCCATTGCTGAAAAAGACACATCTAAAAGCTTATGTGGAGTTTGTGAAAAAGCATCTTAATGATCCAGTAGGCATGTGGAGAAAGGTTTTGACCATATATGTATTTAGGTGCCAGTCGCCGCTCTTTTCACCTGCCAAGTTTTCATATTCGACTGGCACCTTTGCGATTTAAAAAAGAAGAGTACATTGCAGTATTTTAAAAATATTTTTACAAAGTGACCTCAAATTAGGCAGAAGTGCTCCAGTGTACCTTAAAGCCCCATCAAAATGTAGTCAACAAATAATCCATAACTTTTCTTTTCCCAATCGTCGGTTTCCACCACTTCCTTTCATTATTATTGTGACGAGTCCCGAAGGTCAATTTGTCCAATCAGAAGCCTTCAGTAAGTTTGCCTGGAGTCCCTGACGATCTGGCAAGTTCCCGTCCTCCCGTAAATTATGCAAGATGAAGTGATCCCATCAAATCAGTCTCGTGGAGGCTTTTGATTTCCAGCAGAGCAGTGATATAGACACAAGTATGGTTTTAATGTTTTATTTACATTTGATACATACTCCGAGATTTCAATCGCGCTGTCCCGAGGATCTCTTCCATTTTCATTTTCCCATCCCGCCTATCCTTCATTTATTAAACAACACTCCCTAAGGCGAGAATGTCCACCTGCCTGCTAGGTTTAGAGTGCTGTATTTGATTATCCCTGATTAGGGTTAAAATGTTACAGTCGTGGCCAAAAGTATTGGCACCTTTGCACTTTTTTCAAATAACTCACAATTTTCTCGAAACATAAGTTGAAATTGACGAAAGTATTTGGTCTCCAAAATTCATTATTTCACTGTTAATATTACAGAACCTTTGTTTTTGATCCAGAACTTAATATATCCTTTTAAATCAGAAAATAAAAAGAAATGGCATTGACAAAATTATTGACACACCAGAATTAATATTTGGTAGCACAGCCTTTGGACAAAAAAATTGCAGTAAAGCGCTTCCTGTAGCCATGAATGAGCTTCCTACACCTCTCTACTGGCAGTTTGGCCCACTCTTCTTGTGCAAATTGCCCCAGTTCTCCCAGATATGAAGGGTGCCTTCGCCCAACTGCTGTTTTCAGATCTACCTACAGGTATTCAATGGGATTTAGATCTGAACTCATTGCTGGCCACTTCAGAACAGTCCAGTGTTTTGTCTTGAACCATTCCTGGGTGCTTTTTGAAGTGTATTTGGGGTCATTCTCCTGCTGCAAGACCCATGACCTTCGACGGAGATCCAGCTTTCTGACACTGGGTTGAACATTGCGCTCCAATATGCCTTGGCAATCTCCTGATTTCATGATGCCATGCACACATTGAAAGCACCCAGTGCGAGAGGCAACACAGCAACCCCAAAACATCACTGAACCTCCTCCATATTTGACTGTAAGGAAGGTGTTCTTTTCTTTGAAGGCTTCATTTTGTTTTCTTTAAACATAGAGATGATGCGCTTTACCAATAAGCTCTCATTTGGTCTCATGTGTCCACAGGATATTCTCCCAGAAGGATTTTGGCTTGTTCATGTGTGTTTTGGAAAAACTTCATTCAGGCTTTGTTATGCCTTTCTCTCAGCAGTGGGGTCCTCCAAAAAAACCCCTTTCATTGAGTTGGCAACGGATGGTGTGAGTTGAAACTGTTGTACCTTGTGTCTGAAGGTCAGCTTGAATCTGTTTGGCAGGCAATCGAAGTGTTTTCTCCACCATTCGAATAATCCTTCGCTGCAATCTTCCATCAAGCTTTCTCTCGCGGCCACGTCCAGGGAGGTTGGCTACTGTGACATGGGCCTTAAACTTCCTGATAACATTGCGTCAAGGACACAGGAACATTAAGGTCTCTGGAGATGGACTTGTAGCCTTGAGATTGTCCATGCTTGGTACAATCTTGTGTCGGACCTCCTCGGACAATTCTCTGGTTTTCTTTCTTTTATCCATGCTCATTGCAGTACACACAGTGACACAAAACAGCAGAATGACTCCTTTTCTCTATTCAAACTGGTTGAATGAGTGATTTTTGTATTGCAGACACCTGTAACTCACCACAGGTGAGTTCAAATCCAAAGTAAAGGAGAATCACCTGCTTGAAATCTAATTATTTCTAACAACTTCTAAAAGGTGCCAATAATATTGTCTGGGCCATTTTAGGATTTCTGTGTGGAATAAGCTAACATTTAGTGATCTTTTAAAGCTTTTTTTGATTTGTTCCACTGCAAACCAAAGAAATACAAACGTGGATACCAAAATATTTTTTAATTTCAACAATTTTCTGGAAGAAATGGTGCATTATTTGAAAAAGTTCGGATCTCGGCAGCATGTTCAGGTGCATGGGCTGGCTAACCTGTTTAAATTATCAACAATAGGTACATCTGCCCTTCCCTCATCCCTTCGTCGTATTATATTATAGCAAGTTATATTATCAGTGCCTTGTATCCATTGGCGAAAGGCTCTACATAAATAATACTATTATGATTATTAGGTGATATTTGTTAGTCGAGGTGGACGAGGGAGGAAATGAACAAAATGGGGGTCGCGTGTTATAATTGGCATGTCGGCAAAAGTGCTTCGTTTATCCATGGACTGAAGAGTAGGAAATTGCACCAACTACCTACATGGCCGAAAGGGATTATCAAAAGCGATTTTGCTAGCTATCTGTCCAATGAAAACGGCATGAGAACCCCGTGCTGTGCAACAGATTTATGAGCGCCATAAAATCTCCGTGTAAAACCTCCCTCCTGGAACGACATAAATTGCACTGAGGATCTAGTTAGAGAAATCTTCAAGTTTATTAACAAACAAAAAAATCCAATGGAGCATGTTTCGCATGGTGCGTTCTTCCTGCATGAATTGAAATTCTGAATCATTTGATGTTTTTTCCATCAAAAATCCAACTGTCATCAGGTAAGATAGATGTACATTTCTGCTTGTTGCAACTTGTTTCTGCTACAGTTCAAAGCTTGAGGTTCTGTGCATGAAAGTTGCCTATGGTCGTTCGGTTAACGATGTGGTCCCACCTGGTCGAAAGATATGATCGGACGAATAAAATTGATCATCATCACCAGCTAGCATTTCTGTGGTGAATGCCTTGCACACAGTACTGACACACAGTACTGATGACCGTCATCTTACACACTACGACTATCGTCTAATAATTGTTTAATATCTTCTTCAGACAAATCACTTGATTTTTCAAAAATTAGATTATGCTTAAAAACTACCAAAATGTTGGCCCGTAGTAGTAGTAGGCCTGTAGTAGTAGACATGCAATATTTCATTTAGACCTGCAACTGAAAATACTAAATACATCACTGGGCCAGACGAGACAACGTTTTAGTCTAAATTCATTTTGTTACGTCTTGAGCCTAACACTGCACATCACCCAGTCAATACCATCCCGACTGCCAAGCATGGTGGTGGCAGCATCATGTTATGGGGCTGCTTTTCATCAGCAGGGACAGCCAAGCTTGTCAGGATAGAAGGGACAATGGACGGTGTAAAGTACAGGAGAATCCTTGATGAAAACCTGCTTGAGTCAGCCATGAATCTGAAACTGGGTATGTTCACATTTCCGCAGGACAATGATCCGAAGCACAAAGCTAAAGCCACACTGGAGTGTCTGAATACGAAGAAAATAAATGTTCTTGAGTGGCTCAGTCAGAGTCCTGACTTGATACAAATTGACCATTTATGGCGAGACTTGAAGATTGCAATCCATCGATGATCCCCATCAAATTTAGCAGAAATAGAGCAATTTTCACATGAAGAATGGGAAAAGAATTCACCATCTCACTCTGCAAAGCTCGTAGATATCTACACAAAAAGAATCGTCGCAGTCATTGTTGCAAAAGGTGTTTCCACCAAGTGCCGACCTAAGGGGCTGAATACTTTTACAAACAGTGAATTTTGATTTGTACATGTTTTTTGCAGGTATTCCTGGCATATAACCTCCTTCACCTATAACAGTGTTGAGTTTGATCTCGACAGTTAAGAATAAAAAAGTTCATTTGAAAAATTATTTCTACATAATTCGTAATTCATCTAAATGTGGCATTGTTGGTAGGAGCATTATTGGAGATCGACCAGATGATGATGATTGGTAGGGGGTGAATACTTTTTCAGGCCACTGCAGGTGGTTATGGAAAAGTATCACATAAGAGATATTTTCCTCCAATACAGTTCTCCAATACAATAGGCAAAATGGAGAAGATTGTCATGGGGTCCGCAAGGCTAACCCCCGCTCTAGCAGGGAAGTTGGCCTTAAAATGACTGTTGTTGTTGTTTTTGTTGTTGTTGTACAGTTCTTGCCCTGAATTCTATTTGCCAATATGCTAAGTCATAAAAGTAGGCCATTTATGAGAATCCCAGTTTGATGCACATCACTGAATTGTTTAACCACAGGAGTCAGCAATGAATTCCAATTACGACAAATTGTGATCATCGTGATAATGAATGTCATCATGATAATGTTGTGTACTTCCTGGTTTCCTAACAACCCACCTTGTTGGGATCGAGGGTGAAGTCGGAGTCGAGCAGATCACCTCCATCATCCTCCCCTTCACCATCATACATGTTGTACGTCGGGTTACCGATCTCCACGTTCATTGCTCCGTTGGTCATCCTCTGGTGCTGGAATGCTTTGGCCCTGCTCCCAATACAGCAAATGCATCAATGAAATACTCCAAGGAGCATAGCAACAAACACTTCCCATGAAGAATGTGTTTTCCTGTTTTATGGGTTCCCTCGTCCTCCTCTATCCCATCCCGAACATGTCTTACCCTTTGACCCAGCGATGATAGCAGAAAATTCCAATGCCACAGAGCACCAACATCAGCAACAGCACAAGAGGAAGAACAACCGAGAGGGTTTCTGTGGTGAACACAGGATCAAACAACACGGATTGTAAATTTCAAACAATTATTTGTAAACACTCATTTTGGACTGTTTGCTTATTTGTAATTCGGATATTCCTAAAATAAATTGTAAAGCTTAGTGTGGATATAACCTGCAGATTGAAATTGGACTGCCCATCGGATTTGCCCATCGTCTCGCGTAATGTGTCGTCACCTTTAGTCACAGATTTCCTTTCCCTAAATTTACGTTCAAAACGTGCCTTGAACACGACCGCCAATCCTCCCAGAAAATCTGCTTTTCCTCGTCCCAAACAAGATTGCAGTAGATATTTCCCTGTGGTAGTGGTTCCCGGCAATGCCCAATGGAGATCCAAACTATAAACCAACTTTTCCTTTGCCCTGTTTTCTTACTAATTATCTTCGCCTCTGATCTCATATGAATCTGTGAAATCGGAACACCATAATTTAGATGATCGTTGAACATCTGACACAGACTCGGAATTGGGAAGGAAAACAGAGGGGGATCTAGACAGATGACTGATGCTATATTTCCACATGCGAGGCCACGGGAGCAGGGCCGGGCCAAGGGATGTTTGGAACAAAAATATATTGCTGCGTGAGGGATGGCGGTTATAGGACTTGTATTTATACAGCATTTATGGAGCAAGACTAACATGTATGCTTCAATCATTGCAGCATGTATGAGCTATCCCACATTTATCATGTAATTTGTGCAAGTGGCTGCGTTATGGGCACCTTAAAGAGGTTAAGTTTCTGGAAGGTGGGGCTAGCTGTGAATGTGGGGAGTGTCCATCCAGTCACACCAGCTCGGCCAATTGGGGTGCGTTTTGTGCTTCCGTTCACACTTGGCCTTTCGACCTCATCCCACTCTCTGGAATTCGCGAGAACTTTTTGATGGCGGGACCTTGCGGCCTTTGGGCCTATTTCAAACTATCACGGCAGATCATCATTGGATGAACGGACAGATACCGCTACATGTTTGGAGCATAAAACGAGTGCTCGGATAGGGAGTTAAAGTCGCTTTTTATGGTGATATTTGTTGTTGATGTCATCAAAGTTTGTGCTGGTCGTCATCACAGAGAGACATTTTAAGTGGAGTCGGAGCCGATTCAAAGCTGGTGCCAGAGTAGCAGATGCCTGGTGTTGGGGTCCGGAGGTCCATGCCATAACTTGTGTGTGTGGGCTGATGTTGCCTTATTAGGACCAGCCAGACTTATTGCTATGTGGGAGTCATGAACTCCTGAGGACATACTTAGCTTCTTTCTGCCCCTGGTTGGTGCAGGACAAACATGAGGGGGTTTTGCTCCCCTAAGTTGATTCAGACTCGTTTGCCGGTGATATATTTCATCCCTTTTCTCCTTTGAATGTCGATTTTTGTTTTAGAGCCTTCCCTTCCAGCCTGTGGGTTATAATGGTTGTATATTTAATTTGTGGTTCTTTCGTGTTTGTGACTTGCTTTGTTAAAAACCTTATTCGTGCATCTGTTTTGGGCTACCTTTTGGTTAGAAAATGGTTTTCCTTTTTCTTTTTTTTTTCGTACATTTGGGTCCTGACTTGTGCAATGTTTAATAAATAATTTTCTGACGTGGGTAGCCCTGGCTCCCAATTCTGCTAACCCATACTCAGTTGGCTGACATCGGACTGTATTGTTGTGGAAATGTCCCTCATGGGGTAAAACAGTTTCGTATAGCATTAGTTATTTTTTTTGTATTTGTTGAGAATAGGCATAACATATTTTAATTGTGATGTTATATATGCGTCATTATAATGTGGAGATAGATGTTCGTTTTTCCTGCCACCCTGTTGTTCTACCGCCACCAAACCTTTGGCTATGTTTATGTTATTTTCCCGTATTATCTGTCCTTTATGTTCTTTTGAAGGCGCACACCAAGTAGGATGGTCATCGAGGGACCTTTGGAATAGAGGACATTTAATGTACAGTGATTTATTTATTTATTTGTATACATTGGCTTGGCCTGGTGTTGGCTTAGCGGTTAGGTTGCCGGCTTTGGATCCTAGGATTCTGGGCTCGAATCCCGGTCGATCGATGAATTAACACCAGGGGGGTTGACTTAGCCTATCATCCTTCCGAGGTCGGCAAATTGAGTACCAGTTCACTGGTAATTCTCTGTGTGTCGCAAGAGGCGACTAACAGGGTTGGCGGCAGGAAGGACATCCGGCCATAATCTATGAACCAATCAAGACCATCAATCAAAAGGTAAATTGTGGGTCGAAAGGTTTGGTGGCTCAAGAGGAAAATAGAGGGCATAGAGGTGTCAGGTTTCGTATCAATAGAGGACAGAGGACAGAGCAGCAGAAAACCGGACTGTCCTCTATAAAACCAGATGAATGGCCACCCTGACACCAAGCCTTGCAGCAGTGGGAGATTAGTGCGAAAAACCAAAAAATCGTGAAGATGCATTGGAACACAAGGAGAAACCATCGTGGCGTGTGACATTACCGTACGGCGAAGTCACCCTGGCCATCAGTCGGATCGCCACCAATGGCGAAGAGGGTGGAAGGACGCATGAGTGAAAAATAATAAAAGAACGAGTCATGAGAGATCTGGGAGAGAAGTCTGTCCATTGGTGAGAGAAGGCTGCGTTTTGCTTTCCCATTGGACAGCTTGAGTTTCACTTCCCTCTCTGGCCTGGAATGATTTCCCTGCCCGCACATCTCTACCTCTGGTTTGCCCGACCAACTCCCTTTATTGTCCTGTCAATTCCCTATGTATATCTCTTGTCATGTGATTGATTGGACCCCAACATTAGGATAATTAAGGAATCCACTGATCGCTTGGTTTTGCGAAGGAACGTATTGGGTAAAGGGTAAGGCTGTTCCCTTATTACATACGCATTTGTATTGTTTTATTTATTGTATATTCCTGACCCTTTTGTTCTTGTTACGCAAATACAATTTACAAATCTGATTTGGGCTCTGGGTGGATCCTGTTTGTTCTGGTGGTTTCATCTGGTGGTAGATTACAGTCTATTAAAGGTAAATTGGTTATAGTCTCCGTACCGCCAGAAGCTCACATCATGTGACTCAGTTGCTCGGCCGAATATTTACATCTGTCACATGATCGCCTATCAGCATGACGCTCGCCTAATTTAGGGACCCCAATCTGCACGGTAACGTGTCTTTAGACGCGGGGATCCGGCAGGGGGTCTTTCGAACGGGTGACTGTAACAGTCTTTTTATAACATGACTAGCGGATTCGAACCAGGAAACCGGAGCGGTCTGGCGGCTGCAACAATATCTTCAAGGAACGGAAATATGGAAAGGCACAAGGTGAATTATGCATTCCAAAATTGGTAAAGATGTAAGGAAACACAACTTCACTTGGCAGGTTATATCTACGTATTTTAAAAGCTCCAGTCAAACAGCTTCGGAAAGAAAGGTGAAGAAGAAGTTCATTTTTATGTCTTAAGTATTCATAATTCCTTTTCAAAAGTTGAACACATCATCAAACCTCTTCCCCTTTGTATATCCTTTCTCTCTTGTGTGGCATCGCCTATCTGAGTCAAAACCATCCGATTCTCAGCACATATGGGTATAAAAATGGTGGTCGCTTCAGCAGCTACAACGCACTCTGTAGATGCAAAAATGAGCTTTGTCTCCATAAGGCGATGCAGTTATCTGAAGCATTGACCGAGCTATCAGTTAACAAGTTACCGAGATGACTAAAAATTACTTACTTGACCCTTCCTGCGGGTCTTTGCCCTTTGTGGATATCCGTTCACACTGACTTCCTTCCCATTCCTGGAGGCACCTGAGAGCAGGAAAAGGAAAAAGGACTTCATGGGATGGAAGACAGTATCGGATGTGATGATATCAAGGATCAAGTATCTCCGACTTATAAAGGCTTCAAGACACACGAAGCCAAGCGGATGAATAGACGATGGTCATCTTTAGCACACAGGTACAAACAGATGAACAAGGCCAGTGAGGTTTAGGTGGGTGAGGGGAGGGATCAATGGTGGAGGTGGGATCAGCAAGTTCACAACAAAGGTATACACAGGAAGCTTGGCAGGAAAGAGGTGTACCCACGGCATTGTGAGCCAGACACCATGGTACTGCCATGTTGTTTGAATACCAAATGCCTGGTAATATTCACTGCATGGATTTTAAGGTTATGGATTATATTGCATCCTCAAACTAGGAAGGCAAAAGGAGATATTTAAAGATGGACTCGATGGAATATTAGTTGATAAATATTACTTTAATTACTTCCCATGTTTTATGCAGATTTAAGGGATGTTGTACATTGCTCCAACATGTTTAATTTTCTTGCCTTTTCATTTTGCATCATGGAAGCCTCTGTGAGGCTAAAAGAAGGCGAATTCCCCAATGTTTGAATCGAGGAGGCTGTTATCTGGTGTTGGAACATGCAACGTGCACAGCAGCACATGCGTATATGACTACAGATCTTGAGTGAGGTAAGCACAAGAGGCAAGCAGCAGGAAAGGGTCTTGCGGCTAAATGTAGGGGTTTAAGAGGGAGATAGCTGGAAGGGCTGCAGTCCATGGGTGCTGGGAATAGCCAGATGGCCCACGTACTTGCACGCCGGTTCCCTATGTGCATTTAACAGGCAAACGCCGAGGTTCTGGCAGAAATAATCACAGGGGTTGAGGGTTTGGTCGCATCGTAGGCCAGTAAATTCTGCTGTACACCTGAGATGGGAGGAGAAGGAAGAGGAGAAGGGGGTAGAATTGTGGAAGTGGTAAAAGGTGTGGGCGGGGAAGGGGGTGTTTGAAAGAAAGGCGAGAGAAGGCAGCAAGCAAAGGAAAAAGTGAGGCCAAAGTGAGATGACATTGAAGGTAAGCAGACAGGCCGGCTCTATAGCTCTCAGCGCAGTCTTTACTTGCGTTAGCCAACTTGGGGTGAGAGCCATTCGATGGAGGAGAAGTGAGAAGCAAAGACTGCAGGCGACAGCTAGCATACTGCTTTTAAGGAAATAGCCCGAGGCCTCCCATGCATTCTGAAATATTCAAGTAGCCAAGGGCCACCATCCATGCAGAGCCGTCGCTAATGTCTGGGAACATGCGGCATACCCCGGTGCCCCAGCCCAAAGCTGGTGGGCGAACGGGTGGCTGGGAAAACATGCCCCAAATCCTAGGCCAGAGAATGCAACATGTCTCACATGTAACGAACAAAAGACATGAGGGAGGTATCCATGGCAACAACATTACTTACATAGAGACACTCCACATCCAATCCAGAAAATCAACAACTTGACGACAAACTTTGCATGAATCAAAAGAAAAGAATGTAAAAGGGACCAAAATGTAAGACTTGCGAGAGGCCTAATACCGTGGCTGTATGTGCCCCCCCTGGTCAGCTGACGGAGACGTTAATTGTCGATACGAAAAAAGAAATCCATCACAGGAATTTCACATTTAAACTTCAGGAAATGTGCACATCAAGACCAGAAACAGAAATATACAATCCAGTTGGTTCTTTCACTCCTGAAGATAAAGAGTAAGGGGTGTTATGGTCCTGAGATGGCCAATGGCTGCTTTTGAGAGTCCACAAAGTCAGGAGAACATTCTGGATGAACTACTGGAGGAAATCAGGAAACACCATCAAGTCTTTCATAAGCCGAAGATAAAGAGCAACATGTGTGAGAGCAGACGCTGCAATGTGAGCAGGATGCAATAACAAAGGAGATGAAGGTTCAGGGTGGGAGTGAGGGGAGGAGGTGGTTACGGTACAATAACTCAGTTGGTTTTGTGCTCACAATTGAGCAACCTACTCTCCATATGATCCCGACGTCACAATAAACCTCGTAACTGCCATTCTGGTGCAGTGCAGGCAGGATGAAGCTGCAGATTAGAGAGTGCTGTTCTTTACATTACGAGGTAAAACCATCTGCGGTATCTGTATTTAGGTTGTGAACGTTGACAGTTTCACGGTATCTTTCAAAATAGTCCACCATTATGTACCTGTACCTTGGCTCAAATTCCTGCTTGGGATTACCTGTATAATCAACGCCTCATGGAGGAGGTGGGATGCTAGGATGCTGAAATGGCACAGGCATGACAGACCAAATGGCCTCTCTGTTTAAATCTCCTTGGATTGTATTACCAAAGATGTTACTCGGCATTAACTGGTCTCACTTTATGAGGAAGTCAACAAAAAAATAATCAAAGTCTCATTATTGAACAGGTGGCAATGATTTATAAGAGCATGGTGGGACAACAAAAAAGAAAGATAAACAAGTGACATATCAGATGTCAGAGCAAGGATATGAAAACAAATCAAATCATGATGTAAGAGATGCCCATGGAGCAAATGGAAGTGCTGTGATCCAAGAATGGGGCAATGAGAAAGCATCCAAGAAAAAGGAAGAGTCATGTCGAAGGTATTCAAGAGTGGCATCATCATACAAAAGCACCAAAATGAAAAGAGCGGACCCCACAGTACCAAATTTGCCCCTGGATTATTCTGATTGGCCACACAGACAACAATAGGATGGATAGTCTGCATTTGCTTTGGAGACATACGTTTCTCGACATTGGAGCTGCTGGAGGAAAGACAATGGAGGGAAGACAAAATGTTTTGGAGTTGGATGGCGAGGTCCAGAGAACAGACAGGTTAGAGATTTTTCTGATGCGAACTGGCGGTGTAGCTGTGTGGATCACTCCGGTTGGGAGAAATCCTGTTATCCAGTTCTTGAACAGGCTGCATTCAGCACCACGAGGCAAGTCAAGCACCACTACACTGCATGTGTACCCTTGTTCGAGGTCACTGCATACACGGGGTACACTGCGGGATGCACAGTCCTGCCTGACACCTCCGCTGGGTGCTGCAGTCATTGGGCATGCTTCCTTGGTAGTCTCTCCTATACTATCCCTGCAAGCATGTGTGCCGACTATCGGAGCTGGTGCCCAACTGGGTCTCCAAGTACAATGCTCAAGTACCCTGTCTTAGTGCAGACTACGATAGAGAGGCCAATTTCTGGCTCCCTCCATTGAACTCAGAAGCCTCTCGTACATCATTAGACATTCTTTATCCATCATAGTTGTATTTATTAAAGGAACACACAACCTGAGCCCATAATTTCACCCAATCCTGCATCCCACCCACCACCCCCTGACACTCTGCTGTGTATACACCATATGTCTAAGGGAGGATGTAGACTTGTAGTGCATGTATTTGTGTACCATGTTGATGTACCCCTTTATGACTTACTGGCAAGTTGGCTTTCCCTGCATGTTGTGCCAATGGCAAAGGCCTCCGTTGTAGCAATACTCTTGACACTGTTTGCATCCAGGGTCTGTACAACTGCACACAGACATCAACAAAGTCTATTTATCTTATGGCCCTCAAAATCATGGCATCTCAATTCACTTGTAAGTGTCTGTCTCTACAGAGATGTTCACATCTCTGTCTCTCTTATATCCCTTATTTACGAACATGGTGGAAAGCCTCCAAGCTCATAACTAGTCAGTCAGTTGAAATTACTTCTCTGAATTATATTATTTTTCTATCCTTTTCTATTTCACAGGCCTTTGGTGAATCTGCATTTCTATATTTAGCACCAAAATCCTTCAGACAAAGTTAGTATAGATCCAAATATGGTCACCCAAAATCGCTTGTTGATTAACGCTTGCACAATTTCATGTTAAAGTCAAACATTGCCCCTATTTGGTGGTAGTTTCTGGTAATGGCCAATCGACATTTCTCCTTCCATCCATCTTTTTCCATCTTTCATATCCTTTATCCCCACCCACCCACTTCTCCCTCTCTCACTTGCAGTGCACAGTTCTCGTAGCTGGATCAGCAATGCACTGCCCTTGGCAATGCGTGCATTGGTCGATCTGACACCGTGGGCCGTTAAATTGGGTCCGACACAAACAGCGGGAGAGGCCATAGACGTCTGTCACACATGTGC
Organism: Myxine glutinosa; assembly: GCF_964187855.1. NCBI lineage: Eukaryota > Metazoa > Chordata > Myxini > Myxiniformes > Myxinidae > Myxine > Myxine glutinosa. Next base: position 179,321,206 of record NC_136266.1, on the reverse strand, counting down.
CTCCGTTCTGGCATGGCATGTCGCACAGCTCTGGAAGAAAACATCAAACATACGGCAAAGTACACGGGCAGAGCGTGAGGGGCAGTTAAGCCTTAAGCTCCAAATGCAACATTTGTTCATTCCGTCATCGATTTCTAACTTAATCCAGATTCAGTTCAGTAATGATTTGACGTCATGTGCTCCAGTGCATGAAATTTAACAAAATCCAGTTACCCCATGGGATTGAACGGAATGAAAGTTATTGAATGACCAACGACAACAAAAAACGAAGTGAAACCTTCAGCCCTCAGACCACCATAAGATGTTAGACAAAACAATGTCACCTCTGATTACAGAACCGATTTCTTAAGAAAGAAAAGTAAAAAAAGTTCTTAAAGTAAAAACTTAAAGAGAAAGTTCAGGAGATTCACAGACAAGCGGAGCAAGCCTCTCTCACCATTCTGACAGCGCTCGCCAGTACGTGTCGGTGTGCAGGTGCAGATGGGTTGGTTTCCGGAATTGACACTGCACGTGCCCCCGTTCTGGCAGTACTGCTCGCACACCTTCTGCTCGCAGCGTGGGCCCGTGAAGTAGTTTGGACAGCGGCAAGTCGGCACGCCTGCATGCAACCAGAGGCATGGGAAGGGTCAGCGTAAAGAAGGCCTCCGGTTCAGCACGAGTGTTAACGTTCATAGCAAAGCGGGCGCCATTCGAGTGATCACCAGAAGGTGAGGCGCTACAGGTGCCGCCATTGAGGCAGTGTCTGAGACACTGATCCACTTCACAGCGACTGCCTGAGAAGTGTGGCTGGCATTTGCACTTTTGCTGTCCGCGCTCATTCAGGAAGCAGGTTCCGCCATGGAGGCACTGTAGCGTGCACAAACCAGGTGTTGATGCTGCTCACAGAGAGGAAAAGCAACAATTAAACAAAAATTAGAATAAAGAGTTAATACAGTATTTCAGAAATATTCACTGCCAATAATTAATCTAGAACCTCCTGCTCATCATGGTTTATCAATCAATTAATAATGAAATTAACTCGACATTCAGTAACTGGGTATTGGTACATCTATAATTAAATCGTTAATTCTTTACACTTTTACATCCTTACATAAGAAAAACACATCTCCTCCCCCCCACCCCCCAACACTCTCCCTACCCCCCACAATCCCCCCCACCTCCATCCTCAGCCCTCCCCCCTCCACAGATCTCCCGATGTCCCTGTTTTCTTTACAGCCAATATGTCCATTTATTAAATGTCCATTTTTAAAATATATCCAATATGTCCATTTATCAAATGTTTTATGCCAGTTTATGTTTTTGCGTTTAATGTGTTAGCTTTTACACGAGCCTCGACTTTGTATACCGAAAAAAAAAAAATCTTTAGCGAATTTCACAATAATTTCTGTTGACACTGCCATGTCTTGTCAAATTTCCTTAGATTCTGATTGGATATGGAAATTAAGCAACACAGCCAACCAGGACCCCCAAATGTTTTTGTCAATGTTTTAAATTCCAATATGAGTTTTGATCATTAAAAGGAAAGGTCAACATGAACCAAATTGATAAGTAGGGCGGTAAATGAAGTAGTTCCTAGTTTCTGTTCGGCAAATTGTTGGTCAAATATGTCGGCTATCTTTGTGTCTTGGGTACGGAACGATCATTACATTATATGCTGTAAGTGGAAGTACAAGATGAGAATATCAGGGCAAACCGTCTGGGGAAGCTGTGGGCTGCGTTTTCTCTGTACAAGTCCCGTTGAGGAAGGAGTGGCTGTTGGGACAGGTGCATGTTGCTCCGTTTGGGTTCAACAGACATAGCCAGAGGCAGCCCTTTCTCTCGCAAGGATTTAGCACTTTTGAGGGGGATAAGGGAGTAAAGGAAGAGGAAGAACACAACAAAATAAGAAACAAGAGAGATTCTGGAGGGATACAACTTCAAATTTAGCATTTGTTCTCCCAGTTTGTTGGTTCCATGCAATATTGTTTTGTTCTAGCTCGCCATATTGGGATCATCTGTGAAAAAGATGAAAACACTATTTTCCAAGAAACATTTTGGCCTTATTGCCGTGGTGGGTTATTAACCAAGTTTCGTAATTACACCCGTTTGAAGTCCACAACCTTTGAGATTCATGTCATTTTCTCATCCTCACTTGACTGAATGCTTAGGAAAATTGTAAGTTTGGACCCCAGCTGTCATTTATTCGCTTCATGTCCTGACACCACATACCGTCGGGCTGCTTGAGCGGATGGAACACGACCACGTCGGAGGCGTGGCTGATCTCGGATGTAAGGTTGGTCAGCGTGCTGTTTCCAAACTTGTGCAGGCGGAACACACGGTTCTTCAGGAATGCGATACCGTAGATATAGTCTTCAAATATGTCAATGCTGAAGGGTTGGTAGAGGCCTGCATGGAGTTACCAGCCGTGTTAGGTTACACGAAGTGAGGCTATTAGATAATTGTTAGCGTTAGGCCAACGTGATTAGACAAGCGCAGATATACGAATATTCCTCAGGGAGCTGTTGAAACATTTCAAACAAGTCACACCACTGTCACAATCAGATTGATTTTCACAGTGGATACAGTGAGTCAAACCATCTTGCCTGCTCAGGACTGACCTTTATGCCTGTGCATGATGAGAACGCGACCTGTGCCGTCAAGACGAATGCTCTCAATCACCGAGAGTTTGGCATCAGCCCAGTAGAGATGCCGATTGATGTAATCGATGGCCAGGCCTGAGATGGGTTAGGAATGGTGTGGCGGATGAAGAAATGAAAAAAATTACAAGGAAATTAGGAGATGGAAAAAAGGCCGTTATGCTCATCATGTCTACATCACATCCCACACTGCATCATGCAGACTATGATGTTTGAATAAGAAAAACCACAATCAGAAGACAGTGAGGACAAATAAATGAAAGAAAGCAATTAAATGAAGAGTAACACATCAGTAACTGGGTTGGCGAGTCATTTACGCTATTCCACGCATGCGGAGATGTTTAATATTAAAAATGCAAAGGTAAATGGTAAAAATATAAAACCTGAGATTTGTGCAATGAAAACTAACCTGTAGGCCACTGTATATCTTCATGCACAAAGCTGTGTCTGCGTGAACCGTCCATCGAGGCCTGCTCAATTTTCGGATGGTTTCCCCAGTCTGACCAGTACATCTGCCTGGACATGGAGTGAGGAGGACGAATAATGTTATGAGGAAATTTTGAGTAGCAGACATTTGTAGCATGAAATATCCACAATGACTTCAAGCTTAAGTATTATCGTACTCCAGGACCTCAAAATATGAAACGACATTAATCATTAGAAAAACATGATATGGCCTTCACAAAGACAAACATTTGAGGTTATTTCATGTTTCAATCTCTTTTTCTTTTTTTTCTTTTTTTGTATACATAATTATCGAGGCTCGTGAAAGAGCTAACATTTAACACACAAACAAATCAAACAGACAAACAAACAAAGTATATAAAAAGGGGAGCGGTAGACAAGATGGGGAGAGAAGGGGAAGCACAACATAAACATTAACACAACATTTGTGAGGGACATCGGGAATGTGTAGGAGGGAGAGGGCTTGGGGGGAGGCGGCGTGGGAAGGGGGGGGGGGGCGGTGGAAGAAGTATAAACACAAGGACACCAAGGACTTCCAGGAAAGAAGCTGGTATTTCAAAAAAGAGGATTTGGGGTGAAATTAGCAGGGGTAGAAAAGATCAAGGTTTTGGATGGGGGAAGATAAGAGATGGTGGTGAACAGCTGTTTTAAAGACCTGGAGGGGGGAGTGGGATTGAAGGGAGTGGGGGAGTTTGTTCCAGAGGCGGGAGAAAAGAGGAATGAAAGATCTGCCACTTGCAGTCAGGAAAAAGGTAAACAAAGCATCTTATGTGGTGAGTCACTGGTGGGGAGGTTTGAGCCGCAGGTTATTTTGTGTCCATGACCTGACCCTGGGTACACTGAGCATGCATACAAACTTTGGTGGAGATGGGCCAAGCTCTTTTGATTCTTTAAGGTTCAGACATATCCAAATACATACATACATACATACATACACACAAACATGGATGCATACACACATACACATACATGCACACACATACATACACATACATACATACGTACACACATACATACATACATACACACATACATGCATACACACATACACATACATGCACACACATGCATACATACATACATACACACATACATACATATGTACATTGTACACGCATACATACATACACACATACATACACACATACATATGTACACGCATACATACAAACACACATACATACATGCATACATACATTCATACATACATACATACACACATACATAATAATAATAATAAGAATAATAATTCATTTATTTTGTATAGCGCTTTTCAAGAAGCCCAAAGGCGCTTTGACAGAGTGGAAAACATAATGCATAACAATCCAAGAAAACAACAATTGCAAAAAGACAAGAATCAATAGGGAAATATTTAAAGCAAAAGGAGGGAGAAGGAGAAGAGATAGTCAGGGGTTAAATGCTGTGGGTTGAATGTTGAATGCAGTGTTGAACAGGTGGGTCTTTAGTGATGTTTTGAATGTGGTGAGTGAGGAGGAGTCTCTGATGGTGTGAGGTAGTGAGTTCCAGAGGGTGGGAGCAGCGATGGAGAAGGCCCTGTCCCCCCAGGATCTGAATTTGGTCCGGATGGAGGGGGTCAGGAGGTTGGTACCAGCAGAGCGGAGGTTGCGGGTGGGAGTGTGTCTGGAGAGGAGGTCAGCCAGGTAGGATGGGGCCAGGTTATGGAGGGCTTTGTATGTCAAGAGGAGGATTTTGTACTGGATTCTCTGGGGGATGGGGAGCCAGTGAAGCTTGTAAAGGACGGGGGTGATGTGGTCACGGGTCCGGGAATGGGTGAGTAGACGGGCAGCGGAGTTCTGAATGTATTGGAGTTTATTGGTGATTTTTGAGGGTGAACCATAGAGGAGGCTATTGCAGTAGTCCAGACGGGAGGTGATGAAGGCGTGGATGAGGGTTTCTGCAGCCGTGGAGGAGAGGGATGAGCGGAGACGGGCAATGTTTTTCAGGTGAAAGAAGGCTGACTTTGTGAACTGTTTAGTGTATTTGTCAAAGGAGAGGGTTTGGTCAAAGATGACGCCAAGATTCCGGATGTGAGGGGAGGTGGATACTGGGATACCGTCGATGTTGAGGGCAAAGTTATGGGTGGATTTTGTGAGCGTTTTAGGGCCAATGATGATTATTTCAGATTTATCACAGTTAAGCTTGAGGAAGTTGATTTGAAGCCAGGATTTTATTTCAGTGATGCAGTTTGTCAGGATAGAGTGGGTGTCGGTGGAGACGGACTTGGTGGAGATGAAAAGCTGGATGTCATCGGCGAAGCAGTGGAATTGGAGACCATGACGGCGGATTAAGTGACCGAGCGGGGACAGGTAAAGGATGAAGAGGAGGGGGCCAAGAACTGAACCTTGGGGGACACCTTGGGGGAGGGGAGCAGTGGGGGATTTGCAGTTATTGATGGAGATGAACTGGCGTCTGTCAGAGAGGTATGATTTAATCCAAGAGAGGGCAGTGCCGGTAACGTTAAAGGTGGATTCAAGTCGGGTGAGGAGGATGGTGTGATTGATGGTGTCAAAGGCAGCGCTGAGGTCGAGGAGGACGAGAATGTTGAGGTTGCTAGCATCAGAGGAGAGGAGAAGGTCGTTGGTGATTTTGAGGAGAGCAGTTTCAGTACTGTGGTTGGAGCGGAATCCAGATTGGAATGTTTCATACAGGTTATTGGCAGAGAGGTGATGTTTGAGTTGAGTGGCTACAGCGCGTTCCAAAACTTTCGACAGAAAGGGTAGGTTGGAGATGGGTCTGAAGTTGTTTAGGGTGTCAGGGTTTACACCAGGTTTTTTCAGAATGGGGGTAACAGCAGCAATTTTGAGGGAAGGTGGGACGATGCCTGTAGACAGGGAGGAGTTTATTGTTGCAATGATAAGTGGAGAGAGAGCAGGGAGGGAGGCCTTGACAAAGCTGGAGGGGATGGGGTCAAGAGTGCAGGATGGGGACATACATACATACATACATACATACATACATACATACATTCATAAACACACATACATACATACATACATACACACATAATACACACACATACATACATACATACATACATACATACATACACACATACATACACACACACACATACATACATAAAACACACATACACATACATACATAAATACATACATACACACACACATACATACATATATACATACACACATACATTCATACATACACACATACATACATACATAATACACAGACATACATACATACATTGATACATACATACACACACACATACATATATACATACACACATACATTCATACATACACACATACATACATACAGACATACATACATACATAATACACAAACATACATACATACATTCATACACACACATACATACATACATACGCCAAATTTTAGTATGATTATTATTATTATTATTATTCTTAACCCTAACTAGTCCCACACGAGAGTGCCCAAACTTATGTCAATATAAACCCAGTTAATGATTTTCAGTGAGGAGGTATTCTGGCTGCTTTGCCTGATTTGGTGTACAATGTCGTGTGAGTGCTCACATTATGAGTGGCTTATTATCTTCGGGTCAGGACAACTTGAAATGCTCATAAAAATGCTTTCTATGATAAAGCAGTGCCGCCCACATCGTCGCAACCAAATAAATAAACGTAACACAATGAAAACAACGATCCTTGCTTGTTGATCTTTTTGCAAAACAATATATCTTAACACATCAAATGAGAAGTGAAAGTGAGCAAGAACCTTCATCTTTCTACTGACCCTCGTAATGGGTCCAATGCAATGGCGTGTGGTTCGTCGATCATGCCAGAGATAAGGGTTTTGCAGTACTGCCCATTGAGACGTGCCACCTCAACTACATCTCGGCCAGCATCGGTCCAATACAAGTTTCCGGCCACCCAGTCAACGGCAATGCCACGGGGCATGCGCAGGTCCAATATCTGTTCATTGGGAGGAAAGACTACTTTGTTTTACTGTGTCCGGTCATCTCTCAAATTTGATACCAATTCCACCCAAGCTCTTCTCAACAAGTTTACTGAAATTCCGAGTCAGAACCCTGTCTTCGTGGTCTGAATTTTCCAACATAACCTATAACGGATCATTCCTAACAATGTTTTCCTGCCTTGTGTTTCCATTTTCCCCACTTACATCCAGGTCCTGCACCCTCGCAGATGATGGTGCGTCAAACACGCTGCGGCTTTGGCGAGACTCCCCCGGTGGCTGCACACTGAGCCAGGAGATGCGTCCCATGTGCCAGTTTGTCCAGTAAAGGCGACCAAACCTCTGGTGGGCATCCATGGCGTTGATACGTACTGTGGCATCTCCCTGGAATGCCTGCTCGTAGACTGTATTTGGGTGGTGGGGGTCCAAACTTCGAATTTCATTATTATCGGCCACGTACAAAATTGTCTTTTCAAAACCTAGGAGGGAGGAAACAGAGTTTATTTATGGCATGTTTAACCACAACTACAACATCATAACACACAATATGTTCTTAAGTCAATGGATTAAGCCGTTTTTAACATCAATAGCTGATTCTTGAACATCTTAGGCTTCACTATCAGTGACAACCTCTCCAAGACTGATCATTTAACCAAGCCGATCCCCAAAGCCAGTCAAAGACTGGGAATTCCTCCATTTTCCAGGTCATTCATTGAAAAATCAGAATTACTCACAGCCTAGAAGGCTTTTGCCCATTACTCAATGGAGTACTGCTCCCCTCTATGGGCTGGTGCCCCAATATCGCATCAGCCTTTCATGGATTATGTATGTGGCATCTAGAGATCTAAACATTATTGGCATCTCCCACGATGAGGCCAACGCACAAGGCCTGTTGCTCCCATGCCGTAGACTGGTCTGTAGCTTCTCAATTTTTTTAACACCCCTCTTCCAGTCAATCTATCTCTGCTCTCTCAGTGTTCAGACCACCTCCAGCCCCTCCAGCAAGCACGTGTTTCTCAAGTAACCCTCTCTGGTTAAACTCTCAAAATCCAGGCTTATCATTGTCTTTTGCTCTTCTTTTCTCCTGTTTGTGGAACTGCTTTTTCAGAGGGAGTTCCATCGCACACTTTCCTCCAGGACTTCAAACAGTCAGTGGACCACCATCGCAATGCCACCCCCAATCCCTACTGGCAATCATTTTTACCCCGATTAACGCTACCCAACCTAAGCCTTTTCCTAGCAAGTCAATGTGTTTCCTCTACTCCATCCTCTTCCCTTTTTCTGTTTGTTCTTTCTTGCTTGTGTTACGGATTCCGGATTTAGGTGAATTACTATTCAGGTCATTGCTTATTAATGTTTATTCTATTAAAGGTTGTTGTGGTTAAATGGTTAGAGGCGCTCCTGATAACAGGAGACCGGAAACGGGATGGTGAACCGGAAGAAGAAAAAAAGACACGAGGTCCTGGAGAAGCGGCTATCTTCTTCTTCCTCGCCCAGCTCCGACGAGAGCAGTGTCGATATTGATTAGCGTTGGGAATGCTGAGTTGGAAAAGCCCGTCTGGCGAGAGGAGTTACCTGCGCGGGGTGATTGCCTGTTACGTGTCAGGTTGCCGTGGCTTCCTGGAAGGAACCAAGCGTCCGGCACTGTTCGCCTCGATGCCTCCGAGGGCGTGTACGGGTCGCACCTTGGGCCTCGCGTGCTTTGCTTTGCCCGCTTTGCTTTGCAAGGAGGTGTGCGCTGCAGCAGCTGTTCCCGGTACGTGACGTGCACGTTTGGAGCACGTCAGCCAGGGGTCCGTTCAACCGCCCGTGTGCGGAGAAGTCGACCTTCACCCTGGTCTGGAGGGGCCCAGAGACATTGTGAGGGACAGTGACTATTGAGGGGTCGTGAGTGGGGAAAGGGGGGAAATATATGAGATGGCCATCTGAGTAATATTGTTGATTGATTGTTGAGTGTTGTTGATTGATTGGGAATATATTATCCATTAATCCGGATCCTTGGTGTGGGGGTTTCTTATTGACTTGAATTGTTGTGTCTTTCATATTGATTGCGTTACGAAAGCGTATAAATCATATATGTTTCTGGCGGGGTCCTCCCACGGTCCGGGGGTCACCAAGACCAGGTAGTTACCGGGAGGACCACGTAACAGAATTGGGGGCTCGTCCAATTGAATTCCGGGATCTAAAATTGTATAACATAATAAAATAATAATTTTTAGTAATTAAAATTTATTAATTAATTATTAATTGGTAAATTTTTGAGAAATTGTGGTAAAGTCTTGGGTTAAGGTTAACAGGTGTTAACGATAGTCACCATGGCGTTTGTTGCACAGAACTTTGTGGTAACACCTAGTGAGGCACAGTTCCGAGCGTTACTAAAAGCGGACCTCTTGAAATTGGCCAAACATTTTAACTTGGAGGTCCGAACTAATTTGAGGAAGGCAGAGTTGCAGACCACGGTGATACAATCTATGGTGGGATTAGGAACATGGGACGAGTTAGCCTGGCAGTGGCTACCCGAAGAACCAGAAGACGTTGAGCTCCGGAAACTGGAGTTGCAATTACGGAGCCAGGAACGGATCAAAGAAGAGGAAAGGAAAGCAGAAGAGAGGAGAGAAGAGAAACAAGCAGAGGAAAGGAGAGTGGAACGAGAACTCCAGGAAAGGTTAAAAGAAGAAGAAAGGAAAGCAGAAAAGGAAAGAGCAGAAGACGAAAGGAAAGCAGAAAAGGAAAGAGCAGAAGAAGAAAGGAAAGCAGAAAAGGAAAGAGCAGAAGAGGAAAGGAAAGCAGAAGAGAGGAGAGAAGAGAAACAAGCAGAGGAAAGGAGAGTGGAACGAGAACTCCAGGAAAGGTTAGAAAGGATGAAAACAGAGGAAAGGAAAGCAGAAAAGGAAAGAGCAGAAGAAGAAAGGAAAGCAGAAAAGGAAAGAGCAGAAGAAGAAAGGAAAGCAGAAAAGGAAAGAGCAGAAGAAGAAAGGAAAGCAGAAAAGGAAAGAGCAGAAGAAGAAAGGAAAGCAGAAAAGGAAAGATCAGAAGAGGAAAGGAAAGCAGAAGGGAGGAGAGAAGAGAAACAAGCAGAGGAAAGGAGAGTGGAACGAGAACTCCAGGAAAGGTTAGAAGGGAGAAAAGCAGAGGAGAGGAGAGCTGCAAGGGAACTCGAAGCAGAGGAGAGAAAAGCCGAAAGGGAATTAAAGGAACGTGACATGGCGCTTCAGCAAGAAATTAAATTCAAGGAGCTGGAGTTAATGAGAGAACGGGGAGAGGTACCACCCTTGCTGACTGGGCCGACACCTAGCCAGAACACCTGGGATGTGGGCAGACATGTGAGGCTGGTTCCACCCTTCAGTGAAAAGGAAGTCGCTAAATTTTTTCCACACTTTGAGAAAGTGGCTCGACAGTTAAACTGGCCGGAGGAGGCCTGGACCATACTAGTGCAAAGAGTGCTGGTGGGTAAAGCTCAAGATATTTATTCGGCGCTACCAATGGACCAATGTGCAGATTATGAGGTATTGAAGAAGCACATTCTCAAAGCCTATGAGTTGGTTCCTGAAGCTTACCGGCAAAAATTCAGGAATGCCAGGAAGAGGGAGAGTGAGACCCATGTGGAGTTTGCCAGAGTGAAAGAAAACATGTTTGATCGGTGGTGTGAGTCAAAAGGAGTCGGGAAAGACTTCGAAGCATTGCGTGACTTGATCCTGGTGGAGGAATTTCAACAGAGTGTCCACGAGGACATCAAAGTGTACCTGCAGGAAAAGAAAGTACTGAAGTTGTGGGACGCAGCCACCATGGCAGATGATTATGCCTTAACACACCGGATATGGGTCCACGAACCTAACTCCTTGCCTAGATTTCCGCAGGGGAGTTGTGGAACAGCAGGTGCGGAGAACGACAATACATAGCGGCGGCCTCGAGATGATTATAGGGACAACGCTGATACCCGAACTGTTCGAAATCAGAGGGCGACGGGCCCAAGACAAACTTATTTTCCAGGGGGCCCGAGGCAGACCACGAGTTTTTCCTCCGGGCCTACTTGCGCTTTTTGCAAGAAACCTGGACACTTGATGTCCAGTTGTTACCTCATGAAAAGGGAAAACCCAGAGCGGAGTCCGACTATTACAACTCCGAATGCGATGGCAAGCGTAAGAAATCGCCCACAGAAGAGTTACCAACCATTTATTTATGAGGGGTTGGTCTCACTCGAGGGAGACTTGACTAACCCAAGACCTGTTAGGGTATTGAGGGACACAGGAGCCCATCAATCCTTAATGCTTGAAGGCATTTTGCCATTGTCAAAGAGTACCGCAACTGGTGATAGTGTGCGGTTACAAGGGATCGGTGGCTGTGTTAGTGCCCCACTTCATGTCATCCATTTGGAATCCGATTTGGTGTCAGGACTGGTCACCGTCGGTTTACAAGCCACGCTTCCTGTAGAGGGAGTATCTGTGATTATCGGGAATGATTTGGCCGGGGGGCAAATTTATGGTAACCCGAGGGTGGGTAAAGAGCACCGCAGGGGAAATAACACCACCCCAGCTCGGGATGGCGACAAAAGTGCCAAGTTATTTGTAGGGGGACTGAACTTCAACACAGAGGAAGAAGTTCTGACCTCTGTCTTCAACAGATATGGGCCGCTGGTGGAAGTGCGGGTGGTAAAAGACAGGGAAATGCAACGGTCAAGAGGGTTCGGCTTTGTCACGTTTGCAAGCACAAAAGACGCCAGAGAGGCAGAGAAGAATTGGAATGGTAAGGATTTGGAGGGTCAGACCATAACAGTAGGGAAGGCATTTCGTAGGCGTCGAGAGGTCTACAGAAGAGGACAATTTGGCGGTAGTTTTGGTGTTGGCAGCAGCCGATATTACTATGGAGGCTCCCAGATTTACGGCATCCCCCGAAAGAATGATTGTCAGAGCACTGGCCGAGACGGAGGCCACCAGTCAGGTGACTACTGGGTTAAGTGATCCCACCGTAACTGTTAGGAGTCCGGAGAAGTTGAAGCACTATATACGGCGGAGCCGCCGAGCCTGGGCTCCTACACGGACTAACCGTGAACGCCACGTTCTTAAAGGCGTCCAGGTAGTGAACTTTCCTGCACGGACTAACCGTGAACACTACGTTCTTAAAGGCGTCCATGTAATGAACTTTCCTCCCCGGACTAACCGTGAACTCCACATTCCTTAAGGTGGCCAGGTAGTGTATACTCAGCTTGGCCTCCCAAAAAAGTGCTATCGAGGTGTTTAACTTTGGGGTTTTGGTCACCACCCCTTAACCGGCATTCAAGAGAAACTAGAAGTAGTGACGCTTGGTCCAGAGTGAATTACCGTTGGAATCTCTGGGGGTTTTGTGAAATTTTGTTGCTTTGTTTTTGAGATGTGATAATTGTGCCCGGGGGAACTGATGATTTGGGGTGTGAGTTATTTTGTTTGTTTATCAAAGTTGGCCTGCAAAGAAAGTTTTCGCTGCGTTCAAACTTTCTTTCTTGAAGGGGGGGAGTGTTACGGATTCCGGATTTAGGTGAATTACTATTCAGGTCATTGCTTATTAATGTTTATTCTATTAAAGGTTGTTGTGGTTAAATGGTTAGAGGCGCTCCTGATAACAGGAGACCGGAAACGGGATGGTGAACCGGAAGAAGAAAAAAAGACACGAGGTCCTGGAGAAGCGGCTATCTTCTTCTTCCTCGCCCAGCTCCGACGAGAGCAGTGTCGATATTGATTAGCGTTGGGAATGCTGAGTTGGAAAAGCCCGTCTGGCGAGAGGAGTTACCTGCGCGGGGTGATTGCCTGTTACGTGTCAGGTTGCCGTGGCTTCCTGGAAGGAACCAAGCGTCCGGCACTGTTCGCCTCGATGCCTCCGAGGGCGTGTACGGGTCGCACCTTGGGCCTCGCGTGCTTTGCTTTGCCCGCTTTGCTTTGCAAGGAGGTGTGCGCTGCAGCAGCTGTTCCCGGTACGTGACGTGCACGTTTGGAGCACGTCAGCCAGGGGTCCGTTCAACCGCCCGTGTGCGGAGAAGTCGACCTTCACCCTGGTCTGGAGGGGCCCAGAGACATTGTGAGGGACAGTGACTATTGAGGGGTCGTGAGTGGGGAAAGGGGGGAAATATATGAGATGGCCATCTGAGTAATATTGTTGATTGATTGTTGAGTGTTGTTGATTGATTGGGAATATATTATCCATTAATCCGGATCCTTGGTGTGGGGGTTTCTTATTGACTTGAATTGTTGTGTCTTTCATATTGATTGCGTTACGAAAGCGTATAAATCATATATCTTTCTGGCGGGGTCCTCCCACGGTCCGGGGGTCACCAAGACCAGGTAGTTACCGGGAGGACCACGTAACAGAATTGGGGGCTCGTCCAATTGAATTCCGGGATCTAAAATTGTATAACATAATAAAATAATAATTTTTAGTAATTAAAATTTATTAATTAATTATTAATTGGTAAATTTTTGAGAAATTGTGGTAAAGTCTTGGGTTAAGGTTAACAGGTGTTAACGATAGTCACCATGGCGTTTGTTGCACAGAACTTTGCGGTAACACCTAGTGAGGCACAGTTCCGAGCGTTACTAAAAGCGGACCTCTTGAAATTGGCCAAACATTTTAACTTGGAGGTCCGAACTAATTTGAGGAAGGCAGAGTTGCAGACCACGGTGATACAATCTATGGTGGGATTAGGAACATGGGACGAGTTAGCCTGGCAGTGGCTACCCGAAGAACCAGAAGACGTTGAGCTCCGGAAACTGGAGTTGCAATTACGGAGCCAGGAACGGATCAAAGAAGAGGAAAGGAAAGCAGAAGAGAGGAGAGAAGAGAAACAAGCAGAGGAAAGGAGAGTGGAACGAGAACTCCAGGAAAGGTTAAAAGAAGAAGAAAGGAAAGCAGAAAAGGAAAGAGCAGAAGACGAAAGGAAAGCAGAAAAGGAAAGAGCAGAAGAAGAAAGGAAAGCAGAAAAGGAAAGAGCAGAAGAGGAAAGGAAAGCAGAAGAGAGGAGAGAAGAGAAACAAGCAGAGGAAAGGAGAGTGGAACGAGAACTCCAGGAAAGGTTAGAAAGGATGAAAACAGAGGAAAGGAAAGCAGAAAAGGAAAGAGCAGAAGAAGAAAGGAAAGCAGAAAAGGAAAGAGCAGAAGAAGAAAGGAAAGCAGAAAAGGAAAGAGCAGAAGAAGAAAGGAAAGCAGAAAAGGAAAGAGCAGAAGAAGAAAGGAAAGCAGAAAAGGAAAGATCAGAAGAGGAAAGGAAAGCAGAAGGGAGGAGAGAAGAGAAACAAGCAGAGGAAAGGAGAGTGGAACGAGAACTCCAGGAAAGGTTAGAAGGGAGAAAAGCAGAGGAGAGGAGAGCTGCAAGGGAACTCGAAGCAGAGGAGAGAAAAGCCGAAAGGGAATTAAAGGAACGTGACATGGCGCTTCAGCAAGAAATTAAATTCAAGGAGCTGGAGTTAATGAGAGAACGGGGAGAGGTACCACCCTTGCTGACTGGGCCGACACCTAGCCAGAACACCTGGGATGTGGGCAGACATGTGAGGCTGGTTCCACCCTTCAGTGAAAAGGAAGTCGCTAAATTTTTTCCACACTTTGAGAAAGTGGCTCGACAGTTAAACTGGCCGGAGGAGGCCTGGACCATACTAGTGCAAAGTGTGCTGGTGGGTAAAGCTCAAGATATTTATTCGGCGCTACCAATGGACCAATGTGCAGATTATGAGGTATTGAAGAAGCACATTCTCAAAGCCTATGAGTTGGTTCCTGAAGCTTACCGGCAAAAATTCAGGAATGCCAGGAAGAGGGAGAGTGAGACCCATGTGGAGTTTGCCAGAGTGAAAGAAAACATGTTTGATCGGTGGTGTGAGTCAAAAGGAGTCGGGAAAGACTTCGAAGCATTGCGTGACTTGATCCTGGTGGAGGACTTTCAACAGAGTGTCCACGAGGACATCAAAGTGTACCTGCAGGAAAAGAAAGTACTGAAGTTGTGGGACGCAGCCACCATGGCAGATGATTATGCCTTAACACACCGGATATGGGTCCACGAACCTAACTCCTTGCCTAGATTTCCGCAGGGGAGTTGTGGAACAGCAGGTGCGGAGAACGACAATACATAGCGGCGGCCTCGAGATGATTATAGGGACAACGCTGATACCCGAACTGTTCGAAATCAGAGGGCGACGGGCCCAAGACAAACTTATTTTCCAGGGGGCCCGAGGCAGACCACGAGTTTTTCCTCCGGGCCTACTTGCGCTTTTTGCAAGAAACCTGGACACTTGATGTCCAGTTGTTACCTCATGAAAAGGGAAAACCCAGAGCGGAGTCCGACTATTACAACTCCGAATGCGATGGCAAGCGTAAGAAATCGCCCACAGAAGAGTTACCAACCATTTATTTATGAGGGGTTGGTCTCACTCGAGGGAGACTTGACTAACCCAAGACCTGTTAGGGTATTGAGGGACACAGGAGCCCATCAATCCTTAATGCTTGAAGGCATTTTGCCATTGTCAAAGAGTACCGCAACTGGTGATAGTGTGCGGTTACAAGGGATCGGTGGCTGTGTTAGTGCCCCACTTCATGTCATCCATTTGGAATCCGATTTGGTGTCAGGACCGGTCACCGTCGGTTTACAAGCCACGCTTCCTGTAGAGGGAGTATCTGTGATTATCGGGAATGATTTGGCCGGGGGGCAAATTTATGGTAACCCGAGGGTGGGTAAAGAGCACCGCAGGGGAAATAACACCACCCCAGCTCGGGATGGCGACAAAAGTGCCAAGTTATTTGTAGGGGGACTGAACTTCAACACAGAGGAAGAAGTTCTGACCTCTGTCTTCAACAGATATGGGCCGCTGGTGGAAGTGCGGGTGGTAAAAGACAGGGAAATGCAACGGTCAAGAGGGTTCGGCTTTGTCACGTTTGCAAGCACAAAAGACGCCAGAGAGGCAGAGAAGAATTGGAATGGTAAGGATTTGGAGGGTCAGACCATAACAGTAGGGAAGGCATTTCGTAGGCGTCGAGAGGTCTACAGAAGAGGACAATTTGGCGGTAGTTTTGGTGTTGGCAGCAGCCGATATTACTATGGAGGCTCCCAGATTTACGGCATCCCCCGAAAGAATGATTGTCAGAGCACTGGCCGAGACGGAGGCCACCAGTCAGGTGACTACTGGGTTAAGTGATCCCACCGTAACTGTTAGGAGTCCGGAGAAGTTGAAGCACTATATACGGCGGAGCCGCCGAGCCTGGGCTCCTACACGGACTAACCGTGAACGCCACGTTCTTAAAGGCGTCCAGGTAGTGAACTTTCCTGCACGGACTAACCGTGAACACTACGTTCTTAAAGGCGTCCATGTAATGAACTTTCCTCCCCGGACTAACCGTGAACTCCACATTCCTTAAGGTGGCCAGGTAGTGTATACTCAGCTTGGCCTCCCAAAAAAGTGCTATCGAGGTGTTTAACTTTGGGGTTTTGGTCACCACCCCTTAACCGGCATTCAAGAGAAACTAGAAGTAGTGACGCTTGGTCCAGAGTGAATTACCGTTGGAATCTCTGGGGGTTTTGTGAAATTTTGCTGCTTTGTTTTTGAGATGTGATAATTGTGCCCGGGGGAACTGATGATTTGGGGTGTGAGTTATTTTGTTTGTTTATCAAAGTTGGCCTGCAAAGAAAGTTTTCGCTGCGTTCAAACTTTCTTTCTTGAAGGGGGGGAGTGTTACGGATTCCGGATTTAGGTGAATTACTATTCAGGTCATTGCTTATTAATGTTTATTCTATTAAAGGTTGTTGTGGTTAAATGGTTAGAGGCGCTCCTGATAACAGGAGACCGGAAACGGGATGGTGAACCGGAAGAAGAAAAAAAGACACGAGGTCCTGGAGAAGCGGCTATCTTCTTCTTCCTCGCCCAGCTCCGACGCGAGCGGTGTCGATATTGATTAGCGTTGGGAACGCTGAGTTGGAAAAGCCCGTCTGGCGAGAGGAGTTACCTGCGCGGGGTGATTGCCTGTTACGTGTCAGGTTGCCGTGGCTTCCTGGAAGGAACCAAGCGTCCGGCACTGTTCGCCTCGACGCCTCCGAGGGCGTGTACGGGTCGCACCTTGGGCCTCGCACGCTTTGCGAGCCGCGCTTTGCTTTGCCCGCTTTGCTTTGCAAGGAGGTGTGCGCTGCAGCAGCTGTTCCCGGTACGTGACGTGCACGTTTGGAGCACGTCAGCCAGGGGTCCGTTCAACCGCCCGTGTGCGGAGAAGTCGACCTTCACCCTGGTCTCGAGGGGCCCAGAGACATTGTGAGGGACAGTGACTATTGAGGGGTCGTGAGTGGGGAAAGGGGGGAAATATATGAGATGGCCATCTGAGTAATATTGTTGATTGATTGTTGAGTGTTGTTGATTGATTTGGAATATATTATCCATTAATCCGGATCCTTGGTGTGGGGGTTTCTTATTGACTTGAATTGTTGTGTCTTTCATATTGATTGCGTTACGAAAGCGTTTAAATCATATATCTTTCTGGCGGGGTCCTCCCACGGTCCGGGGGTCACCAAGACCAGGTAGTTACCGGGAGGACCACGTAACACTTGTTTTACCCAACTGTGGCCCACTGTGATTGTAAATAAGCTGATACCTTGAACAATGGTGTGTGAAGGCATAAAATGCACAGGTATTAAATGGCTTCTTCCTGTGACCAAATTCCTTGTGTTTCCTTTTTTCGATCTCGTTTAAAAATGAAAATATAAATGAGGGAGGCAAAGAAGAAGAGAAAGAAAATAATCGTCCATTGGACCTGCTATACTCGGCAGGACCACAATTCTCGACTCGGTGTACTATCTGTGGTACTTGTGCAGGCCCAGCAGTTAGCCCGGGTATGTAACAGCATGTTGTTGCTTCTGTGGTACTCTAATTGGTGCTTGAAATGGCTCATAAGTTAGCACAGATCTGTAACAGTGTTCTTGGTCTTGCGGTACTAATGCTAGCATACCAACTAGCTTGGGGTAACAGCATGCTCTCACTCCCGATATGCTCCCGTTGTTCCTCTGTCTTTTCGCTTGCCATCAGGGGCACTCGTTACAGCCTCAGGGACTTCTTGGTTCAACTCCCAATGGAAAATGCTTTGCACGTCAAGTTCTCAAGTACTCATGCTTTTCATCGGCCAGCCAATGTCTGATAAATTTGCCTGTTGCGATAATCCTGAATTTGCATGTGCAGTCAGCCATTGGCTGAGTAGATACACGCTGTGATTATCTGCAGATTTGCATGTACCCTACCACCAAATGTTGAGCTGCTTACCTGCTGCGCTGATCCATAATTGTGCATATGCAGTCAGCAGTTGCCAAAATCAAGAGTACATCTATCACAATAATCAAATTGTTCAATACTAGTGGGGTCACCCGTGGGATATCCCACGGGCATGGAAGTGTATAGTTGCGATCGGTGCAGCCGTTTTTGCGGTACCTGGGAACGGACGGATGGACAGACAGACGGACGGACATTTGGTGAATTATAGTAAGATGGCAACCAAATCAATATGGTATTTAATACAATATGGTGATTAATTAATATGTCAGCAAATTCAATATGCCAAAATTGGATATCGTATAACTGTAGTAACTTAATGAGTTCCTCAGTAGATACAAGCACCAACAATGTTTTCAATATGGTGGCAAATTCAATATGGTGGCAAATTCAATACGGTGGCAAATTCAATACGGTGCCAAAATATTGTACCTTCAGCCTTGCAGCCGCTGTGGTGGATACGATGATAGTTTTTGGTACAACTGCACATGAAGGAGCCCTTGGTGTTGTTGCAGTTCTGAGAGCACACCCCAAACTGCTGGCATTCATTTATGTCTTTGGAAAACCAATGAGAAGGTAAAAAAACAAAGCATTTGGAAATTATTATGAGCTTTTTGAAAAAGTTTGTAAAACAGAGAGAAGGCCCTTTGTAGAATCCTTTTTTTAAAGTGTGCAGATTATCAATAAATAAGGCTAGTCTTAGTAGGCATTGGCAGACAGGTAGAACAATGGATGAGATCAAGACAACATTGATTGAGGTATATGCTAACCACCGTGCGAAGAAGCTGACATTTCAGGTGTTAACCCTTCACTAGATGCAAAGAGCAAGAGGGTTAACACCAAAAACGTCAGCTTATCCTTGCTGACTATGGTGGATAGCATACCTCCATCAAAGTCTGTGGATTTCATCCATTATTAAATATACATGCTTCCTTATACAAAGACTGCAAGGTTTATTTGTTTCATTAGTACCTGGTATGCCTGAAAGGAAAATCCTGTCATTTGGGTCTGGGCGGATGCAGCTGTATAATTTATTCTTGTATGATGAAGCTGTAATTTAATGCACAGTTATTAAAAGCTTTCCCTGGAACATGTTCTGGTGTGATATTATTCTGTTTTTTCACTGTTAAATGACAGTGAATTCACTGTGGCTGTAAACTCAATGGACGAGTTTCCAATGACGTCACTTCCAGGTGAGTCTTTGTCCCGCAGATGTGACATCGTGGAAACCTTCCAATATGTTACCTCTATATGAGGGGTGACTGCCCATTTAAGAAACTAGCAGAGTACCCGCCCTATGGGTGACCTTGTTCTAAGCATGCAACATGTTCTTCTGATGCATACCTTTATTTGGGTGGTGTATAGGCAACTGACAGCTTCATCAATTGCTCCCGGAAATAGATAAAAAATAACCCGTGTTACGTGCATGAAGCAAAAACATGCCTACTGCTTGTAATTGAAAACACCTCAATGGACTGGAAATGTGGGGACAAGAACACTGTACTGTAAAGGGAGGGGACTTGTAATACCCTCTCCCACCTAAAGGTGGCGCTACACGACACACATTTACATAGAGAATTTTAGACCCGTCTCACCCCCTAATCACCCCCCCTTTACACCCCCCGGTCTCTCCCAGGACTATCAGGAAAGATAAAACACCCCTGTACATGAATTGGGGTCATGCCAATCCTATGTAGCAAGTCTGCATCCCAGAACTGTAGGAGGAGTAGCACAACAAACACACAAAAAAACACACAAATACCGGTCCATCAATTATAGTAAGGATGGACCATGCAGATTGAGTATGGATGCATGCACAATGAACCCTAAGAAAATTGCATTTCAATACGGAGACCATTTTTCCATTCCGTCTCATCAGACATCATATTCCACATACCCTGACACAAGGTGCTGCTCCCTCTGATATGCTGGAAACCCGGCTTGCATTGGCAGTAATAGCCGTGTGTGGTGTCGTGGCAAATAGCGTCATCTCCACACGGGTTCAGAGGGAATGAGCATTCGTTTTGCTGTGGGTCTTGGGGAAAATGTCGTTAAGAGTGCAAGTGATTACAAAGTGGTATAAAACAACAAAGTTAGCTTATTAAAAACTGCCGATTTATAAAACATATCAATCTCACTCTCACTTCTACTCTGTTATTGGTGTTTCCCCCTTCCCATTTTGTTAACTTTCCATTCTGCTTTCGCTCTTCCACGAGTCTCGACCATTTGTACAAATAACCCCCAAAACATACTTTGTATATTACTTTAGAGAAGGACACAGAGCTATGGAAAAACTCCAATGGGAAAATGAAAAAAAAACATCATCCAAGTAAGCTTAAATCTTCACATCATTGTCCAACATCTTGTGATGAAGCAAACATTTTACAAAGAAAATCCAAAAACTATTATTCATCCAGAAACGTGGCAAAAACAAAAACTTGTGATGTGTAATTCATAAAAGTCATACTCATAACATGATCATGGCCATGCAGACACCAATTAACACAATGACATCACTTCCAAAACATTTCCATGTAAAATAAAGAATTCCAATGACAAAACGTTACCGCTTCCACAAGCCTGCTCATCCGAGCCGCCATCTTCACAGTCATCAAAATGATCGCAAACGAGGTGCATGTTCACACAGTGCTTCTTCCCACCAATACATTTAAACTCGTCCGATGTGCATGACCGACGAACCGTCTCCTGGTGCTCTGCAGGTAAACAAACAATGGAAATCATTAACATATTCATGTTACAGGGTAATTTTTTTAATGGATTTGGATTCAAACCCACAAGGAATGATCCCATAAGATTTAAGTTAACTTATCGAATTTTTTTTTTGTATATAACATCTAGGCTCGTCGAGCGAGGTGATCTACAAACAAGGGAAAGACCAAAGAAGGAAAGAGGAAGTGGCACAAGACAATAAGAACATAAGAATAATATGGTTAGATTTATCAACCATGAAGAACAAGAAAAAGAGCCCTCAGAGATTGCAAACCCTCGCCAGGATGTATTTTCAGTGGTTTTTAAGACTTTTGTGTTAAACAAATATGGCGGCCTAACAGAGTGACCGATGACGTGAGCATTATTTGTTTTCTAAACTAATTTATTCCTAGATTATGCTCAAGAAAGTTCATCTTGATCGGATGAAGTTTTGTACTTGTCCAATTATGACGTCATGATGGAGGCACCTATGACATCATCATTAACATATTTTATTCCCCATGGAGAGTTATTTACAATGAGCCATGTCTCATTTTTTTCTATTCAGCGCTTTCCGAGATATAGAGGTGCAAAGTTTTTCGATTTTTCCAAGATGGCGGCCGAACCACGTGACCTATGACGTCATAATTATCATTACAAATTATGCAGGTGGATTTGCACCCATGGTAAAAATTTCCTGTCAATCGGACCAACGGTTGCAGAGAAAATCATATATATTCTGTGCGGACAAACAAACGGACTCAAATGCAATACCCTCTCCTCTGGCGAGGGTAATTAGAAGGTGCTGACAGTTTGGGCCTTATTCTTGGTCGGAGACCTTTTTTAACCCCCCCCCCCCCCACCCCCCCTTCCTTCCCCCTCCAGGTACAGTATATCATTGATACCTACAAAAAGCAAAGCCAAATGGACTTCACAGTTCAAGAAAATGCCAGAATTATGGAAGTTTCTGTGAACATGGTGAGAATAGTGCAGTACCCCATTGAGTTACAGCCATAAGCCTTGAAGGGTGTGAAAAATTCTGATTTTTAAAGGAAATATAACCAATGTTCATGACATTTGATACATGGTCACTACAAGCATTGGTGAAGGCACAGCACCCAAATGTTCATCACTGTAATAGTCACCACATACAATGGGAATATCATGCAATTAATGAAGCAGGTGCATGGGTAGTTGACACACTGGGCCTCCATTGGAGAGTGATACCTCCATCTTTCATTTTTTAGGATATAGAGTCAAGACTTGTGGAAGAGCAAGTTCACCGACCAGATCGGGATGTAAGAGTAGAGGAAGAGTAGAGAGGGGTGGGGGGTAGGGAGATTTGACACCAACAACGAAGTATAAGGACAAGATAGAGGAAAACTTGGGAAAACAATGGGTGTGGGGAGGAATGGGGGACAGGAAAGGATGCATGGGGTGGACAAGATGGATACAGAAGGAAACTCCAAGGAGGGAAAAAACTGGACATTTGGAAGGAGGTGGGCTTGGGGGTGGAGAAAGTTGATGGTGGTAGTAAGATCATGGGTTGGGAATTGACTGCTCTCATCTTTAATCTAGTTTATGTTTGTCTCCCTCTTTTGTTCTCCATTCTTTGTAATGCTCCATATCATTAGTGATATTCTGGAGATAAAATATTTTTTCATGAGAAATGAAGAGTTAATTGGCCACATCTAGAGAAGTACTTCGGTTTAGGTTTTCATATAGCAACTTTTCCCTGTATACCTACAACCCTTTATAATGTGTCGAGGGATATTTGTTGCACATTATCTGACCGGTTGCATTCGTTAGAGTGTACACCGACCGAAGTTGAAGAATGTGGTTCGTTTTCAGGAATGTAAAATGGTTTTATTTTCAAAGAAAAATTATTACGAAAACCGGAAAACCGTCATTACTTTGTTGTTTTTGCATTTAAACAAACAAATAATGCTCCAAAATACAGATAAATAATGAGTAAGGAAATTTGAATATATCACAAGTAGCGGTTTTCCAAATTGTCGGTCTGACACATTTGGAGGAATCTGATCAAAATTTGGAAAAAAGATTTGTGAATAATTTTTTCACTGGAAAGAAAATTGTCTTCATACAATAACAAATCGATTTAACTGCTTCTCCAGTATGTCATATTCTGTATTAATTATCACACTACTGTAAGAGCAGCATACCGTATGAGGTGATCTGGAATACATTCTGATATATTACAACAAACATTACCAAACCCCAAACATCCAGTTTTTACCAAAAATGCAAAATATGTTTGAAAAAAACAACATATTTTTATTATCTTCTTCACAACATCAATGTTTTTTGCTTAAATAACTCGACAACCACAATGTTATTGATAAAAAACAAATTTCCAACATAAATCATTACAAGTGTCATGAGTGCTACGTGACACATCTCTATAACGTGTGATGGGAATTATTTTATATATTTAACTTATTGAGATAGTGCGATGGAGTACAGCTTGCAACCTGCTGATGTGTTGCCTCTAAAACATCTCCATACAGCGATCAATTGGAAACTGTATTTTCTGTCAAAAATCAAGTGGAGGTGCATCATGTAAAGCCCGAAAGCTAGGCACCGAAAAGGTACAGGAAGTATTTTGAAATACGACGGCACCATAAAAGTGCAGATGATGATACACTCTGGTACCTGACACCTCATGTATGAGATTTAGCATCTAATTAACCAGTTTGGCATTAGGGGTGTTATGCATCCTGCACTACCAAATATAATTTGTTAAACATTTTAAAAAATCAATGTGGCTGTCAGACACCCCCAACCTTCGACTTCGATCGAAATGGGTGATTATTAACGCAGTGTTATGGTACAAATAACCAAAAAAGAAGTGCAGATGGTAGACTACGCAAAATGTATCTTTTGTCAGTCTCGTATGACAAATTACACAACGTAGCATCTTTGAAAGTCAATAGAACAATCAAACAATTACACCAAGTACAGTCTTTGGAAATCAACAGAACAATCAAGAAATTAAACCAAGTACAGCCTTTGGAAGTCAACAGAACAATCAAAAAATTACACCAAGTACAGCCTTTGGAAGTCAACAGAACAATCAAGAAATTACACCAAGCACAGCCTTTGGAAGTCAACAGAACAATCAAGAAATTACACCAAGTACAGTCTTTGGAAGTCAACAGAACAATCAAAAAATTACAGAAAGTACCGTCTTTGGAAGTCAACAAACAATCAAGAAATTACACCAAGTACCGTGTTTGGAAGTCCACAGAACAATCAAGAAATTAAACCAAGCACAGCCTTTGGAAGTCAACAGAACAATCAAAAAATTACACCAAGTACAGCCTTTGGAAGTCAACAGAACAATCAGGAAATTACACCAAGTACAGTCTTTGGAAGTCAACAGAAAAATCAAGAAATTACAGAAAGTACCATCTTTGGAAGTCAACAGAACAATCAGGAAATTACACCAAGTACAGTCTTTGGAAGTCAACAGAACAATCAAGAAATGAAAGAAAGTACCGTCTTTGGAAGTCGGCAGAACAATCAAGAAATTACATCAAGTACCGTCTTTGGAAGTCGGCAGAACAATCAAGAAATTACATCAAGTACCATCTTTGGAAGTCAACAGAACAATCAAGAAATTACACCAAGTACCGTCTTTGGAAGTCGACAGAACAATCAAGAAATTACAGAAAGTACCGTCTTTGGAAGTCGGCAGAACAAGCAAGAAATTACACCAAGTACCGTCTTTTGAAGTCGACAGAACAATCAAGAAATTACACCAAGTACCATCATTGGAAGTCAACAGAACAATCAAGAAATTACACAAAGTACCGTCTTTGGAAGTCGACAGAACAGTCAAGAAATTACACCAAGTACAGTCTTTGGAATTCAACAGAACAATCAAGAAATGACACCAAGTACCATCTTTGGAAGTCAACAGAACAATCAAGAAATTACACCAAGTACATTCTTTGGAAGTCAACAGAACAATGAAGAAATTACACCAAGTACAGCCTTTGAGTGTCAACAGAACAATCAAGAAATTACACCAAGTACATACAGTCTTTGGAAGTCAACAGAAAAATCAAGAAATTACAGAAAGTACCATCTTTGGAAGTCAACAGAACAATCAGGAAATTACACCAAGTACAGTCTTTGGAAGTCAACAGAACAATCAAGAAATGAAAGAAAGTACCGTCTTTGGAAGTCGGCAGAACAATCAAGAAATTACACCAAGTACCGTCTTTCGAAGTCGGCAGAACAATCAAGAAATTACACCAAGTACCATCTTTGGAAGTCAACAGAACAATCAAGAAATTACACCAAGTACCGTCTTTGGAAGTCGACAGAACAATCAAGAAATTACACCAAGTACCGTCTTTGGAAGTCGACAGAACAATCAAGAAATTACACCAAGTACCATCTTTGGAAGTCAACAGAACAATCAAGAAATTACACAAAGTACCGTCTTTGGAAGTCGACAGAACAGTCAAGAAATTACACCAAGTACAGTCTTTGGAATTCAACAGAACAATCAAGAAATGACACCAAGTACCGTCTTTGGAAGTCAACAGAACAATCAAGAAATTACACCAAGTACATTCTTTGGAAGTCAACAGAACAATGAAGAAATTACACCAAGTACAGCCTTTGAGTGTCAACAGAACAATCAAGAAATTACACCAAGTACCGTCTTTGGAAGTCAACAGAACAATCAAGAAATTACACAAAGTACCATCTTTGGAAGTCGACAGAACAATCAAGAAATTACACCAAGTACAGTTTTTGGAAATCAACAAAACAATCAAGAAATTACACCAAGTACAGTCTTTGGAAGTCAACAGAAAAATCAAGAAATTACAGAAAGTACCGTCTTTGGAAGTCAACGAACAATCAAGAAATTACAGAAAGTAATTCTTAGCAGGTTTGGTTTTGTTGTGTTTGTGTCCTTCCCCCTCTCTCCCCATCTTGTCTACCGCTCCTGATGTTATATGTTTTATGTGTTGGTTTGTCTTTCTGTGTGATTAATGTTCGCTCTTTCACGAGCCTCGATCTTGTATACAAAAAAAAAAAAAAAAAAAGTACCGCCTTTGGAAGTCAACAGAACAATCAAGAAATTACAGAAAGTACCGTCTTTGGAAGTCGGCAGAACATTCAAGAATTTACACCAAATACCGTCTTTGGAAGTCGACAGAACAATCAAGAAATTAAAGAAAGTACCGTCTTTGGAAGTCGGCAGAACAATCAAGAAATTAAAGAAAGTACCGTCTTTGGAAGTAGGCAGAACAATCAAGAAATTACATCAAGTACCGTCTTTGGAAGTCGACAGAACATTCAATAAATTACACCAAGTGCAGTCTTTGGAAGTCGACAGAACATTCAATAAATTACACCAAGTGCAGTCTTTGGAAGTCGACAGAACAATCAATAAATTACACCAAGTACCGTCTTTGGAAGTCGACAGAACATTCAATAAATTACACCAAGTGCAGTCTTTGGAAGTTGACAGAACAATCAAGAAAGTCACAAAAAAATCAGAACCTAATAGGTCGATTTGGTTTTTAAAAAATCACCTAATTGCCGATTTAGCTCACTGCTATAAATACTGAAAATATCAAAACCAAAATAATCAAACAGCAGATGTAACATTAATGAGCAGAAATACAAGTGGAGAGTGCATTCGACGGAGCATGGTCCCAATTAGTCGAGGTTCTTGATTTTGGGGTCAGCCAAGGTCACATCTTTCCCTTCCCCATGGATGTCATAAGTATGACCAAATTGTTTCTTCATGTAATAATGACAATACGAAACCATTATGGCAATACCATCCTATTTCGGAATCAGCGTAACCAAAACCAGCCAAGTTTGGTTATCCCTGCCTGGAGTTCTGATTTTAGTGTGGCTGCTATGAAAGATTGCGCTGAGGCACGGGAAGCAGAGCCATGTCGAACTGTTGGTGCACTTGGGCCACACGAGAACTTATTACAGTCACTCCATCAGGTTACAACCAAATTGGGCCGTGATCTGTTGGATACCCCTGTATGTGACGTGATCTGTTGGATATCGCTGGACTAGAGGGATATCATATCAACCGAAGTGCCAAAGCATTTCTGAGAGTTTGTATTATCTGCTGAAGTTGATATTGTCCAATGGTGAAGATAAAGCTACACACGCTGGTGACTCTCAAATTCGCCTGAAAACTCTCACCGCAGGACAAGATATCCCGTCACTTGATAATGGCTCTAATCGGTCAATTAGAGTTGACTAGGCGCTGTATTACAGTCTATTATTTTGCAGGAGGGGAAAAACACACCAAAGCATATAGCCACAGAGCTCTTAGCTCACCATATGTCAATATTTGGATTACCTTCATGTCAGTGGTGATAGTATTGGCCATAATATGATTCTACATCTATAACCTTTATACAGATGCAACATTTTCTAGAAAACGGTATTATTTAAAAAATTGTATTCGTGGTCGAGGCTCATGGAGGAGCGACAGTAGAAAGGAATGGAACAAAAGGGAAAGGGGGAAACACTAACAACAGAGTAGAAGTGAGAGTGAGATGAAGGGGAGAGGGAGAAGGCCTTGGGGTGAACAAGCTGCACATAAGCAGAATGAAACACAGCAAGAAGTGGGAGGGGAAAACGGGGATGAAGCAGGAAAGGATCAAACCAACCGACAACTCAGAAATGAAAAGAGGTGAGGGAGAGAGAGGGACGGATCGCAATAACCTGGAAAAGGGGTGCGCTTGGGAATGGGGTAATTTGGGGAAAAAGAGATCATATGGTGTTAATCCCGTACAAGAGAGGAGGTTTGTTCAGTTTGCTGCGGACAACCTTGATATGATAAAAAAGACTATTCCTGGAAAGAGGCCATTTCATGTTATCCAGATATTTCAGCAAGAACCAGGGAAGGAAAGGCTAGAGTAGGCCAAGACAGTGTCCATTCTGTCCATTATTGGTTATCTGCCAATGTTCCCAGCATCTGCACATAAGATGGACACAGTGATGACTGTGCTATTCCGATGCAACAGCATTGCCAAGAAAAACTCCGTAAATCAAGTACATATAGTTACAGTTGACCAGGCCCTGTATTAGAGTGAAATAACTTGTATCGCCCTGTCCTGACACACTTTCTGATATAATCGTGAAATTGGGCAGTTTTCATATTACTATGAAATATCTAGGGGTCATAGGTCAACATCTCACAGACTCTGGGCCTGACTGATGTTTGGATCGAATCTGATGCATTTAGCAAATCTTCTGCAGGGAAGATGATGAAGGGAAAGTTTTGGAACAGGGCAGTTTGTGGACACAAGCTGATGTATGAAGCATTCTAACAATTGCTTTCAGAGAAATTCCACATCTGGCAGCAAAGCAAGAGGCATCCAGGCATAATGAGATTGCAAAATACACAACTGTACTTGCAGAAGCGCTCTGACAGAGCAAAACAGGAGCATGATATAAAGAATGCGCATGACAAACTATTGACCCACATGAATGGTTTCACATCTCATTTCAGTGACTTCCTCCAGATTCATGCTGACAACTCCACATTTATGTTTTGGAAACAATACATTGACTTTCTGGAGACGTTCCTGTTCTTTATCAGAGCTGAGAGACAGGGAGATCAGAAGTTAGTCTTGGCTGCATTCCAGGAGACAATTCCCCTACTGGTTTTGTGTGATCATACCAAATACATCCATTGGGGATGTTTACCTCATTGGCATGATGAAGCTGAACGATACTGCACCAGAGGTATACCAGGAGTTCAAGGCCGGACATTTTGCAGTCAAGGAAACAGAAGGATCATTCAACCAATTATCACTGGTCAACAAAATTTTAAACGTTTTATGGTTCTAGTATATTTTGAGGTGATTCTAACCATCATGAACCTGTAGATTTCGATTATGATATCCAATTTTCACTAGCACATCCAGTTTTTGAGAACCAGTGTACCATAGGAATATCAGCCACAGCCGAAATTCGTCTTGTACTCACTAATCAGGACTTTGTAACGAGACTATCTGAGCTGGAAAGCGTTGTTGGGGATAGCTTTGTGGCTCTTGCTAACAATTACGTTGGAAATTTTCGAGCACCAAATTATGAAGAGCTTGTGGACAAGATGTTTAGGAGTTACCAGGCGCTCGGTGCTCGAATGTCACTCAAGATACATTTCTTCCGTTCTCATCTGGACTTCTTTCCACAAAATCTTGGCGATGTCAGTGATGAACATGGAGAAAGGTTTCACCAGGAAATTGTCATCATGGAGACTCGATATCAAGGCCGATTCAATCCAAACATGATGGGCGACTACTGTTGGACTTTACAGCGTGAAAGTGATTGTTCCTACAAACGCAAAAGTAAAGTTCAGAAGCACTTTGAATGTGATGTAAATAAAAACTTAAAGTTCATATTATTATTTGTGATATTTTATGAAGTTCATATTATTTTAGGAGATTTACATTTTTTTTATGTGATGTAAATAAAAACTTAAAGTTCATATTATTTTTTGTGATATTTTATAAAGTTCATATTATGTTTGGAGATTTACATTTTTTTATGTGATGTCAATAAAAACTTTAAGTTCATATTATTTTTTGTGACAATAAATAGACTTATTGAGCCTTAATCAAGAAATTCGCATGCTCTAAAGATTTTTTCCACACTTATGATGTACTACGTCAAGGTTACGTGATAGCGAAATTTTAAGGTCAGATTCGGATTCGTGGCACCAAATTAGTTAGAAACAGTTGAAAATAAGTCAGAACCAATTTTGGCTGTTGACCAGTGTTATCAACACACATGGCCGAAGAACACATAACGAATATGTGCAAGTCGGCCGGTGGTTTGGTGGGTATTACGCGAAGGAAACCCGCACCGGACAATTAGATGCTACCATGCTGTGATTGAGCACAACTTATACAGCAACTGTGAGCATTGGTCAGTGACTCATCAACTAAGAAATCACAGAAACAAAAGGAAAAGTCTCACTTGAGAACGAAGAGAGATGAAAACAATGTTTAAAAAAAAAACATGAACAAACTTCATAATATACTTGAGCATGATCAAGATGGCCTTATCTGCATCTCAACAAATCATGTGGTCCCATGAGACAGCTCAACAACTATTATCTGCACAACCCAGGAGCACCTAGTTGCTGCTAGAATCCATTGAGGCTCATCTGAGGGGGAATGCTTCGATTAGTCCACTTGACAAAATTCGACAGAATAAGGTGAAGTCATTTTCGACATGATATAGCGCTCAGACGTCAAACCAACCAAACCAGCTCAGCACATTCGAATGTGGCCGTAATCTCTTCCGATGATTACTGAGTGTAGCCCAAAGCAGTGGAGAAGTGCATTTACCAAATCTACTTACACAAGAGCTGTCTGCAGGCTCCACCGTCTCTATTAACCATGGATGATAAACTTCGAACTATGAACAAGGAGCATTGCTTCACGTACTTGTGGATTATCATGTGAAAACAAACTCCCTACAACAACTGAAACAATGATCTCCTACAACTGAACTTTAAGATCTCCTCCAACAACAATGTATCATTATTGATGGTATGGCTCTAATGCAAGCCA
This sequence comes from Myxine glutinosa, assembly GCF_964187855.1. Classification (NCBI taxonomy): domain Eukaryota; kingdom Metazoa; phylum Chordata; class Myxini; order Myxiniformes; family Myxinidae; genus Myxine; species Myxine glutinosa. The sequence goes on along the minus strand of NC_136266.1, from coordinate 179,290,600 downwards.
TCGCCAAACCTAACAAGGCCACTACATTCAGGGATTTGGCAGATGTTTTCAGGAAGAAAAAAAAAGAAATGACCCGGAGATCTTAAAGGGAAGCTGCACACGCATCGACACTGTTTTCGATACTTATAATGAAAAGTCAGTGAAATCAGCCAAGCAAACGAAACAGAAATGATCGATTCAAGCAAATCCAACGAACAATCAATCGGAGGGAAATCCTTCTACCATCTAAATTGTCCAACTTCATTGGGAAGACGGAGAACAAGGAGAATTTGCTGCAGTTCCCGACCACGGAATTGCTTAGAAAAGCAGAGAACCTCACACAGAATCACATGGTTGTGCTGCAGGAAGGTCCAATAACTACATGGAAGTTTTTTGCATCCCCTGGTCAACCAACACAGCTCAACATGAGCTCATTTCATTGGAGATCATCACATGTGGAAGCTGATACCAGAATGATTTTACATGTCTTAGAAGCATCAAAGAGCGAGTGTCATGGAATCATTGGTACACAGCAAAGATAATGATGTACTCGTTTTGTTGATACATCATAAACATCGACTTTCCGCCGATGTATGCAATGACTGCAGACACATTGAAAGCCATCGCTTCATGAGATCCGCGAATCTCTCCAACCAGATATAGTAGCAGATTGTGATACAACCAGTCAATTCAGTGGCCATGTTAAGAAATCTACCTGGAAGGCTTTCATTGCGCAACCATAATTACTACGACCTGAGAATGAAACAGGCAAATTCGATTTGGAAAGAGATGAGAAATTTGTCATTAAGTTTTACTACCCATTACGAAGTGCTACAAATATCAATTCTCTTCGGAAGCTTGTTCATGAATGTTCATGAAGCATGGACTTGTTCCATGGAGTCCTGGACTTGGGAAAACTTCCATCAACACAAGATGAGCCGACACAAGTGCATTGTATGATGTCCTTCACACATAGCATTACCTGATATACCATTAGCGGAATATTATGGAAGGAAGTCCAACCAGCAGAATATGCCCCCCATTACAATGAAACACAAGCCGATGGCCGTAAGCCTTTTATGCCCTGAGTTGTTGAACTGGAAGTGTACCAGCAGCAAATGCTCTTGGTCCTGATGTGATTGTGTCAGGAATAACTTGGGATGCTCTTTAGGATGCATATGTGTGATCTCGTGCCTCAACCGGAGCAATCTACACATTCCAGCAGATGAGACTGATTCAGATGTTGAGTCGGACTAGAACATGAGAGGACAATTAACCAAAGGCCATTATGTAACTGTAAGTCAAGTGACACTTAAAATAAATGTTATTATTTGTTAATTTTCTCAGTGGATTAAAAAATAGAAAATGCCGATGCCATTAATAAACTGACAATCCTTAATATTGTTTCATTCTTGGAAGTGGGATAACATTTTATGTGATATCTCAGACACAATGAGATACCGCATCTGCAGAGGGGAGGGGGTAAACAAGGGTAGAAAAGATCATGGTTTTGGATTAGGGGTGAATTGGGTAATGAATAGCTGTCTTGAAGACCTGGAGGGAAGAATGAAATTGAAGAGAATGTGGAAGTTGGTTACGCAGGTGGGAAAAAGAGGAACAAGCGGGTAGAGGTGATCAGTGATCTCGGATTTAGGGAGTTTCACCAAAAGGGGGTTGATGGTGGTGGACCACGTATGTTCTGCAGAAATCTGAGGGGGACAAAGAACAGGAAGAGCAGAGTGCAAGACCAGAAAGGAGGCTGCAGACAGATAGACCACCGACATATCTGTGATGGCGATGTGATAGGTTCTATGGTGGTGTATAATGGTTGGCACGCATTTTGATAAACTGGTCAAGCAGATGTAGTATATGAATGATCTTTTTAAGGCCATTTTTCCCCACTAGAGCAGGGGTTAGCCTTGTGGGCCCCATGACAATCATGGTTCCCTGTTTGAGGCAATGTTTTTATGGCTGGATGCCCTTCCTGACGCCAACCCTTGGCCCCCTCTTATGATGCGCAGGGATACGGTGTACCTATTCTAAATGGGGGTACACACCGTGATCATTCATCCCAGCAAGCTGGTGCTCAATTTGCCGACCTCGGAAGGATGACAGGCTGAGTCAATCCCCCTGGCGTTAATTCAGCGATCGACCGGGATTTGAACTCAGGATCCTAGGATCCCAAGCCGGCACCCTAACCGCTAAGCCAACAGCAGGCTTTGTCGTGATTTGTAATAACATTATGGTATTGTTCCGTGCAACATTGATAATAATAATAATAATAATAATCATCATCATCATCATCATCATCATCGTTTTATGGCCATTACCATGCTTGCATGCATAAGCCGTGATTCACCTAATGGCTACTTCACCAAAAGGCATCGTTGAGGCATGTTTTTTATGGCCTGATGCCCTTGCTGACTGACGCCACCACAAAATCAGCTGTGGACTTAGCCTTTGTCTAGATAGAGAGACATACCCTGCAGGCAGCAGGGGGATTAGCAGGGGGATTTACAATCAGAGTTTCCTTCTCCTAGGTAGACTGCCTACCAAGGTTGAAGAGCTCCACCTACCCTGGCTGGATTGGTGACTGTCACAGCAAGTCCTCACAATGGAGGGCCATGCACAGTACAACTCTAGGGTACCAACTGAATCTGAGATCCTCCAGACATTTAGCCAGTGCTCTTAGGAGCACTGGTACCAGCAACGAGTGGTAAACCACATCGCACCCTACTACAGCACTAGATGCGTACACCTACCCTGTGGAAAAAAAACAAAACACAAGCAACGAAGTAATAACAAAATTCAACTTTGAACAGATTCGGACCAGTAGCTATGCAGAACTCCAGCCGTGCTATAATCAAATAATTTTGTCTAACACTCATAATTTGGGGTGTTATTTGTTCATGTTATTAAAAAAAATTAAAATGTTATGTCTGTGTAAAAAATAATTGTCCTTTGATTTCAAATAATGCATGACTAGCCGAAACCCGTGGAACATCCACGGAAGGGAGGATGTGGTGTATGGATAGAGTGTACCATTATGGATGGCATCGGGGATTTGCTTGTCCGAGTAAGAGTTAGGAAGAAAGATGAGAATGAAGAGTGCGCATATGAACGACGATCGCCGACACCGGCGCAAATGCATGCTCTGGATTGTCCAATCAGCGGTCGGCTTGCTTCGCCTTCGCCCAGAAGACGCCAATACGATGGCATCATAAGATGGCGTCGTATCGGCAGTTAATCGGATGCTTTTGGGCCCCAACGTCGGCTAATTCAGATTTTTCGAGTATGGCTGTATGTGATAAACAAAGAGTGTGGTTCGTAGATTGTAAATCCATTAGTGCCGTGGGCCTCGGGTCACTGGGTGCGGCGTAAAAGGGATAACAAAGTCGAGTCCTTACGCTATTATTATATAGACTAGCCGAAACCCATGGAACATCCACGGAAGGGAGGATGTGGTGTATGGATAGAGTGTACCATTATGGATGGCATAGGGGATTTGCTTGTCCGAGTAAGAGTTAGGAAGAAAGATGAGAATGAAGAGTGCATATATGAACAATGATAGCCGACACCGGCACAAATGCATGCTCTGGATTGTCCACTCAGTGAACGGCTTGCTTTCGCCTTCGCCTGTCCAATCAGCAGTCGGCTTGCTTCGCCTTCGCCCAGCAGACGCCAATACGATGGCGTCGTAAGATGGCGTCGTATCGGCAGTTAATCGGATGCCTTTGGGCCCCAACGTCGGCTAATTCAGATTTTTCGAGTATGGCTGTACGTGATAAACAAAGAGTGCGGTTCGTAGATCGTAAATCCATTAGTGCCGTGGGCATCGGGTCACTGGGTGCGGCGTAAAAGGGATAACAAAGTCGAGTCCTTATGCTATTATTATATAGACTAGCCGAAACCCGTGGAACATCCACGGAAGGGAGGATGTGGTGTATGGATAGAGTGTACCATTATGGATGGCATAGGGGAGTGGAGTACTCATGGGATCTTCTTCTTCCGTTAAGCTCCAATTTTTTCTCTTTAAGTTAAGTCCAATCAGTCCTCTCTGCTCGAAGTGCTCAGGCCATGCCTTCCCGCTCTCATACTTTTATTGCCGTTCGGTGTAGAAAGGGATTGACATATCGTTCGTCTGTTTCAGCTCGTTATCTTTAAGCTTCCTTACGTCTCGCCACCTGCTACACTTCTCTGAGTTACGAGGATTTATGCAACGCACCCCGAGTATCGCAACGTCACTCCATTTAACTTTATTAAAATGACGATAAAGACGTTTCCTTATATATCCTAATTTAAAATGTTCAAGGGAATAAAAAGACCATTTGGTTCACACCACCCATGTTCACACCACTCAACTGTCCAATCAGCGGACGGCTCGCTTCGCCTTCGCCCAGCAGACGCCAATATGATGGCGTCGTAAGATGGCGTCGTATCGGCAGTTAATCGGATGCTTTTGGGCCCCATCGTCGGCTAATTCAGATTTTTCGAGTATGGCTGTACGTGATAAACAAAGAGCGCGGTTCGTAGATCGTAAATCCATGAGTGCCGTGGGCATCGGGTCACTGGGTGCGGCGTAAAAGGGATAACAAAGTCGAGTCCTTACGCTATTATTATATAGATAGTTTTTATCACCCTACTAATGTACCCCAATCTTACAGCCGGTGAGGAAATGTGCGTAAATGCTCCAAAACAGCATTATAACAGGTAAGTCTGGTTGATTGTCTGGTTATATATTTTGTTTGTCTGGTTGATTTGTTTGTGAAATAAATGTCAGCTCTTTCACGAGCCTCGATTCAGTATACAAAAAAAAGAAGAAAAAAAAAAGTCGACACAGAGATTGAAGACCCACCGCAGTGCTCCTCGTCAGAGCCATCAGCACAATTTTCCACGTGGTCGCACACCCGTCCTCTCCAAAGGCATGCGCGGTTATTACGACACCTGAACTTCCGGGTCGGAGGACATTGGAATTGACCTGTGGTTGGCACGGGGCATAATCAAACATTTAAACGGTGTCCATCACTGCAACATACTTACACTCATTCACTATGTGGAGAGAAAGGAACCAGTGTTTAAAGCCTCTTAAACCAAACTGGGCCACACAAATTGGCTACAATAATAATAATAATAATAATAATAATAATAATTGTACTATCACTGACATTATTTCAGTATATTATGTATGCTTGTGATAGTACTTTAGCATATACAGTGCCCTCCATAAGTATTGGAACAGTGAAGTCAAATTCGTTATTATTGCTATTATACTCAAGAAATTAGGATTTTTGATCAGAAGATGAATATGAGGCAAGAGTACGGAAGGTCGGCTTTTATTTCTTGGTATTTATATGTATAATATATGTTTTACCATTGTAGAACAATAATACTTTTTATGTTCAGTTCCCCAATTTTAGATAAGCATAAGTATCAATTATAACCACAGCACAAAAATCGGGCATAACAAATACAACAATTTGGAATATTTTGAAAAAGAAAGAAAACACGGGTGAAAAACCCTAAAACAGCTGTCAGTGATGTCACCAACAACCTCCAGAATGCAGAGGTGAAAGTATCACAATCTACCGTTCACAGAAGACTTCGACAGTAGCATTACAAAGGCTACACCACAACATGCAAACCACGCAGCAGCACCAAAAATAGAAAGGCCAGATTTGAATTTGCCCAGGAGTACAGAGGTGAGCCAGTGGAGTTTTGGAACAAAGTTTTATGGACAAATGAGACCAAAGTGATGGAAAGGCGAAAGTGTGGAGAAAGGAAGGAACTGCATATGATCCAAAGCATACTACCTCATCTGTGCTAAGTAACTAATGATGGCAGCAGTAGAATGAATTCTGAAGTGGAGAGAAACATTTTGTCTTCCTATGTACAAGAAAATTCCTCCAAGCTCATTGTGCTGCACTTCATCATGCAGCAAGACAATGACCCAAAACACACTACCAATGCAACCAAGGAGATAATTAGGGGAGAAGAGTGGAAGGTTTCAGACTGGAAAAGTCAATGTCTTGATTTAAATCCAATGGAACATGAATTTTACTTCCCGAAGGAGACTAAAGTCAGAAACCCCCAAAACAAACAACAACTGAAAATGGCTGCAGTAAACACTTGGCAAAGCATCTCAAAGGAAGATACCAAGAGTTGGAACAGACTGGAAAAGTCAATGTCTTGACTTAAATCCAATGGAACATGAATTTTACTTCCCGAAGGAGACTAAAGTCAAAAACCCCCAAAACAAACAACAACTGAAAATGGCTGCAGTAAACACTTGGCAAAGCATCTCAAAGGAAGATACCAAGAGTTTGATGATGGCGATGGGTCACAGGCTCGATGCAGTTATTGTATGCAAGGGGTATGTAACCAAATACTAACTTGATACTACTTTCATTTACTTCAAGTTAATATATTCCAACACTTATGCTTATCTGATACATATGGGACTGAACATAAAAGGTATTATTGTTCAGCAATGGTAAAACATATACAGTCACGTGAAAAAATAAGTACACCCCATGTAAAGTTTTGACTTTTTCATCATATTTCAACATACAGCTATTTGATCTTCATTTCAACAATATTGATAGATAAAGGTGATATAACATAACAAATATCATGAAACATTTACATTTTGTTGTCTATTGTATAATTTAAATAAACATAAATGCAAATTTCGCATGTGGAAAAAGTAAGTACACCCTTGGCTCTAATAGATGGTATTGCCCGCTTTGGTAAGAAACAACCTCAAGAAGGCGTTTCTTATAACTGCCTACCAGTCTCTGACATCGACTGGGAGAAACTTTTGCCCACTCCATGCATAATTCTTTCAGCTGTGCGGTGTTTGAGGGGTTTCTTGCATGCACAGCTCGTTTCAAATCTCCCCCATAACATCTCGATGGAATTTAGATCCGGGCTTTGACTTGGCCATTCCAGAACCCTCCATTTCTTTCTTTTCAGCCATTCCTTGGTGGATTTACTGGTATGTTTAGGGTCATTGTCATGTTGCAAGGTCCACCTTCGGTTGAGCTTCAACTTCCCGACAGATGGCCTCACATTATCCTCAAGCACCCTCTGGTACAATGAAGAATTCATAGTGGATTCTATGATGGTGAGCTGCCGAGGCCCTGATGCAGCAAAGCTGCCCCAAACCATAATATTTCCCCCACCATGCTTTACAGTTGGTATCAGGTTCTTGTGGTCAAATGCTTTCTTTGGTTTTTGCCAAACATGTCTTCTGGTACTGTGGTCAAATAGCTCTACCTTTGACTCATCTGTCCATAGCACATTGTTCCAGAAGTGCTGGTCTTTGCTTAGGTGTTCATTGGTAAACTTTAGTCTTGCCCTGATGTTCTTTCTGGACAGCAAAGGTTTCCTCCTGGCACACCTCCCATGTAGATCAAATTTGTGCAGCCTCTTTCTAATGATAGACTCGTGCACTTTGACATCAACAGTGGCAAGAGCTACCTGTCGGTCCCGTGATGACATTCTGGGGTTCTTAGAGACTTCTTTCAGCATCTTGCGGTCTGCTCTCGGGCTGAACTTGCTGGGGCGGCCTGGCCTGAACAAGTTGCCAGTTGTTTGGAATCTTCTCCACTTGTCGATGATCTTCCAGACAGTCGAATGATTGATTTCAAATTGTTTGGAGATCTTTTTAAATCCCTTCCCAGACTCGTAGGCATCTATAACCTTCTTTCTGAAGGCCTCAGAGAGCTCTTTTGATCTAGGCATGGTGAAGCCGCACACTTCAACAACAAAGAGCAAACCAAACTCAATGTTTGAGGTTTAAATAAGACAGGATCCTCCAAGATCCTCTCTAACGATGTTCTAATCATCTGCACCTGAACTGGTGCACCTGATTCTAATTTTAGGTATTTGAAGTAGTGATAAATGTAGGGGTGTACTTACTTTTTCCACATGCAAAATTTGCATTTATGTTTATTTAAGTTATACAATGGACTACAAAATGTAAATATTTCATGATATTTGTTGTATTATATCACCTGTGAAAACCACATTTCAAATCTGGCCTCCAAAGCCAGTCGCCGACTGGGCATCCTCCGTCGTGCAAAGTCCTTCCTTGGCACACCTGAGCTCCTCACCACATACAAGGCTTTCATCCGCAGCTCAATGGAATACTGCTCTCCCCTCTGGGCTGGTGCTCTAGCCTCACACCTAGCTCGTCTTCACGCTGTTGACACCAAAGCGTTCAGAATCATTGGAATCTCCCGTGATGAAGCTAACTCCAAGGGCCTTTCACTCACTCACCGCAGGCAGGTTGGTGGTCTTTCCGTCTTCTACCGACTCCTCTCTGGCCTTGCCCCCCCCCCCCCAGCTCTCTCTGGGCTCTGTCCCCCAAATATTCCTACAGGTCGCACAAGATCTGCCTGCAACCCTCTTATGGTTAAACTGCCAAAATCAAGACTCTCTACTCACCTTCACTCCTTCAATCCTCTTTTCTCCAGCCTCTGGAACAAACTCCCTCACTCTCTTCAAAACCACTCCACCCTCCAGGTCTTTAAAACAGCTGTTCACCACCATCTCTTATCTTCCACCATCCAAAACCTTGATCTTTTCTACCCCTGCTAATTTCACCCCAAATCCCCTTTTTTGAAATACAAACTTATGTCCTGGAAGTCCTTGGGTTTTCTACTTCTCCCACTTGCCCCCCCCCCCCTTCCCACGCCTCCTCCCCCCAAGCCCTCTCCCTCCCACACATCTCTCTGCTCTCAAATGTTGTGTTTGTGTGCTTCCCCTTCTCTCCCCATCTTGTCTTCCGCTCCCTCTTTTTATATATTTTGTTTGTCTGGTTGATTTGTTTGTGAAATAAATGTTAGCTCTTTCACGAGCCTCGATTCAGTATACAAAAAAAAACAAATAAAACATTTATCTATCAATATTGTTGAAATGAAGATCAAATAGCTGTATGTTGAAATATGTTGAAAAAGTCAAAACTTTACATGGGGTGTACATACTCTCTATATATATATATATATATATATATATATATATATATATATATATATATATATATATATATATATATATATATATATATATATATATATATATATATATGCATAATGCAGTGACCAGGAATGCTGTAAGAAAAGGTAGTGAAGTCAAGTGACATTCAATGAACTACAGTGGAATTAAACGTGGAAGTCGTGACTGGGAGAGGTGAAATGTGAAGGAGGCAGGGGAGTGTGGGGGAGGGGAGAAGGGGAGGAGGGATGAAATGTGGAGGGGCGAAATGGGGAGGAGTGAAACTTGGGGTGAAACATGGTGGGGTGATATGTGGTGGGGTGCAATGTGGAGGGGTGATATGTGGAGGGGTGATATGTGGAGGGGTGATATGTGGAGGGGTGATATGTGGAGGGGTGATATGTGGAGGGGTGCAATGTGGAGGAGTGCAATGTGGAGGGGTGAAATGTGGAGGGGTGATATGTGGAGGTCGGAAATGCAGATGGGTGACATGTGGAGGGGTGAAATGCGGAGGAGTGAAATGCGGAGGGGTAAAATGTGGAGGAGTGAAATGCAGAGGGGTGAAATGCAGAGGGATGAAATGCGGAGGGGTGAAATGTGGAGGGGTGAAATGCGGAGGGGTGAAATGTGGAGGGGTGAAATGTGGAGGGTTGAAATGGGGAGGGGTGAAATGTGGAGGGGTGAAATGCAGAGGGGTGAAATGCGGAGGGGTGAAATGTGAAGGTGTGAAATGTGGAAGGGTTAAATGTGGAGGGGTGAAATGTGGATTGGTGAAATGTGGATGGGTGAAATGTGGAGGGGTGAAATGTGGAGGAGTGAAATTTGGGGTGAAACATGGTGGGGTGATATGTGGTGGGGTGCAATGTGGAGGGGTGATATGTGGATGGGTGATATGTGGAGGGGTGATATGTGGAGGGGTGCAATGTGGAGGAGTGCAATGTGGAGGGGTGAAATGTGGTGGGGTGAATTGTGGTGGGGTGCAATGTGGAGAGGTGAAATGTGGAGGGGTGATATGTGGAGGTGGGAAATGCAGATGGGTGACATGTGGAGGGGTGAAATGCGGAGGAGTGAAATGCGGAGGGGTAAAATGTGGAGGAGTGAAATGCAGAGGGGTGAAATGCAGAGGGACCAAATGCGGAGGGGTGAATTGTGGAGGGGTGAAATGCAGAGGGGTGAAATGTGGAGGGGTGAAATGTGGAGGGGTGAAACGCGGAGGGGTGAAATGCGGAGGGGTGAAATGCGGAGGGGTGAAATGCGGAGGGGTGAAATGCGAAGGCGTGAAATGTGGAAGGGTTAAATGTGGAGGGGTGAAATGTGGATGGGTGAAATGTGGATGGGTGAAATGTGGATGGGTGAAATGTGGAGGGGTGAAATGTGGAGGAGTGAAATGTGGATGGGTGAAATGTGGAGGGGTGAAATGTGGAGGGGTGAAATGTGGAGGGGTGAAATGTGGAGGGGTGAAATGTGGAGGGGTGAAATGCAGAGGGGTGAAATGTGGAGGGGTGAAATGTGGAGGGGTGAAATGTGGATGGGTGAAATGTGGATGGGTGAAATGTGGATGGGTGAAATGTGGAGGGGTGAAATGTGGAGGAGTGAAATGTGGAGGGGTGAAATGTGGAGGGGTGACATGTGGAGGGGTGAAATGTGGAGGGGTGAAATGCGGAGGGGTGAAATGCGGAGCGGTGAAATGCGAAGGCGTGAAATGTGGAAGGGTTAAATGTGGATGGGTGAAATGTGGAGGGGTAAAATGTGGAGGGGTGAAATGTGGAGGGGTGAAATGTGGTGGGGTGCAATGTGGAAGGGTTAAATGTGGATGGGTGAAATGCGGGGGGGGTGAAATGTGGATGGGTGAAATGTGGATGGGTGAAATGTGGAAGGGTTAAATGTGGTGGGGTGCAATGTGGAGGGCTGAAATGGGGAGCGATTAAATCGTTTAGGGAGGTGAAATGCAATGATGATAACCAAGTTGAAGCTGTGCAAAATTAAGAAAGGTAGTGGTCAGGGCAACAGCAGCAGGTGTGTATATGTACTCACTACACATGGCAGGATTTTCATCTGAGTTATCCCCACAATCATCTTCACCATCACACTTCCAGGAGAGTGGCTTGCACAAGGTATTGTTGCACTGGAACTCGTTGTGAGGACATGTTCGTACCACTGGTGGAAAATAGTACACATGGGTTGCACTGTGACATTTTGGTATGTAGCAGGGATCCAATATAGTCCATCATCTAATATACAGAGGGAATAGTCTGGATTTTTGACTCCTGACCAATGAACTGTCAGATTGGTGCTTTGCAGCCAGGAAATTGCACAATAAACTGTGTACCGTTCTTTAAATGGAGGTTAAGCTGGGTGTCCTATCTGCTGACATTAGTTTGAGGACATTAAATATCCCATGATGCCTTTCGCTAAGATTAGGCAACTTATAGTCAGCACATTTCCAGCTTGCACATTCCTCCTCACATCAGCTCTAGTTGAACATTAGGCCTAACCAGCCAGTTCGTGAAAACACTTGGGCCAAACCTCTCCCTCCTCCAACGTCACAATAAGGTGGGATTACTTGTGGCTGCTAATGAAGTAGAGATAGGGCTCTAAGGGTCAAAGAGATGGACAAATATGAAAATCTAGAGAGACAGGTAACACAAGAAAAGCACGTGCAATGCAGGCGAGTCCAAGTCGTTACGTTGTGATTACAAGTCGAATAAAGTGTTAAAGAAACGGCTTGTAATAGGTTCACATTTTTCAGTTAAAGAGGATTCTTGTTCATCTTCCTCAAAAGTGCTTTGTCTAATGGTTAGCAATGTAGACTACATGGCCAAAAGTATGCGGACACTCCTTCTAATTAGTGGATTCGGCTGTTTCAGCCACACCCATTGCTGACAGGTATCTATCTATAATTCCAGTAATCTCTGTGTGTGTGTCTGTGTGTGTGTGTGTGTGTGTGTGTGTGTTTGTCTGTGACCGCTGTTTCTCGACAACCACGGGTCCGATCTAATTGAAACTTGCCAGATATATTGCTGGGGACCTGAGGATGTGCCTTTTCAAGGTTTCATATTAATCGGAGAAGTAGTTACCGAGCTATGGCGATTTATTTACCCGTACTCGCAAGCCGTTCGCTTTGGCTTTGCGAATGGACCAAACCATTTCATGTAAATAGAGGGGGGGGGGGGGGGGTTCTACCGTACTCGCAAGCCGTTCGCTTTGGCTTTGCGAATGGACCAAACCATTTCATGTAAATACAGGGGGGGGGGGGGGTTCTACCGTACTCGCAAGCCGTTCGCTTTGGCTTTGCGAATGGACCAAACCATTTCATGTAAATAGAGGGGGGGGTTCTGTGGTCGTTACTGCCACGTGGTTTCAAAGTTTTTTTTTGTTGTTGTTGTTTGCACGCATGTTTTTTTGCACCCACGTACGGGCACGCCCTAGTATATATAATCAAGCACACAGCCATGCAATCTCCATAGACAAACATTGGCAGTAGAATGAGCCGTACTGAAGAGCTCAGTCACTTTCAACGTGGCACCGTCATAGGATGCCACCTTTCCAACAAGTCAGTTCATCAAATTTCTGCCCTGCTAGAGCTCCCTGCTAGCAGCTGTAAGTGCTATTATTGTGAAGTGGAAACGTCTAGGAGCAACAACAGCTCAGTTACGAAGTGGTAGGCCACACAAGGTCACAGAATGGGAACGCAGAGTGCTAAAACACGTAGCACGTAAAAATCGTCTGTCCTCGGTTGCAACACTCACTACCGAGTTCCAAACTGCCTCTGGAAGCAACTTCAGCACAACAACTGTTCGTCGGGAGCTCCATTAAATGGGTTTCCATGGCCGAGCAGCCGCACGCAAGCCTAAGATCACAATGCGCAATGCCAAGCGTCGGCTGGAGTGGTGTAAAGCTCACCGCCATTGGATTTTGGTGCAGTGGAAAAGCGATCTCTGGAGTGATGAATCACGCTTCACCATCTGGCAGTCTGACGGACGAATCTGAGTTTGGCAGATGCAAGGAGAACACTACCTTCCCGAATGCAGAGTGCCAACTGTAAAGTTTGGTGGAGGAGGAATAATGGTCTGGGGCATGGTTCGGACTTGGCCACTTAGTTCAAGTGAAGGGAAATATTAACGCTACAGCATACAATGACATTCTAGACGATTGTGTGCTTTGTGGCAACAGTTTGGGGAAGGCCCTTTCCTGTTTCAGCATGACAATGCCCCCATGCACAAAGCGAAGTCCATACAGAAATGGTTTGTCGAGATCGGTGTGGAAGAACTTGACTGGCCTGCACAGAGCCCTGACCTCAACCCCATTAAACACCTTTGGGATGAATTGGAACGCCGACTGCGAGCCAGGCCTAATCGCCCAACATCAGTGCCCGACCTCACTAATGCTCTTGTGGCTGAATGGAAGCAAATCCTCACAGCAATGTTCCAACATCCAGTGGAAAGCCTTCCCAGAAGAGTGGAGGTTGTTATCGCAGCAAAGGAGGGACAACTCCATATTAATGCCCATGATTTTGGAATGAGATGTTCGACGAGCACATATGGGTGTGATGTTCGGTTGTCCACATACTTTTGGCCATGTAGTGTATATTAGGTTGCTCATGTCACGTGACAGGTCATCTCAGAGATACTACTAGAGCAGCACTTGGTAGAGCGCATACCTCCACCAGGCTGAACACTTTACATTTTGTATCCCACTGATTGGCTGGATCTGGATTCGGACCTGAACCAAAATCTGATCGGCTTGTTCTTGTCACCTGACCAACTCATCCACCAAGTTTTGTCATAATCCGTCCAAAGCTATTTAGAATATCTTGCTATATATTATTTTTGACCCCATCTCTCATGATGAAGAATCACTGAATAGATTAAAAAAGATCCTCGCATCTAGATTCGGATCTTCACCAAAATCGAGTTAATTCGCCCGTGTCACACACATGACCTGTCCATCAAGTTTCGTCCATAACTTTTTGAGATATACTGCTCACAGCGAGACAGACAGACAAACAGACAGGTGAAAACACAACCTGCGTCCACCTTTGGTGGTGGGGATAATAAAGAAAAAAAAGAAAAAGATTTTATCTGAGAAGAAGTGCTCAGCGGTTTGAAGTTTCAACCTTGAACTGGGACAAAGCAAGATCATCAAAGTTATGTTGAGATGTTATTGTTTGTTTCATGAACCTAAATGTCTGGAATTATTATTACATTGGACTCAACAAAGTGTTTCAACAAAGTCTTCGTTCACAAAATGAAGTTTGAGTCCAAGTCCTTGCATAACCAAGTCTATAATACACAAGTACTATTAATAATTGTGTGTAGACATTGGGCTATTAATAATAATGTGTAGAGTAGAATTAATAAAAACATAAACCAGATACAAAGATTAAAGAGAACAATGATGAAGCTTGCAGTAAAAATCTCCATTTGCGTAGTTAAAAAGCTGGAGATGTAAAGATGTACTGACATTCGGAAAAAGATGAGACGACGCAGAAAAGAAAGAGGAGTAAAAGATTCTGACTTCAGGAGACAAGTCCCATTCTACAAAAGCAAAGTCATGTTCAAACTCCGAAATCCCACCCTCCATCTCACACCATTCCCGCAGTCCGACTCGTCGGAGCCGTCCATGCAGTCGGTATCCTCATCACATCGCCAGCGCACAGGGATGCAATGACCACTCCGACACTGGAATTGGTCTTGCTCACACCGGACCTTGCATTCTTTCTAAAAGTTATGGGTAAAAGAGTGATATAACATAGCTCGTCTGCAATTTTTTCCAAAACTTTCTGCTGCAAAATCAATACCCTGAAAACCAATCTCCCCCTCTTCCTAATAATAACATTTTTAATACTTTTTTCATAATTTTTCTATTTAAAAAAATTTTTTTTTTTAATTTATAATTTCTCTAAAAAAAATTTTTTCCCATCCCCATTGATGTACGACTAAAAAGGCTGACTAAGCTGGCTGAGCATTTACCTCCAAGTAATAACATGGGATGCCATGGAGTCACATGTCCTTTCAATTCTTATCAATGTGTAGAGTAAACAAATCATTGTAAATGATCAAAAATAATCATAAACAGTCAAATCATGATATTTGTCGTTTCAGAGAAAATCCATATATTACGTACACAAACTGGGTGGGGGATAAATTGGGAAAGATAATATTTGAAAAAAAAACGGTATATCGGGAAGAAAAGGGAAAGTTGGTTTGGATGAGATAGGAATAAGGGGGAGATGTAGTCGTATTTGGGAGCAGAGGCAGATATTTGGAGCAGATGGTGCGGTACACCATCTCTTATCTTCCCTCATCCAAAACCTTGATCTTTTCTACCCCCGTTAATTCACACCAGATCCACTTTTTTGAAATACCGACTTCCTTGCTGGAAGTCCTAGCAGTCTCCATGTGTTTTTTTTTTTTTTTTTACCTCTCCCACCCCTCCCTATGCCTCCTCCTCCCAAGCCCCCTCCCTCTCACAGATCTCCCGATGTCCCTGCTCTCCATCTTGTTCTCCCGCTCCCTTTATCATAAGTTTTATGTTTTGTGTCAGTTTGTCTTTTTGTGATCAATATTAGCTCTGACATGAGCCTCGATCTTGTATACAAAAAAACCAAAAAAACACACACCCAACCTGTCCACTAGGTTTCGTCCGAATTCATCCACAACTTTTTGAGATATCCTGCTTAGAGACAAACAGACATTGGGTGAAAACACAACCTCCGACCACCTTCATTGGTGGACGTAACAAGTCAGATTTCAGAATACTTCCACTGACATATCCACTGTGAACCATTAACATTGTGTTTTAGTACTGTGAATGGAATACCCAACTTCTTTATGACATTTACAGATAGCTCAAACATGTGAGGTTGTCCCACATTTACTGCTCAGCAGGCGGTTGTAAATTGCAATAAAATATGCATGATTATTGATTATATTGGCGCTCTTTTAGTGAGGAGGATGAAACAACAAATTGATATACAGAGAAAGGACATGAAAGACTCACCTCGTCGGAGCCATCGGAGCAGTCATGATCCCCATCGCAGTGCCATCGGCCAGCGATGCAACGCCCATTGGAACAAGAAAACTCGCTCTCTGAACAAGGCCGAGGAGCTGTAACGATACGTGCAAGCACTATATGTTAAACTGCTTCAATCCTCATTACTGGTTTCAAGACGCATTTGAAAGAAGGGAAAACAGAATCCATGCAGCACACCAGAAGGAAACAAGGCCGGACACTTTACTCGACTTACTGCAGCCCTCCTCATCTGAATTGTCTCCACAATCATTGTCATAGTCACATTGCCAGCGACCAGGTACGCAGCGATTGTTCTGGCAACGAAACTGGTATGGTTCACAGGTACGAACGTCTACACACGAGCACACACAGGATGGACAGGCATCATCTTTTATCCTTTTAGCTAACGTCCATGTTGTTTTATATATATACAGACTTGGCATTTAATATGGAATTTTTTTTTTTCTTGACTTGGGTTTACTTTCTGAACTGGGCATATCAATCTGGTGAGTTTCTTTTACGCTTCGGTGATTTCTTTGTTAAAAGAACCATGTCACTGATTGTCTGTCGCAGCAAGAAGTCAACAACAGGATTATATCACAGGTGGCGTGACAAAATGTCCGGACAGGTACATTTGACGATTGGCTTCACATTTTTTTTTTTTTTTTTTTTTTTTTTTTTTTTTTTTTTTTTTTTTTTTTTTTTTTTTTTTTTTTTTTTGTATACAATATCGAGGCTCGTGAAAGAGCGAACATTAATCACATGAACACACAGAAAGACAAACCGACACATAAAACATATAACAGGGAGCGGTAGACAAGATGGGGAGAGAGGGGGAAGGACACAAACACAACATTTGAGAGCAGGGACCGAGAGACATGGAGATATCGAGAGATCTGAGAGAGGGCGAGGGCTTTGGGGGGGGGGCGTGGGAAGGGGGCAGTGGGAGAGGTATAAAACATATGGACACTGCCAGGACTTCCAGGAAAGAAGTTGGAATTTCAAACAAGGTGGATCTGGGGTGAATTAGCGGGGGTAGAAAAGATCAAGGTTTTGGATGGGGGAAGATAAGAGATGTTGGTGAACAGCTGTTTTAAAGACCTGGAGGGAGGAGTGGGATTGAAGGGAGTGAGGGAGTTTGTTCCAGAGGCGGGAGAAAAGAGGAATGAAAGAGTGAAGGTGAGCGGAGAGCCGAGATTTCGGCAGTTTAACCATCAGAGGGTTGCTGGCAGATCTTGTGCGACCTGTATGAATATTTGGGGGACAGAGCACAGAGAGAGCTGGGGGTGCAAGGCCGGAGAGGAGTCGGTAGAAGACAGAAAGACCACCTACCTGCCTGCGGTGAGTGAGTGAAAGGCCCTCAGAGATAGCTTCATCGCGGGAGATTCCAATAATTCTGAAAGCTTTGGTTTCAACAGCGTGAAGCCGAGCTAGGTGTGAGGCAGGAGCACCGGCCCATAGGGGAGAACAGTATTCCATTGAGCTGCGGATGAAAGCCTTGTATGTGGTGAGGAGCTCAGGTGTGCCGAGGAAGGACTTCGCACGACGGAGGATGCCCAGTCGGCGACTGGCTTTGGAGGCCAGCTTGGAAATGTGGTTTTCCCAAGAAAGATCATGGCAGATAGTGAGACCCAAAATCTTGAGCGACAGAACTTCTTGGAGAGGATTGTTGAGAAAGTAGATGGGAGGGTTGTCCAGTCGATCTTTTCGGAGAGACATAGTAAGAGTGTGAGATTTGTCAGGATTGAAAGACATGTTCCACTTGTTTGACCAGTCTGTGATTTTGTCCAGGTCTTCAGAGAGTGAGGAGGCAGCAGACTGCCGATCTGAGGGAAGAGGAATGGAGCGGCAGAGAGTGGAGTCATCAGCAAAGAGATAGAGAGGATTTTCGAGAGAGTCAGAGAGATCATTGATGAAGACCAGAAAAAGCACGGGGCCCAGAACACTGCCTTGGGGAACTCCAGCCTGAACAGGAAGAGGAGATGAGAGAAACCCATTCAGGGCCACACGTTGACGACGACTAGAGAGGAAGTCCGCCAGCCATGCGTGGAGATTTCCATGGATACCAAAGGAGGAGAGTTTGGTGAGCAGAGCGGGGTGCCAGACCGTGTCGAAGGCACGTGATATGTCGAGGGAGACAGCTCTAATTTCCTGTTTGGCATTGAGGACCTCCATCCATTGTTGAGACAGCAGAAGCAGCATGTCCAGAGTAGAGTGACCTGGTCTGAAACCAAATTGATGATCAGAGATCAAGCCATTGGAGAAGAGGAAAGATTTCATATCAGAAGCAATGATGGATTCCATGACTTTGCTGATAATTGGGAGAAGGCTGATTGGTCTGTAGTTGCTAGGATCTGTTTTTGCACCTTTTTTGTGCAAAGCGGTGATGTTGGCTGATTTCCAAGCAGATGGCAGTTGACCTTGAGCAAAAGAGAGGGTGAAGAGAACAGAGAGAGGGTGAGATAGAGCAGCAGAGCAGGATTTTAGGACCCGTGGGCTGATGCCGTCGGGTCCAGTTGCAGAATCAGAGTCGAGGGTTGACAGAAACTTTTCCACCTTGTCAGGAGGAAAGGACACGGAGTCCAGGAGCAGCAGGGTACGACTGGGTATGGTGGGTACAGAGAGGGATGGGTTTGGGACACAAGATTTAGAGGCAAACACAGAGTTGAGGCATTCAGCTTTTTCACGTGCGGAGTCAGCTGTGTAGCCGTTTGAGGTAAGGGAGGGGATGGAGGGGGAACAAACACCAGAAACGGATTTGACCAGACGCCACCAGGATTTGGAAGAGGGAGACAGATAAGAGAGTTCGGTCTTGAGAACGGAGAGATATTGTTTCCTGGCTCTCCTGAGGGTGGACACACACTTGTTTCGGGCTTTGTGAAAGGAAATGAGATTTCCTTCCGTTGGATTTGCTTTCCAGGAGACGAAGGCAAGTTGTTTCTGGGCAACAGCCTCACCACAAGATTCCGTGTACCATGGACGGGAGGAAGGGTATGACAACTGAAGACGAGATGGGATAAATCTGTGCATGAGAGAGAGCAATTTACTTTGGAAGAATTCCCAGGATGAGTTGATGTCAGAGGTGGTAGAGATGGGAGACCAGTCCAGATGATTGATGGCTGCTTGAAGACCGTGCCAGTTGGCCTGAGTGAAATGCCAGACTCGTCGACGCTGAGCAGGCTCCCTGAGGATGGTCAGAGAGATGTCCACTTTAACAAGGACATGATCAGATGATCCGATCGGAGCAGAAGAAGAGCAATATAGACTCGTCACTCGTCAATATAGACTCGTCAATATAGAATATAGAAGAGCAATCGGGTATATAAGGGTTGTTGCGTTCTGTATTATTGGAAAACAACTGCTGCACATCTACAAAAGTTATTGCCGCTTCCCCTTGAGATGGTCCGTCAACTCGACAATGCTGTTTGTCATGGAGTGGTGGCTTTACGAAATTCTGGTATGAAACAGCGTGCTATTGCTTGGCAGTATGGCATCACTCAAGGTCAGGTGTCAAAGATCCTGAAACGAAATGCTCAGAGGGGTGTCCCTACTCCAATACCGAGGCCAGGACGTCCCCGCAGAACCACAAGGAGGGATGATCGCCAGCTGCACCGGTTAGTCAGCAATGGCCGTACCAAGTCAGCTAACCGGCTTAGGGCTGAGTGGCAGCAACTGACAAATGTGCCTGTATCCAGAAGGCTAGTCAACCAACGACTGGTTCAAGCAGGCTATCGTGCTAGGCGTCCCCTGAGAAAGCCACGTCTGACCAGACAACACCGCCAGCGCCGATTGCAGTGGGACAGAGAGCACCGTCAATGGCAGCCAGGACACTGGAATCGGATCTTCAGTGACGAGTCTATATTTCTGGTCTATCGTCAAGATGGCCGCGTCCGAGTGCGCAGACAAGTGCATGAAGCCTACAACGAAGATTGTATAGTGCCAAGAGTCCAAGCTGGAGGTGGTGGGGTGACCGTTTGGGCTGCTTTTCATGCAGGGGGCAAAACTGACCTGGTTGTTCTGAATGGAAACCTGAACTAGTTCAAGTACAGGGCCATTCTGGAAGAAACATTGCTTCCATTTGTTCATGCAGCCTTTCGAGGAAACTTTGTCTTCCAAGATGACAATGCACGGCCTCATCATGCTCGCATGATCCAACACTTTCTTGCTGACCGTGGTGTAGAGCATATGGAGTGGCCTGCCATGTCCCCGGATATGAATCCGATAGAGAACTTTTTTTTTTTCTTTTTTTTTGTATACTGAATCGAGGCTCATGAAAAAGCTAACATTTACTTCACAAACAAATCAACCAGACAAACAAAATATATAAAAAGAGGGAGCGGAAGACAAGATGGGGAGCGAAGGGGAAGCACACAAACACAACATTTGAGAGCAGGGAGATGTGTGGTAGGGAGAGGGCTTGGGGGGAGGAAGCGTGGGAAGGGGGGGGGGGGGGGGGGGGAGAAGTATAAAACACAAGGACACCAAGGACTTCCAGGACAGAAGTTGGTATTTCAAAAAAGTGGAATTGGGGTGAAATTAGCGGGGGTAGAAAACATCAAGGTTTTGGATGGGGGAAGATAAGAGATGGTGGTGCACAGCTGTTTTAAAGACCTGGAGGGTGGAGTGGGATTGAAGAGAGTGAGGGAGTTTGTTCCAGAGGCGGGAGAAAAGAGGAATGAAGGAGTGAAGGTGAGCAGAGAGTCTTGATTTTGGCAGTTTAACCATGAGAGGGTTGCAGGCAGATCTTGTGCGACCTGTAGGAATATTTGCGGGACAGAGCCCAGAGAGAGCTGGGGGGGCAAGGCCAGAGAGGAGTCGGTAGAAGACGGAAAGACCACCAACCTGCCTGCGGTGAGTGAGTGAGAGGCCCTTGGAGTTAGCTTCATCGCGGGAGATTCCAATGATTCTGAATGCTTTGGTTTCAACAGCATGAAGACGAGCTAGGTTTGAGGCAGGAGCACCAGCCCAGAGGGGAGAGCAGTATTCCATTGAGCTGCGGATGAAAGCCTTGTATGTGGTGAGGAGATCAGGTGTGCCAAGGAAGGACTTCGCACGACGGAGGATGCCCAGTCGGTGACTGGCTTTGGAGGCCAGATTTGAAATGTGGTTTTCCCAGGAAAGATCATGGCAGATAGTGAGACCCAAAAGCTTGAGTGACAGAACTTCTTGGAGAGGATTATTCAGAAAGTGGATGGGAGGGTTGTCCAGTCGGTCTTTTCGGAGAGACATCGTAAGAGTGTGAGATTTGTCAGGGTTGAAAGACATGTTCCACTTGTTTGCCCAGTCTGTGATTTTGTCCAGATCTGCAGAGAGTGAGGAGGCTGCAGACTGCCGATCTGAGGGATGAGGAATGGAGCGACAGAGAGTAGAGTCATCAGCAAAGAGATACAGAGGATTTTCAAGAGAGTCAGAGAGATCATTGATGAAGACCAGAAAAAGCACAGGGCCCAGAACCCTGCCTTGTGGAACTCCAGCCTGAACAGGAAGAGGAGATGAGAGAAACCCATTCAGGGCCACACGTTGACTACGACTAGAGAGGAAGTCCACCAGCCATGCGTGGAGATTTCCATGGATACCAAAGAGGAGAGTTTGGTGAGCAGAGCGGGGTGCCAGACCATATCGAAGGCACGTGATATGTCAAGGGAGACTGCTCTAATTTCCTGTTTGGCATTGAGGACCTCCATCCATTGTTGAGAAAGCAGAAGCAGCATGTCCAGAGTAGAGTGTCCAGGTCTGAAACCAAATTGATGATCAGAGATCAAGCCATTGGAGAAGAGGAAAGATTTCATATCTGAAGCAATGATGGATTCCATAACTTTGCTGATAATTGGGAGAAGGCTGATTGGTCTGTAGTTGCTGGGATCTGTTTTTGCACCTTTTTTGTGCAAAGCGGTGATGTTGGCAGATTTCCAAGCAGACTGGAAGATGACCTTGAGCAAAAGAGAGGGTGAAGAGAACAGAGAGAGGGAGTGAAAGAGCGGAAGAACTGGATTTTAGGACCCGTGGGCTGATGCCGTCAGGTCCAGTTGCAGAATCCGAGTTGAGGGTTGACAGAAATTTTTCCACCTTGTCAGGAGGAAAGGACACAGAGTCCAGGAGCAGCTGGGTACGACTGGGTACGGTGGGTACAGAGAGGGATGGGTTTGGGACACAAGATTTAGAGGCAAACACAGAGTTGAGGCATTCAGCTTTTTCACGTGCTGAGTCAGCCGTGTGGCCATTTGAGGTGAGGGAGGGGATGGAGGGGGAACAAACACCAGAAACAGATTTGACCAGACACCTCCAGGATTTGGAAGAGGGAGACAGATAAGAGAGTTCGGTCTTGAGAACGGAGAGATATTGTTTCCTGGCTCTCCTGAGGGTGGACACACACTTGTTTCGGGCTTTGTGAAAGGAAATGAGATTTCCTTCCATTGGATTTGCTTTCCAGGAGACGAAAGCAAGTTGTTTCTGGGCAATAGCCTCACCACAAGATTCCGTGTACCATGGACGGGAGGAAGGGTATGACAACTGAAGACGAGATGGGATAAATCTGTGCATGAGAGAGAGCAATTTACTTTGGAAGAATTCCCAGGATGAGTTGATGTCAGAGGCGGTAGAGGTGGGAGACCAAGCCAGATGATTGATGGCTGCTTGAAGACCGTGCCAGTTGGCCTGACTGAAATGCCAGACTCGTCGACGCTGAGGAGGCTCTCTGAGAATGGTCAGAGAGATGTCCAATTTAACAAGCACATGATCAGAAGAGCCGATTGGAGCAGAAGAAGAGCAGCAGACATTTTCAGGGAAGTTAGTCATAACCAAGTCCAGAAGAGAAGATGCTCTGTTGACTGAAATCCGGGTCGGGAAATTCACAGATTGTGTCAGTCCCAGTGAGTCACAGAAGTCCTTTGCTGAAGAGCCATGGGCCATGTTTGTTAAAGAGCCATGTGGCTGAAGAGCCATGTTTGTTAAAAACTTGTGGGCAGAATTAACGCGTCAAATCGACAACTTGGACCAGCAGCCTGCCTCTGTGCGTGAATTGCAGCAGACTATTGTCACTGCATGGCAAGCGATTCCTGTCCAAACCTTGGCAAATCTCGTGAACAGCATGCCTCAACGTGTACGTGCTCTCCTGAATGCTCGTGGGGGTTACACGAAGTACTGAATTGTAATTTTACTGTCCGTAATCCCGGTCGTAATTTAACTTTTGTTTTTGTTAAAAAATTTTTTGGCTAATGTGCAAAATAAAGAGATACTTCTGGAAAACGTACAGAAGTTCAACACAGTACTGTCCATGAATTGAGTTCGATATCAGTTTCCATCACTTTCAAGGATCAATTTATTTGCTTCGAAATGTCAAATGTGGTTTTTGTTTCTTTTAAAGGTCACATTAACAAAATCGAGAATAATTTCAACATAATTCCAATGAACTTTTGGTTCTAAGTCATCTTGAAAAGTAAATTCACCCCCACAAAAAAAATATTCCATATTAAATGCCAAGTCTGTATATGTATGTATGTATGTATGTATGTATATATATATATATATATATATATATATATATATATATATATATATATATATATATATATACACATACATATATATATATATATATATATATATATATATATATATATATATATATACGAGACAGGAAGACAGGCCCATAGACAATAGATATTAGGCCAATTGGCAGGAAGCTCACTGGGAAGCGGGTGAAACATCGCTTGAAGCCAGGTCTGCTCTTGCTTGTGCATTAATAAATTAGAAGGGTAAATCTAGTTACTTTCTGGGTGGATGGACCGGTTTCTTAAAAAAACAACCAAGGAGCCAATACTCAAGGTCTCCGCCTTTTAGATGATATGATGAATAGACCTGATAAATAGTAATACTAAAACGAAATCTTGAACGGTTATTGAAATATTGCATGCACAAGACAAGTTAATGAGATGGTTGCCGTGGCAACATAATTCAGACAATCACAACCACGATCCAATCAGGTTGAGATAATGTCATGTCTCATGTTCAGATAATGTCATGACATAACTAATAATGTCTCCATCTGGTCAACCCTCCCATCTACTTTCTGAACCATCCTCTTGAATAAGTTCTGTCGCTCAAGCTTTTGGGTCTCACTATCTGCCATGATCTTTCCTGGGAAAACCACATTTCCAAGCTGGCCTCCAAAGCCAGTCACCGACTGGGCATCCTCCGTCGTGTGAAGTCCTTCCTTGGCACACCTGAGCTCCTCAACACATACAAAGCTTTCATCCGCAGCTCAATGGAATACTGCTCTCCCCTCTGGGCTGGTGCTCCTGCCTCTCACCTAGCTCGTCTTCACGCTGTTGAAACCAACGCTTTCAGAATCATTGGAATCTCCCGGGATGAAGCTGATTCTGAGGGCCTTTCACCCACTCACCGCAGGCAGGTTAGTGGTCTTTCTGTCTTATGCCGAGTCCTCTCCAGCCTTGCCCCCCCGCCCCCCTGTTCTGTCTGTGCTCTGTCCCCCAAATATTCCGACAGGTCGCACAAGATCTGCCTGCATCCCTCTTCTGGTGAAACTGCCAAAATCAAGACTCTCTGCTCACTTTCACTCTTTCATTCTTCTTTTCTCCCACCTCTGGAACAAACTCCCTCACTCTCTTCAATCCCTCTCCCACCTCCAGGTCTTCAAAACGGCTGTTCACCACCATCTCTTGTCTTCCCCCATCTAAAACCTTGATCTTTTCTACCCCTGTTAAAAACACCCCAAATTCGCCTCTTTCAATCCCCAACCTCTTTCCTGAAATTCCTAGTAGTCAAATTCCTAGCAATGTTCATTTGCTGTATACCGTGTGTCCCTCCCTCCTCCCCAGCCCTCCCCCTTCCACAGATCTACCGACGTGCCTGTTCTCTTCTGTTGTTGTGTGCGTGTGTTTCCGTCTCCCCCTCTTGTCTCCCGCTCCCTTCATTGTATGTTTTATGTGTCTGTGCATGTTTTCATGTTTAATGTGTTCGCTCTTACATGAGCTTCGATTCTGTATAAAAAAAAGGAAAAAAAAGGAGAATACCTATCTGCAATAGGAAAGCTAAATGCTCAATAGTTTTCGAAATATTGCGTACACAAAATAACATGGACAGATGATCGGTCGGTCGTTTGGTCGGACAGAGCTTATTTTAATGTCCCCCATTTCCGATATTGGCGGAGGTGGGGTGGGGGAAGGTTGGGGGATAAATATATGTATATAAAATAAAGAACGACTCTGGGAGGAGCTTCTGTTCCATGCTAAGGAGGGCCGACAAGCCTGATACACGTGTCTGTGGATGTTCCCTCTCTGGGTGGACTGGTCTATAAAATTGAGAATTAAATTATCTTCCCGGTATTGGCTGCATTACAGCCTACAGAGATGTGGGGGGCTGTGGCTCTGCTATGCTCATAACTAATTGGTGTAGCCTATCTATACAACTGTTGCGTCAGCAGAACCTTTTTAAAATTTAATTTGTTCCTGAAAACCCCCAGAACTGCTTTGTGTAACATAGACAGGTTAATGTGCAGCAGGCATTTCCTGTTGGTTAAGATGTATGCAGCAATAGCTGGTGTGGAACTTGTTTCTTGGTACCCACTGCTGCAATGGTATATGCCATAAGACCCCAACAAATGTCGCAAATGTCGAATACGTGAATGTGGGGGCATTGTTTCAATGGGAAATGGGGGATAGTTCCACGGCGGTTCGTAATTCACAAGGGAAAAATATCCCGTGAAAAACCGAGAATACACGAAGCACAGGGCGGTGAATGTCGAAGCAAGTCAGCAAAACCGTGAGTATGCCTGCGAAACAAATGTTGAATTGCGTGGTAGCGCATGTACAGCAGCTTTATGCATGACGCGTGGAAAATGCTTTTAGAAGTGTCATGTGTGCGGCTGGTGGAAAGTGGTTTATGCATGACGCGTGGAAGATGCTTTTAGAAGTGTCCTGTGTGCGGCTGGTGGAAAGTGGTTTATGCATGATGCGTGGTCGATGCTTTTAGAAGTGTCATGTGCACGGGCTGGTGGAAAGCGGTTTATGCCTGATGTGTGGAAGATGCTTTTAGAAGTGTCATGTGTGCGGCTGGTGGAAAGTGGTTTATGCATGACGCATGGAAGATGCTTTTCGAAGTGTCATGTGTGCGGCTGGAGGAAAGTGGTTTATGCATGATGCGTGGAAGATGCTTTTAGAAGTGTCATGTGCACGGCTGGTGGAAAGTGGTTTATGCATGACGCGTGGAAGATGCTTTTCGAAGTGTCATGTGTGCGGCTGGTGGAAAGTGGTTTATGCATGACGCGTGGAAGATGCTTTTCGAAGTGTCATGTGTGCGGCTGGTGGAAAGTGGTTTATGCATGATGCGTGGAAGATGCTTTTCGAAGTGTCATGTGTGCGGCTGGTGGAAAGTGGTTTATGCGTGACGCGTGGAAGATGCTTTTAGAAGTGTCATGTGCACGGCTGGTGGAAAGTTATTTATGCATGACGCGTGGAAGATGCCTTTAGAAGTGTCATGTGCGTGGCTGGTGGAAAGTGGTTTATGCGTGATGCGTTGAAGATGCTTTTAGAAGTGTCATGTGCGCGGCTGATGGAAAGTGGTTTATGCGTGATGCGTGGAAGATGCTTTTAGAAGTGTCATTTGCGCGACTGGTGGGAGATGTTTTTTTAATTTTTGCGCCTGAGAAAAACTGTGAATATGTGTGGCACAGGGCTGTGAATATGGAAGCAGGTTGCATTTTAACAACCGCAAATGCACGGGGTCCACAAATGTTGGTACCGCGAATGTCGGGGTCCGACTGGACATATATGGGAGGGTGGGAAGGAGAGAGGGAGACTCTACGAGGTATGTTTCAGCCAAATATTAAAATCAACCAATCTCAAGGTTGTTGTGATCAAGGAAACCACTCATGTTGACAAGTTGGATTAAAATGTGGCAGAATGTGACGCTAATGATATTTGGTAAATGACAAATCGGTAAATTGTTTGTTTTGTGATTTTGTTGCTTTCTAATTGTCCTGCATTTGACACGCGTTTTGATTCCATGACACATCACCGTCTAATGCAACTGCGGCCTATTTACCTTATTGTATAAACTTTGCTGGAAATAAAATATCTTTCACATATAGTCAGGAAAAGATTTTAGCTGTGAGCCATTAGATCACTTTATAAGATTTTACTACTTACTTTCATCACTCAGTAATGAGTATTAAAATGTCACAAACCACATTCTTCTTTTGGCTCATCTGATCCATCTCCACAGTCATCGTCGCCATCACAAAGCCAGCGTGCCGGAATGCAGCGGCCTGTACTCTTACAGCGGAACTCCTCCGCACCACACGTCATCTGGGCTGTGAATACATCGTCACACGCATCCATGCAGTAACTCCCATTAAAATATGCACAGCCAGCTTTAGTGTGAACTCCAAAGATGGCTCATAATTTTGTAAACAACAATGATCAGCTCACCCAGTCAGCCATATGTGACGTAACAACAACAACAGGCATTGTAAGGCCATTTTCCCTGCTAGAGCGGGGGTTAGCCTTGCGGTCCCCATGACAATCTTCTCCATTTTGCCCTATTTTCTGCATCTCTCCTTGTTAACCCCCTTGCCCGCATTTCTTCTTCAACCATCTTTAGCCAAGCCTTTCTCGGTCTTCCCCGTCCTCTACTTCCTTCTGCAATCTTTTCCATCACTCTTCTCAACCAGTCACTTTCATCCTTCCTCAACACATGACCAAACCATCTCAACCTGTTCCTCTTCACAGCATCAATCACAGGCTCTATTCCCATCATCTTTCGCAATTCATCATTTGTCTTCCTCTCTCTCAACGATACTCCACACATCCACCGAACCATTCGCATTTCCACCCTTTCCAGCCTTCGTTGCTGCTCTACATTCATGACCAATGTCTCGCTCCCATAAATCATAACACTTCTCACACATGCAGCATACACCTTTCCCTTCAGCTTCAACGACACTCCCCTCCTCGTCAGCACGCCACTCAGTTCCCGAAACTTCTTCCATGCACATCTCACTCGAGCAACCGTTGCCTCATATATGACGTAACGATGGACGAAATCAACAAGACGTCGATTGAGGTATGCCGACGGTCATGGGACAACCTCAATTCCACGGTGTGGTTAGCGTACCTCAATCGACGTCTCGTTGATTCCATCCACTGTTCTACCTGTTCACCGAAGCAGATAGACACTAGCACACACGAGCAAGACTAGTTATGTGATATAAATGACACTTGCGTGAAAAGGTTAGCAATAGATACAAAGCTTGAGTGAACCAATATCTATGATGACCGCCACCATTATTAACTTCATTCACTTCAACAAGCAGTGGGTTATGTGCAGGACAATGGTGGACTGTACATAGATGGAAAGGACAATGTGCATGACAATGGTGGAAAAGCTCACTGCAGTTTGCTGGCTCATCGGAGCTATCACCGCAGTCATCGTCGTGGTCGCAAACCCACACGCGTGGAATGCAGCGCTTGGTGAAGGCACACTGGAATTGGTTGGGTCCACAGGTCAACTCAGCTGAAGAATGAGAGGAGGATCGACAGTGGGTGGCAGAGTAGCAAACAAATGCTCAAAATACAAAGACTATAGAGAAATCATATGAGGTGGGGTGAGAGTAGACAATGTGGCACGGGGTGCTTACGACAGTCCTTTTCATCTTCCCCATCTCCACAGTTGTCTTGACCGTTGCAGCGGAAGATGCTTGGTATGCAGCGATGCGTGGCTTTGCATTTGAACTGGCTTAGTAGACACACATGGATGTCTGTACAAAAAGGGTAAAAATGTGAACGCAGGACGCCAATGAGGTCATGATGGCTGCTCAATGTGAAACAGGTTGCAACAAGGGTCATGGACCTGATATTGCAATGTTTATTGCATCAAGAGCGTAGAGTCTTTGGCAAATTATTGTCTAGCCGTCACTCAAACGTGTCATGTGTTAGCGGGCTGAAGCAATGGACTGCGGTCCATCGCAAAGTTAAACACGATGGCACGAGGCCCCATATTCTCACCGCAGTTTGCTTCATCGCTGTTGTCCCCACAGTCGTTGTCACCGTCGCAGATAAATGCGGGGTTGGTGCAGATGCCATTTCCACACTGGAATTGCCCCGGCCGACACTTGAACTCCGCTGAAATACAAGTTCATACTTTTAGAATGGTGGTCCAACAAAATGGCGACAACAGGTATTATCCTTTACTGCAGTAAAAAAAACAAAAAACTTTTTGTTTGTTCCAAGAGGTAACGCTCATATATTTGAGCCTCACCTTGGTTCTCATGGGAAACACATTGTTTATCTATTTCCATTGTCAGCCACTGGAAAAGGTTCAGTCCATTCGACCTCTAGGCCTCACCATCAGTCCTCCTGGGCTGACAATACAGCAAAGTCGGCTTCCAAAACCAGGCTCAAACTGGGAATTGTCTGTCACTCCAAGTTATTCTTTCAAAAACCAAACCTACTCAGAGCCTACAAGGCCATTTTCGGTAGCTCATTGGAGTACAGTACTAATTTCCTGGATGGGTCCTGTGTCCTAGCATTACATCCATCTCTTCTGAATTCTGTGGAAACGACAACATTATTGGCATTACCTGTGATGAGGCCGAAGAACCACCTTTAGAGGCCATTTTTCCCGCAGAGCAGGGGTTGGCCTTTTTCGGGCACCGTGGTCCCTTTTTTTGAAGCAATGTTTTACAGCCGGATGCCCTTCCTGCCGCCAACCCTGTTAGTCCCTCTTCCGACACACAGGGAATTACCAGTGAACTGGTACTCAATTTGCCGACCGATGAGGCCGAAGCACAAGGCCTATTCCTCTCACATCACATAGCGGTTGGTGGCCTTTCTGATGTTTACTGTCTCTCCTCCACACCTGTTTGCTCTCTCTGCTGTCTCAGCACTCTGTCCTTCCCCATATCTTCCAGGAAGCAGCAGTTCCTCCATTAATCTTCTGATTAAGCTCTCAAAATCCAGATTTACCACCCACCCCCTTCATTTTCGCTTTTCTCTCATTTGTGGAACTACTGACAGTTCAGTCACTCTCTTCACACTGAGGCTTCAAGCAGGCATTAAGGTATCTGTTATACGATAAGACAGTTGCAATATGGTAAAGCTAATGATACGGTAACGTGGTTGTGATTCTAATTGAATGGTTACGACATTGTTGCGCTATGATAACATGCTACGAGGTGATTGTGACATGATAAGTTGTTTGTGTTATGGTAATCCAGTTGTGATTTTATGACGTGGCTGTGATTTTATGAGGTGGCTGTGATATATGAAGGTAGCTGTGATATGTTAAGGTGGTTGTAAATATATTAAGTGAGTTGTTGTCTGAGGTGCAGGTCATACGGCAGTCTTTTGGCTCATCGGAATTATCTCCGCAGTCGTCTTCAGTGTCGCACTTCCACCAGAATGGGATGCATTTGTCATTCTTGCACACAAACTGCAGGTCGTACATGGGAAAAGGTGACAATATTGGTCAACATGCGATATAATCAACCATGGTATTTGTAACATCAGATCAGACCATGAACCATGTTGTACACAGATCGTTGGTGCTGCCCAAGCAGTGTATTCCTGGATGGGTTAAAACCAACTTATTTCCTGGTATTTGTAAGGTGAGAAAATTATTTGATTCCTCAATCTTATTGTGCCATCACCTCATACAGGCCAAGAACACACCTGGCTGGACGTGCAGTTGGACAGGCAGGTTTTCTCATCTGCGGCCAGGTAGAAGTTTGTTGGACAAGCACAACGACGGCCACCTCCGGGGGAAAGAAGGCACAGGTTGCTGCATCCACCGTTGTCCACTTTGCACGGATGGTTAGGAACTGGTTAAATGGGAAATGAGCAAATATTACCATAAGTGCTTGATGTGATGTGGAAAAGGTTCGTACAGAATCTAGGCTGAGGGAAGAGTGGGCCGTACAGGTGTATGCAACAAGGAAAGGAACAAACAGACAGGAAAAGAGGAGAGGAGGAAGCACAATAACCGAAAAGTAATAGGTTTGGGTTATATCAGGATACTCGGAGCATACACCGGAAAAAGACGCAGGTATGGATGAGGAATACCAGGCGATGAGTTTGTCACAAAAAAGTACACCAGTTGTAAAGAAGTTGAACGACAATCAAAAACACAACAAAACAATGACTACGTATGTAAATACAAACACGCTCACAAAACAGGAAAGACCGGAGAGTGATGAAATGATGAAAATAAACTTGGGAGACTATGGAGGTCTACATTGGTAGACCCCGACCACAGAGCGAGATGCGTTACCATCAGGTTGTCGATACGGGTGGAAGACATGGACATCCATGGGCCGGTGCAA
Source organism: Myxine glutinosa (assembly GCF_964187855.1). Lineage (NCBI taxonomy): Eukaryota > Metazoa > Chordata > Myxini > Myxiniformes > Myxinidae > Myxine > Myxine glutinosa. Next base: position 179,259,273 of record NC_136266.1, on the reverse strand, counting down.
GGTGCTGATCAACGTCTGTTTATTGACTCCTGTCGTCTTATGAGCACGGTTCACCGTCTTTGTCTCCCAGTCAGACCAGTAGATGTAATCCTCGAACAGTGTGAGTGCAAATATGTGTGGGATGTCTTTGTTGAGAACTGCACAAGGAAAAAAACACAAGTTTATTCACAGCAGCTATTACATTAGTCATGCAAACTACAGCATGAATGTTAAAGCATCCGCATGATCAGAAAGATGAAGAAGAGGAGGAAGCGTGTGGATGAAGGCTTAGGAATAGTGAGAAATACCAGTGTGGCGGTTGGTGCCATCCAAGCTGGAGAACTGGATGCAGTCCTCTCGAGCGTCCGCCCAGTAAAGACGTCGGTTGATGTAGTCAATGGTGAGACCATTGGGCCAAGTTATGTTTGTGTGTACGACCATGCTACGGTTTGATCCATCCATCCCGATACGGCCGATATGCGGTTGGTCTCCCCAGTCTGTCCAGTACAGATATCTGTTTTACAAAGGGATGGGATAATAGGGGCAATAAGTAAGTGGAATAAAGGCAGACAGAAGGAGGAATTGAGGAAATCCATCATTCATTCATTCATTCATTCATTCATTTTTCCCAAATATTTTTCTGATCAATAATAATCTCTGTAAATAACATCATAGCTTCTCAACAAAGCAATTTGCTTTAAAAAAAACACTCTTCCACGTGATAAATGATGTTGTTGGATCAGAATAACGCACAAAAACCCTGTCCCCACCTCACCCTCCCCAGACATCAACAGCAAGTGCACGTGGTTCCTTGAGGTCGGTGTTGAGCAGCATGGTCCGATATAGGCCATTGAGTTTTGACACCTCGATGGTGTCACGACCTTTGTCGCACCAATACAGGTTTCTGCCGATCCAGTCGACGGCCAAACCGTCCGGGTTGCTAAGGCCGGTGCGGTGTAGGACCTTAGCACAGGGAATAGGGTTAAAACCGTTTGACAAGGTAATTAACGCTTAGGTCACGTGACTTCATGGCAGACAAATAGCACGGGCAGCCGTGACGTAAAACCGATACGGGACGGTCATGCAGGAGATGAAGGAAACGTGTAAAATGGCCGTTCAGGTAACGGTGGAAATGACTGACAAATTTCCACATCGATAGGAAAACTTTGAACGACACGCACCCCATGTTCGTCCTCTGAGCTTATGCTCTGATGCAAGATCTACTGGCAACAGCAGCAGTGGGGAAGGAGGAGGGAGGTAATGACATCAGCTGAAAGAATCACAAAGAGAATGAAGGGATGAAGAAGGTGAAAAAGAACCAAAAGAGATATAAAGTTGGGAAAAGAAGGAATAAACAACGGAAATAATTATTATGAGTTAGACAGATTGATAAGTAACAATATTCTCAAAACTGATGAATCCTGAACAATGAATGTTTGGGTAAACAATCAATCTTTGTAACAATTGTACTGATATTCCCCGAGTAACCAGCAGGCACTTTGGGGGTTACACCTCAATGGGGTTCAGCAGCTGAGAACCAAATAGTTTCAGCAAGCGGCGTTAATTTAACCCAAAAGATGTAACCGACAGGTGCAAAAGCATGTACGTTACACGTTACGTTAGTGGAAAGTTTGAGTGTTGAGAGTTAGAAAATATGCAAAAGAAGAGTTAGTGATGGAGGTAAAGGTATGCGACATGAGAATAAATATCCTCCTCCACTTTCATCGCTTCCACCGTATCTTCAATGTATTCCACACCTGTCACCAAGTCTACATCCAAACTTGCTTCCTGCATCCTCCCTCCCTTTCCCCTTTCCTTCCTTTGGAGTTGTTTAACTTTTCTTATTTTTCTCAGTTTACTGCTACAGTCCTCCCCATTACCCCCACTACCTCTCCTTGTGTTTAGGGCATGTTGATGGCCCCCCCAAAGCCCGAAGCAGAAATATACTCCAGATGTTTTTAAAAGTTTACCTCGAATGTCGCAATGTTCTTCACTCAAATCCAAAACGATTTTCCTTCCTTGTGCATTCTCAACAATTCCAAACAACCAAATAAATTGCTGGAGGACATGTGAGAACATGTCTAGGACTAAACATGTTCCTGTGATACGAACAAGGGATTTTGTCAACTGAAATCCGATACAAGTCTGTTAACCGCTGCGTGACGTGAGCTGTGGCTGACGTTTCGAGCATTGGCTCTTCGTCGAAGAAGAAAAAAGAAAAAAATAAGTTTGCTCTGAAAAGGTGCGCCAAGACTCCAAACACTTTCTGCACTTCACTTCCATTGTGGTTGTCACGTGATTCTCGACTTTTTTGTATACAATATCGAGGCTCATGTAAGAGCTAACATCAATCACAAAAAAAAAACAAATAAAAAGGACATACAAAACATACAAAAAAGGGAGCGGGAGACAAGATGGGGAGAGAGAGGGAAGCACACAAGTACAACAGCAGAGAACAGGGACATCGGGAGATCTGTGGAAGGGAGAGGGCTTGGGAGTGGGGGGGGAAGGTATAAAACACATGGACATTGCTGGAACTTCCATGAAAGAAAAAAGTCTCCAGGAAAGAAAGAAGTCAGTTGATAAAATTGTTTAACTTTGTTTGTCTTGTTTGTTGTTTGTTGAACTTGTCCAACTTGATAAAATCCATTGTTTAACTTGTTCAGCCATGTTTAACTAAGACGTGTATTATATTGCACCTGTTGCGATGTGTATGATTAATCAAGGTGACTCTGCATTGCCCGTGTGCACACAAACCTTCACCGAATGCAAAGTTCTCCCATTGGAGCCGTACCTGTACATCGGAACCATTGATATTCATACGTCGGATCATGCTCCCTTGGCTAGTCACATCTGTCCAGAAGACCTGTTGTTCCTCGTAGTCAAAGTCGAGAGCTACAGCGTTGTTTAGACCCTAAAAAAGAAGAATGGGTGTTATTGATATCCGACTGAGAACCGACTATGCACCAGCAAGTCAGTGAGAAGTCAGGTGATACCAGCAAGTCAGGTGATATTCCATCTTTTTTTCAAATGTCATGTCCATGTTCCAATGTTCCATTGTTGATACTGTAGTTTGGGCATTACACCAAATGTTGCAGTTTTAACAATTCCAGCTCTCGCCGGACCCACAACTAGTCAACACAAAGACTCACCTGCTTGATAAGTGTGTAGTTTCTACCGCCGAGATCAAGACTTCGTAAGTAATAACGATTGGCAAAAATGAGGAAGGGCTCAACATCTGCACACAAAATGGCAGATATCAACAAATCCGATCACGAAGCAGCCCAGATGTTATTGTTGTTTTCATTTCTTTATCACAAGAACCAAATCCACCATTTTACAAATTCTCCTCAATCTAATCCTAATAAAATTAATTCATTATGTTTAGAACCTTGACAAATCCATAACTCTATTTCATCCACCATTTCAATCTCAACCTCCATAATAACCCTCTGCTCAAATCACGTGACCTTTCCTCATCGTATTCCCAAACACCGAGTACTACCAGAGATGGCTTTGCAGCTGTTGGAGTCGTTGCTTCGTTGTTGGTAGCCTTCTATACAGAGACACTTGTAGCTGCCATGAGTGTTGATGCAAGTGTGACTGCAAGGAAAGGTGGTCGTGCACTCATCCAGGTCCACACAGGTCTTCCCGTCATCTTTCAGCCTGAATCCAGAGCGGCATTTGCACTGCAAAGGAATGAGGTCAAATCCCAATGAAAGAAATTAACAACTCGGGCCTAGAAAGAGAACGGTAAATCTGGAAACGAAAATGACAACACGGGCTAAACCTTTCCGTTCTGGGACCATTCCGAGGCAGAGCAAAGCATAACCAGTTGTCGTCATTATACCATCACAAGAATTACCACGCTGCGGTCACAAACGTGGTTCATGCTCCTGTGCCCAATGGTCATAATCTGTGACAAAATCCGGCAACGGGCCGATTGGGAAACGCACATTTAAGGGGCTATTAAAAAATTACCTCAACACCTCTTATCCATGTCACCCTCCCCACAGCTGCATCAGAACAAGCTGATTCGTCACACGGTCACGGATTCCTTAACCTCAATAGGGTACTGTTCAAAGATTTACGTAACACCATTTTTATTGTCATTTGCCTCACATAATGCTTTATTGCCCTCACCAGAGGAGAGGGTATTGCATTTGAGTCTGTTTGTTACTTGCCGGAAAAGATTCCGGCAAGTATGTTGGTTGGTTTGTCTGTTTGTCTGTTTGTCTGTCTGTCTGTTTGTCTGTTTGTGCGCAGTACTATGTCTACATCGTTGCACATAGCATCGCCATACTTTACACACATATTTGTCTTGCCCTGGAAGAGACTGTGCCCAATTTTTAACTCTATCGGCCCAAGGCCTCCATTATGACGTCATAATTGGATAATTCGACAAGTACAAAACTTCATCCAATCAAGATGCAATTTCTTGAACACGATGTCGGCATAAACTGGTGGAGAAAAAAAAATATTGATGACGTTATCGGTCACGTGGTCCGGCCGCCATCTTAGAAAAACCGAAAAAAATTTGTACCGCTTTATCTCCAAAAATTCTGAATAGAAAAAATTGAGACATGGCTCATTGTAAAGAACTCTCCATGGGGAATAAAATATGTTAATGATGATGTCATTGGTGCCTCCATTATGATGTCATAATTCGACAAGTACAAAACTTCATCCGATCAAGATGAAATTTCTTGAGCATAATCGAGGAATAAATTAGTTTAGAAAACAAATAATGATGACGTCATCGGTCACGTGGTTCGGCCGCCATCTTGGAAAAACCGAAAAACTTTGCACCTCTATATCTCCGAAAGTGGTGAATTGGAAAAAATTGAGACATGGCTCATTGTAAAGAACTCTCCATGGGGGAAAAAAGTACATTCCGGGCAAGTCCTCGGTCTGTGACCGATTTTTCATTTGTTTGTCTGTTTGTTTGTCCGCACAGAATAAATATGATTTTCTCTGCAACCGTTGGTCTGATTGAAAGGAAATTTTCACCACAGGTGCAACTCCACCTGTATAATTTTTTTCTGATAATTATGAAGTCATAGGTCACGTGCTTCGGCCGCCATCTTGGAAATATCGAAAAACTATGCACCTCCATATCTCGAAAAGCACCGAATAGAAAAAATTGAGACATGGCTCATTGTAAAGAACTCTCCATGGGGAATAAAATATGTTAATGATTATGTCATAGGTGCCTCCATTATGACGTCATAATTCGACAAGTACAAAACTTCATCCGATTAAGACGAAATTTCTTGAGCATAATTGAGGAATAAATTAGTTTAGAAAAAAATAATGATGACGTTATCGGTCACGTGGTTTGGCCCCCATATTTGTTTTAACACAAAAGCCTTAAAAACCACAGATAATACATTCTGGTGAGGGTTTGCAATCTCTGATTGCTCTTTCTTGTTACTATTGCAACATACAGTGCATTCAGAATGTATTCAGACCCCATCACTTTTTTCACATTTTGTTATGTTGCAGCCTCATGCTGAAATCGTTTGAATTCATTTTTTCCCTCATCAATCTACACTCAATACCCCATAATGACAAAGAGAAAACACGATTTTAGAAAGTTTTGCAAATTTATTTTAAAAAAACAACTGAAATATCACATTGACATAAGTATTCAGACCCTTTGCTATGAAACTTGAAATTTATCTCAGGTGCCTCCCATTTCTCTTGATCATCTTTGATATGTTTCTACACCTTGATTGGAGTGCACCTGTGGTAAATTCAATTGATTGGACATGATTTGGAAAGGCACACACCTGTCTCTATAAGGTCTCACAGTTGACAATGCATATCAGAGCAAAAACCAAGCCATGAGGTCGAAGGAACTGCCTGCAGAGCTCAGAGACAGGATTGTGTCGAGGCACAGATCTGGAGAAGCCGACAAAAAAAATTCTGCTGCATTGAAGGTTCCCAAGAGCACAGTGGCCTCCATAATTCTTAAATGGAAGAAGTTTGGAACAACCAGGACTCTTCCTCGAGCTGGCCGCCCGGCCAACTGAGCAATCGGGGGAGAAGGGCCTTGGTAAGAGAGGTGACCAAGAACCCGAGGTCACTCTGGCTGTGCTCCAGAGATCCTGTGTGTAGATGGGAGAAACTTCCAGAAGGGCAACCATTAATGCAGCACTCCACCGATCTGAGCTTTATGGCAGAGTGGCCAGACGGAAGCCAAACAGTTCAATCTTGGTTTCATCAGACCACAGAATCTTGTTTCTCAGTCTGAGAGTCCTTTAGGTGCTTTTTTTTGCAAACTCCAAGCGGGGTTTCATGTGTCTTTCACTGAGGAGAGGCGTCCGTCTGGCCACTCTGCCATAAAGCCCAGATCGGTGGAGTGTTGCAATGATGGTTGTCCTTCTGGAAGTTTCTCCCATCTCCACACAGGATCTCTGGAGCTCAGCCAGAGTGACCATCGGGATCTGGGTCACCTCTCTTACCAAGGCCCTTCTCCCCCGATTGCTCAGTTTGGCCGGGCGGCCAGCTCTAGGAAGAGTCCTGGTTGTTCCAAAGTTCTTCCATTTAAGAATTATGGAGGCCACTGTGCTCTTGGGACAGTGGTTCATCGGGTTCTCGTCAGACTTTGAAATCAGCATCTTCATGTTCCGGCTCTGCAACGTTGACTCAACCATCAAAGGTCGACTTTCTGCCCACGTGGTCAACATGCTGATCGAGCGGAGGAAGTAAGCGATCTTGTTGTTCTTCTGCGACCCCTCAAAGAAACCCAAGAAGATCATGCGAATGATTCTAATGAAGGACAAAGACTTCCGGTCCCTCGGGCGACGAGGCTTGCTTCGAGCTCTCCACGGCATCGAAGTTTGAGTGTTTTCCCATTCGTGTCTTTGTGGGGTTTCCGCTGGTTGTTTTGTTGTGTGTGTGTTGTTGTGTGTTTCTGTTTAGTTTTGGTTTTGTGGTTGTTGCGGATTTGTGTGTGATTGGTCGTTTCTTATTCGCGCGGCGTGCGCGGCCTGGTCTTTCCGGGCTCCCTTCCCCCCGTCGGTGTTTTGTGAGTGTAAGTTCTTTCCTTCATAGTATTTGCTTGTTTCTTTGATTCTCTTTTCTCCCCCCTGCCTCTCGCAGGCATCTTACCCTTTGTCCGGCGTTTTCAAAAACAGGACAAACGGATAGACAAAGAATTCTATATTGATTCTTTCCCTCCTCCCGGACACATGGTTGTTCGCTCTCCTCCTCGTCTCGACTTGTGCCCCGCCCCCTGTATCTCGTTTTTCTTCCGCCTCTGCTTCTTCTTTCTCAAATCCACGTTCTCGCTTGGAGACTTTTCCCAGATTGTTTTTCATGGTTTTCATGGATCTGTTTGGATATTGTTGGAATATGTTTAAACCACAGCCGTGATGCTCACGCCGCCCCACCCCACCCCCAGAATTTCCATGTTTTAAGCGTTTCCCAGTGTGTACCCTGGTCAGAATAGGTACACCGTATCCCTGCGTGTCGTAAGAGACGACTAAGAGGGTTGGCGTCAGGAAGGGCATCCGGCCATAAAAACATTGCCTCAAAAAGATAACCATGACAATTACAACTACATATGGGCAGGGTGCAGCCCGAAGTGGAGATCGGTTTCTGAGGTTTGGGACATGGAATGTAGGGACAATGACAGGGAGATCAGGAGAAGTGGTGGAAGTATTGGTCAGAAGAAGAGTGGACATATGTTGTGTGCAAGAGACGAGATGGAAGGGAAGTGGTGTGAGAATGGTGAAGGGTAGGCAGGGACAGAAATACAAGTTTGTGTGGCAAGGGTGCCCGGAGGGCGTGAATGGTGTTGGTGTCCTGTTTTCTGAGGAGTTTGTAGACAGTGTGGTGAGTGTGACTAGAGTGAGTGATAGGTTGATGATGGTGAAAATGATGATTGGAAAGCTCTTGGTGAACGTCATCTGCTCCGCAGGTGAAGACAGGTGAAGACAGGTGAAGACATATGCTCCGCAGGTTGGTCGAAGCGATGAAGAGAAGGACAAGTTCTGGTGTGCGATAGAGAAGCTGATGGAAAAAGTGAAAGATGAGGAAGTTGTTGTGGTGGGAGGAGACCTGAATGGACATGTGGGAAGGAGTATGGATGGCTTTGAGGGAGTTCATGGGGGTTACGGATATGGTGTGAGAAATGGAGAAGGTGAAAGGATTTTGGAGTTTGCTAATGGAGCTGATTTGTTGATTTGTAATACTCAGTTCCAGAAAGAGGATTATAAGCTTGTTACATACACGTCAGGTGGGTCGACGACAACCGTTGACTAACTGATGGTGCGTAGGCGAGATAGGGGGCACCTCCGGGACACAAAGGTGATCCCGGGGGAGGAGGCTGTTTCACAACACCACTTGGTTGTCTGCGACATAAGGATGAAAGGTTCGAGGAGAGCTCGGTGGGTGAAGTACCAACCGAGAATGAAGGTGTGGAGGTTGAAAGAGGTGACAGGAAGGGAGGCATTAAAAGAGAGGCTGAGTAGGGTAGTGGATGATGTGGTTGAGCTTGAAAGTGGTTGGATGTCAATGAAAGCTAGTCTGTTGGGAGCCGTTGGTGAGGCATGTGGATGGACAAAAGGACCACCGAGGCACTCGGAAACATGGTGGTGGGATGATGAAGTTGGAAAGAGGATTGACGAGAAGAGGAAGAAGTTCAAGGAGTGGCAGAAGGCAAAGGGTACGGGAGCAGAAACAGCAGAGCATGAAAGTTATAAGGCAGCCAGGAAGGCTGCAAAGAAAGAGGTAGCAGAGGCGCAGGAGGCATATAGGAAAATGTTCGGAGAACGCTTGGATTCGGAAGAGGGTCAGAAAGCAGTATTCAGGATTGCAAAGCACATAGCGAAAGAGAGGTGTGACGTGATGGGGGTGAGTTGCTTGAAGGATGAAGTGGGACAAATCGTTGTCGACCCAGATGGAATTAAAGGAAGATGGAAAAGATATATGGAAATGCTGTTGAATACAGAGAATGAATGGGATGGCAACATAGAGAGTAACCCAGTTTTAGGACCGGCAGAGAAGATAACTGAGAAGGAAGTTGAGGAAGCGATAAAAGCAATGAAGAGTGGAAAAGCGGGAGGGCCGACGGGAGTTGTGGGAGATATGTTGAAGGCAGCAGGAAGTTGGGGTGTGAAGAGAATGACAGAGATCTGTAATCTGGTGGTGAAAGAAGGCCGCATTCCAGTTGATTGGGAACTGAGTACCCTCGTCCCTCTATACAAGGGGAAAGGTGACCCTCTGGAGTGTGGCTCATACCGAGCGATAAAGTTATTGGAGCATGGAATGAAGGTATTGGAAAGGGTGTTGGAGAGGAGGATAAGGAAGAAAGTGAAGATCGACGAAATGCAGTTTGGATTTATGCCAGGAAAAGGAACGACTGATGTGCTTTTCATTGTGAGGCAGTTGCAGGAGAAGTACATGGAGAAGAGGAAGAAGTTGTGTTTTGGGTTTGTTGATCTGGAGAAAGCATTCGATAGGGTTCCACGCAAAGTATTGACATGGGCATTGAGGAAGTTAGGAGTGGAGGAATGGTTGATCAGAGTAGTGATGGCAATGTACAAAAGAGCGCGCACAGCTGTAAGGACGAAGGACGGGAACAGTGGTGAGTTTGAGGTGGAGGTGGGAGTGCATCAGGGGTCGGTACTAAGTCCACTACTATTTGTAGCTGTGATGGAGGTGCTGGCTCAGAACGTAAAGGAGGGTTTACCGTGGGAGTTGTTGTATGCAGATGATCTGGTGTTGATTGCGGAAAGTATGGATGGACTGAAGGAAAAGATGAACAAGTGGAAGGAATGTATGGAGACAAAAGGTCTGAAGGTGAATATCGGAAAGACGAAGGTGATGGCAAGTGGTAAAGCATATGGTGAGGTGGAAAGAACTGGGAAGTGGCCGTGTGCTGTGTGCAGGAAGGGTGTCGGAGTGAACTCCATTCAATGTCCAATATGCGCTGAGTGGGTTCATCAAAAATGTCGTGATCGTGGTCATTTACCAGTGTGGCAGCTACATTCAAATGTAAGGTGTGCACAGAGGGAGCTGCAGATGGAGGAAATGTTGAGTTGGATCTTGTAGACGGCGTGAAGCTGGAAGGTGTGAAAACATTTTGCTACCTCGGAGACATGCTGAATGGAGAAGGTGGATCAGACTCGGCAACGGTTGCTCGAGTGAGATGTGCATGGAAGAAGTTTCGGGAACTGAGTGGCGTGCTGATGAGGAGGAGAGTGTCGCTGAAGCTGAAGGGAAAGGTGTATGCTGTATGTGTGAGAAGTGTTACGATTTATGGGAGCGAAACATGGGTAATGAACGTAGAGCAGCAACGAAGGCTGGAAAGGGTGGAAATGCGAAAGGTTCGATGGATGTGCGGAGTATCGTTGAGAGAGAGGAAGACAAATGATGAATTGCGAAAGATGATGGGAATATTGCCTGTGATTGATGCTGTGAAGAGGAGCAGGTTGAGATGGTTTGGTCATGTGTTGAGGAAGGATGAAAGTGACTGGTTGAGAAGAGTGATGGAAATGAATGTAGAAGGAAGTAGAGGACGGGGAAGACCGAGAAAGACTTGGCTAAAGATGGTGGAAGAAGAAATGCGGGCAAGGGGGTTCAAGGAGAGATGCAGAAAATAGGGCAAAATGGAGAAGATTGTCATGGGGACCGCAAGGCTAACCCCCGCTCTAGCAGGGAAAATGGTCTTAAAATGCATGTTGTTGTTTTTGTTTGTGCTCTTGGGAACCTCCAATGCAGCAGAGATTTTTTGTAAGCTTCCCCAGATCTGTGCATCGACACAATCCTGTCTCTGAGCTCTGCAGGCAGTTCCTTCGACCTCATGGCTTGGTTTTTGCTTTGATATGCATTGACAGCTGTGAGACCTAAAATAGACAGGTGTGTGGCTCTCCAAATCAGGTCCAATAAATTGAATTTACCACAGGTGGACTCCAATCAAGGTGTAGAAACATCTCAAAGATGATCAAGAGAAATGGGAGGCACCTGAGCGAAATTTCAAGTGTCATAGCAAAGGGTATGAATACTTATGTAAATGTGATATTTCAGTTTTTTCTTTTTAATAAATTTGCAAAACTTTCTAAACTCCTGTTTTCTTTTTGTCATTATGGGGTATTGAGTGTAGATTGATGAGGGAAAAAAATGAATTTGAACGATTTCAGCATAAGGCTGCAACATAACAAAATGTAAAAAAAGTGAAGGGGTCTGAATACTTTCTGAATGCACTGTACCCTTTATATTGTCAGACCATCTAGATTCTGGAACCTTTTGTGCTCACACCACGGAAACATCTAGTCTTCCTGAAAAATACAGACGATACATTTTTTCCAGCAATTAATATGCAAACTCGACCCACCTGGAGGGTGGGTACTCTGCTAGTGTCCATAATATGATACAACTCAAAGTTAAATATAATCGGTATACATTTAAGCAAGTTTTTAAGAGCAAAAAGGCCGTTGCGGTATTGACGTATAAATTCTATGCAAACGGAAGAGAAGGAATCCATCCGTAAGCTATTATTTAATTTTTAAAATAAATGTGATCAGTTATGGTGGAGTGCCGGATGGACCGTTTCGATGAACCGAATTGACCCTCTTGCACTTCCAAACATCGTCACATCTAATTTGAGGTCTTAGGGTCTTATGTTCGGTCACAAATTATCTACGTGGTAAGCCAGAAAGACAATATGTGAGGATGTGAAATGCAGTGATGAAACGGAGTGTGTAGTGCTTTAAAGGGTGAGACCTTGTATCCAATCTTGAGATCTGTGCAGCCCTGGGTGCAGCCACTGATCCTGCGATCTGCGCATTCGTTGATGTTGCAGTTGCGCTCGTCGGACGAATCTCCACAATCGTTGTTTCCATCGCACACCTGACTTTCGTTAACGCATTTTCCATCATGGCACATATAACCCGACTCGCCACACAGGTGTTCTGTGGAGGATGGTGGAGGAAGAAAGTGGTGTGGCTTACATCTAAGGATGTGTCGGAGTCTCAACTTTTACGTGTAAGCAAATCAGGATTCATAATGAGGTATCCATTGGGGATAGCAATTTCATCTCCAAACAAAAATAAGTATCAAGACAATATTAAAATTGTATCCTTACTAAAAGCACATATGGATGCATAATGTAATTAGAGGTATTATATGTAATTAAATATTTAGTGATATTTGCAATAAAGCGACAGAATAACAATGGAGGAATTAAACCGTCTACCCCTCTCCTCAAATTCTACTCTCTCAGCACCGGCTCCCAAACAAGAGTAAATCTGACCCCACCAAACCTCCACATTGTGGGTTGAGTGGAGCTTCATCTGACTGGTCATGGCAATCAAAGTCACCATCACACTGCCAGTTTGCCTGTTTCAGGCAGCGTCCATTCGCACAGCGGAACTCAGCAGGACCACACGTTGGGTAGTCTGACATGGGTACACAGGGAGAGGCAGCAAGAACAGAAAGTGAGAAGGAGGAAGAGGAAGAGTTCATTCACAGGATGCCATGATGAAAAGATACAGGTTTTGCTTCCATCGCTATTGCTACTCTTGTATCTTCATGTCCTTTCATGTTTCTTGGGTGGATCTATGGCAGGTGCATGCGTGGTTGGCATGGATGTGTGGCAGATGAGGGGTGTAGAGGGTGCGGGCGATGATGGGATGGTGGAGTGTGCCGATGATGGTGGAGGTGAAGAGTGGCGGGTGACGGACTGGGTGTGATGTGTGTGTTCAGATTATGGGCAAAGGTGGCGGGCTGTGTGAGTAGGGATATTGGAGTTGAGCGGGTTTCAAATGGAGGTGAAGGCAGCATTCGGATTGCACTTGGTGTGGTCATTGTGGGGCATGCTGCAGGTGCAGGAAGTATATATATATATATATATATATATATATATATATATATATATATATATATATATATATATATATATATATATATATATATATATATATATAAGCACGCACATATACATACATACATATGAATATTGAATGAACTATGCTGTGAAATATGGGATAGGACATGCTTTAGCTGTGCAAGATGAAGGAGACGTTTTGAGTTTTAAAGGAACAGCAAAGTTGGTGTGTTTGGTGTGAACATCTGGAGAGAGGAAAAAGAGGAAAAGGTGGGGCAGAAGAGCCTAACCGCATTCAGGAGACTCATCAGACCCATCTCCGCAGTCGTCATCATGGTCACACACACGCAACTGTGGGATGCACCGCTGATTTGAACACTGGAACTCTGTGGCGTCACAGGAACCGTTGAACACTGCAAGGTCAAGCCACATAGGCCAAGAGTTAATACCATTTTATTATCAGCAAGTAGAGTTAATAACTGATGTTTGCATGCTTGGGCATTCAGTGAAATTCCGTGATTCCCATTTATGGTACTGGGGCCTGTCGGGCAATTGTGCTATCATACAGCATCCGTTGAGGATTGACTCATCCGCCCCGTCCGGACAGTCTCGGTCGCCGTCGCACACCCATCTGGTCGGGACACAGGCCCGTGACGTCGGACAGTGAAAGTTGTTTGGCTTGCAGGTCACCGATTCTGGTCAAAAGGGACAGGTTGTTCAGTGTGATCAGCAACACAAAAAAATTCCGACTTGTGACAAATACCATATCTAAAATTCAAACCAATTTCAGTTGATTAGTATACATGGTTTATGGAAGAGCCTGGTGTTTTTTGTGGGTGCTTCAGCAGGAAAAGGTCCTGCTGGGCAATTAAACAACAGCATTCATCGGAAACCCAAGATTGATTATTTGTGGTTTGCACAAAGTTTGATGATTGGGATGAAATGCTCACTGCAGCGTTCGTCGCCTTCATCAGATCGATCTCCACAGTCGTCTTCTCCATCGCACACCCAGCGTTGGCTGATACATCGACGGTTTTCACATTCAAACTGATCCCACGAGCACTGTTTGTCTGCAGAAAATGGACAGGTGATACAAATGAGAAAGAAAATACATAATATTATTATAAAGGAAGGGGCTCGTGTGTGTGTTTCAGAAACAGTGTGGAATGGCAATGGCGGTGTGTCAACATCACATACCACAGCTATTCTCATCAGCTGAATCTTCGCAGTCAACTTCTCCATCGCATACCCAGGACAAGGGAATGCAACGGCCAGAGGGGCACACAAAGAACCCTTCTGGGCAGACATTAGAACCACGTTTGTCTGTGGGATGGTGGAATTAGGAGAGGGGTGTCCGGGGAGGAGTGTTAGGACGACTCCTGATGTAAAATGTGGAGGCAATGAAGATGTGAGTTGACGTTTTATTGAGCTGCGAAATAATTAAATAATTATACTATATGTGGAGATGCTACGCCATACATTTTGCACTCAAGTACATTATATGTATGGGCAAGTCCAAGGTATTTGTTCCTCTGATGCTAAATTTTCAAGTTTGATAAAATACGGTGAACTATAGGTGTCATTTTGAAGCTAAAAAGTTGAATTTTTCAAATCTTTAAGAAAATATGAGAATTTTCACCATGGGAAGGATTATATGCAAATATATTTGCATATTATGCAAATTATGGTCATGTACGGGACACTTTAAAAGCATGCAAATTTAAGCATATACCTCATACTGTGCAAGAATATGAATCCATTTATGTGGTGACCTTAAGTTTATAGCAAGACAAATAATTTGGAAACCAGAAATTCAGATCATTCCATATGCAAATTAGATGCATTCCAAAACAAGGGTGGCTGTAGATACTCTTTTAGACACCTTTTTTGTCCATTTCAATAACCATCTATCTATAATTCCAGTAATCTCTGTGTGTATGTATGTATGTATGTATGTATGTATGTATGTATGTCTGTATGTCTGTGACCGCTGTTTCTCGACAACCACGGGTCCGATATACTTTAAACTTGCCAGGTATATTGCTGGGGACCCGAGGATGTGCCTTTTCAAGGTTTCATATTAATCGGACAAGTAGTTACCGAGCTATGTCCAAAAAACGATTCAACCAATCAGAGAGCAGCGAGCTATCACGTGTGCCGAACGTGCCGAACAGACTCTGCCTCGGACGGCACATTTGAGAGCGTATTCATTTATTTCACGTTGGCAAACTATGTTGGCGTTAAACTATGTTTTAAAACTAATTAAAACTAATTTGCGATTCTTTCGCTTTCCTGCGCGTTTGTGCACGCTATGGCGATTTCTTTACCAAACTCCGCAAGCCGTTCGCTTTGGACCAAACCATTTCATGTAAATAGAGGGGGGGATTGTCACCGTACTCGCAAGCCGTTCGCTTTGGACCAAACCATTTCATGTAAATAGAGGGGGGGGATTGTCACCGTACTCGCAAGCCGTTCGCTTTGGACCAAACCATTTCATGTAAATAGAGGGGGGGGGGATATAATTTTAGATATAGATATAGTACGGGCATGCCCTAGTATAGATAAATTACTGAAACTTGGTAAAGTTCTGATTTACTATGGGGCACATCTAACTGAACCACCTTTAGAGGCCATTTTGTCCCGCAGAGCGGAGGTTGGCCTTTTTGGGCAGCGTGGTCCCCTTTTTGGAGCAATGTTTTATGGCCGGATGACCTTCCTGCCACCAACTCTGTTAGTCGCCTCTTGTGGCACACAAGGAATTACCAGTGAACAGGTACTCAATTTGTCGACCTCGGAAGAATGACAGGGTGAGTCAACCACCTGACGTTAATTCAGCGACCGACCGGGATTCGAATTCAGGATCCGAGGATCCCAATCCAGCACCCTAACCGCTAAGCCAACACCAGGCTTGTTTAACATACATATTAAACAAATACTGGAAGTAAAAACATTCAGTATGTTATAAAAACAATATGATAATGTGGAATTTATTATTTTTTCATGTCATTAGAAGGGAGGCTCTGGAGTGCATGAGTGAGGGTTTCTCAGGAATGTCCTGTGGATGGGTCCAACTTTCAACAGGTTTGATAAGACAGCTTACATGTACTGATATTTTTCAGAAAAAAACTGCATCTGTATGTGCACACATTACACCTGTGTTGAGTTGAAGGCCACGATAGTTTTTTTTTTTTTTTGATAGAATTCGTTTTACGACAGGTCTTCTAATAGGTGCGTTATTCAAAATTGGAAGGAATGTACATTGTGTGTACATGTACAAATGTACGTGTTTTAAGTACATATTGTATACAAAACGCAATTTAAGTATGTGTATTTGAGGTGATTTTTTGTAACCTTCTCCTGGAGATGTTTCTAGCATTTATTCCATATTAAAAGTTACAGTTTACATACTTTTACAATTCATGTTTATATTTTTATGTTTTGCCAAATGTTCTGAAGCTCAACTTGTGCATATTTAGTACGCAGTGATTAATGTTCCACATCTGTTCAACAAGCAAATTTTAATTTCTATTCTTTAAAATACCAATATAAAACAGGAAAATGGTCAACAGTTGTTTCCCTTGCTACATAGAATGTCAGTTCTGGGAAAGAGTATGAAGAATTTCACCTTCTATTCATTTATTAGCAACATTACACACAAAGGGCATGGTGGAAAAAATGTCCCATATGTTACCACGCAAATATGTTTAATTTTCTTATTGTGAAGACATGTAATATATTTTTTTCTCCCAAATTCTGTGGTTAAGCTGTGAAGTAGATGTAAAATACAATTTCATTAGTGATAATTTTCATGGAGTTCAATTTTCAGAAACTTTGCGAAACAAAGTCTAAGTTAAAAAATTAGCCCTTTTTTCTGGTCCCGTACGTTATCGAGAACATGAATTAGCATAAATTAAAATTGAAGGTGTCCTTTTACTTGTTATTTGTGTGAAGTTTAAAGACCCAATAAAGTGTTCCAAACATATGAAAGAAGTTGACTTTTAGTGCATTTTGTTAGTCTGAGGAAGATTTCATGTTGTGATGTCCCGTACGTTACCAGCGCAAAATAGCTTGGACTTGCCCATCTACAATCTATATAATAATAGCGTAAGGACTCGACTTTGTTATCCCTTTTACGCCGCACCCAGTGACCCGATGCCCACGGCACTAATGGATTTACGATCTACGAACCGCGCTCTTTGTTTATCACGTATAGAAATACTTGAAAAATCTGAATTAGCCGACGTTGGGGCCCAAAAGCATCCGATTAACTGCCGATACGACGCCATCTTACGACGCCATCGTATTGGCGTCTGCTGGGCGAAGGCGAAGCAAGCCGTCCGCTGATTGGACAGGCGAAGGTGAAAGCAAGCCGTCCACTGCGTGGACAATCCAGAGCATGCATTTGTGCCGGTGTCGGCGATCGTTGTTCATATACGCACTCTTCATTCTCATCTTTCTTCCTAACTCTTACTCGGACAAGGAAATCCCCTATGCCATCCATAATGGTACACTCTATCCATACACCACATTCTCCCTTCCGTGGATGTTCCACGGGTTTCGGCTAGTGTATACTATTGGGCCTGAGCTCGGTAGACAAAGGAAAAGGTACTTACTGGCACAATTGCGCTCATCAGCAAAATCTCCACAGTCGTCTACGCCATCACATATCCAGACAGGAAGAATACAAAGTGAAGTGGAGTTGCAGCTCACATATGGGCCTTTTCCCACAATGCCCAATCGGTGGTAATGCTGGCAGTCTGAAGGACCTGTGAGAAACATGGCAGGTATTAAACCCTCAGCTTCTAATAAATGAAAAATAGAATTAGAAGTGCACTCGGTAGAGCGCATACCTCCGCCAGGCTGAACAGGTTACGGTTTGTAGCCCACTGATAGGCCGGATCTGCATCCAGACCTGAACCAGAATCCAATTGGCTATACTGTATATAGTTTTTGGCCTTATCTCTCAATGGTGAAGAATCTCGTAAAATATTGTAGGATCCAGATCTGGATCTTCACCAATATAATCAATTCGTACTCATGAAACACCAAAACTATGCACCAAATTTCAGTAGAATCTGTCTGCAACTTTTTGAGATATCCTGCTCACAGTCAGATAGAAAAACAGAGAGATAGACAGGGGTCAAAACACATCCTCCGTCCACCTTCAGTGGCCGGGGTAATAACGGAAGATTTGAAGCTAAAAGGTAGGACAGCAGTTGCATCTGGCTCACAACAAAGTAGGGGTTGTTGTGTTTGGTGGGGAGGTAGGCACAGCAATACCTGTATGTTTATAGCTTTATCGTGTTAATGTAGATTATAATATAAGGAATGATGATATGTGAGCGTTTTATGACCTCACAAAGGGTATCAGAAACCACCTTTTGGATATGGCACAGCAGCTGCTGTACATTAAAGAAAAAGCACCGGAACTTCCTGCACACCCCAGTGGATAACATTCACCATTTTCTTCTCGTGTTTTTATTATTTTGTCCCGCCAATGCATACCTCTTTCTCTTTTCTGGAATTCGCAACCATTTTAGTCATGTATTTGAACTAGTTATTGCCCCTATGGACATTAAAATTGCTTTTAATGAATGGATGACAATGTATAAGGCCTACCACAGTAGATTTCATCGGATGCATCATCGCAGTCCATGACCTGATTACAGCGAGTGGCATTGGAAATGCACGTCATGTCTCCACAGCGGAACTCATCCGGAGCACAAGTGGAGTCTGGCAGACAAAACGCAGCCAGCAGGAACAGGTTACATCAGTGGAACCTTCATATATACTGTGTATATACAGTCACGTGAAAAAGTAAGTACACCCCATGTAAAGTTTTGACTTTTTCAACATATTTCAACATACTGCTATTTGATCTTAAATTTCAACAATATTGATAGATAAAGGTGATATAATATAACAAATATCATGAAACATTTACATTTTGTAGTCCATTGTATAATTTAAATAAACATCATTACAAATTTCGCATGTGGAAAAAGTAAGTACACCCTTGGCTCTAATAGATGGTATTTGGCAGAAATAACCTCAAGTAGGCGTTTCTTATAACTGTCTACCAGTCTCTGACATCGACTGGGAGAAATGTTTGACCACTCCTCCATGCAGAATTCTTTCAGCTGTGCGATGTTTGAGGGGTTTCTTGCATGCACAGCTCGTTTCACATCCCCCCACTACATCTCGATGGGATTTAGATCCGGGCTTTGACTTGGCCATTCCAGAACCCTCCATTTCTTTCTTTTCAGCCATTCCTTGGTGGATTTACTGGTATGTTTAGGGTCATTGTCATGTTGCAAGGTCCACCTTCGGTTGAGCTTCAACTTTCCGACAGATGGCCTCACATTATCCTCAAGCACCCACTGGTTCAATGAAGAATTCATCGTGGATTCTATGATGGTGAGCTTCCCAGGCCCTGATGCAGCAAAGCTGCCCCAATCCATAATATTTCCACCACCATGCTTTACAGTTGGTAGCAGGTTCTTGTGGTCAAATGCTGTCTTTGGTTTTTGCCAAACATGTCTTCTGGTACTGTGGCCAAATAGCTCTACCTTTGACTCATCTGTCCAGAGCACATTGTTCCAGAAGTGCTGGTCTTTGCCAAGGTGTTCATTGGCAAACTTGAGTCTTGCCCTGATGTTCTTTCTGGACAGCAAAGGTTTCCTCCTGGCACACGTCCCATGTAGATCAAATTTGTGCAGCCTCTTTCTAATGGTAGACTCGTGCACTTTGACATCAACAGTGGCAAGAGCTACCTGTAGGTCCCGTGATATCATTCTGGGGTTCTTAGAGACTTCTTTCAGCATCTGGCGGTCTGCTCTCGGGCTGAACTTGCTGGGGCGGCCTGGCCTGAACAAGTTGGCAGTTGCGTGGAATCTTCTCCACTTGAAGATGATCTTCCGGACAGTCGAATGATTGATTTCAAATTGTTTGGAGATATTTTTAAATCCCTTCCCAGACTGGTAAGCATAAATAACCTTCTTTCTGAAGGCCTCAGAGAGCTCTTTTGATCTAGGCATGGTGATGCCGCACACTTCAACAACAAAGGGCAAACCAAATTAAATGTCTGAGGTTTAAATAAGACAGGTTCCTCCAAGATCCTCTCTAACGATGTTCTAATCATTTGCACCTGAGCTGGTGCACCTGATTCTAATTTTAGGTATTTGAAGTAGTGATAAATGTACGGGTGTACTTACTTTTTCCACATGTGAAATTTGCATTTATGTTTATTTAAATTATACAATGGACTACAAAATGTAAATGTTTCATGATATTTGCTATATTATATCACCTTTATCTATCAATATTGTTGAAATGAAGATCAAATAGCTGTATGTTGAAATATGTTGAAAAAGTCAAAACACTTTACATGGGGTGTACTTACTTTTTCACGTGACTGTATATACATGTGTGTGTGTGTGTGTGTGTGTGTGTGTGTGTGTGTGTGTGTGTGTGTATATATGTGTATATATATATATATATATATATATATATATATATATATATATTTATATATATATATATATATATATATATATATATATATAGATATATATATATATATTATATATATAAAAATGGCAATGTATATGTGTGTCAGCATGTGACTTCTCCATAACTCCAAAACCATGAAATCTAGTGGCCCCAAACACCCAAGGGAGTCATGAAATATGGGTGTTTGTGTGTGTTAAAACACCATTTTTGAAGATAACTAACGGGGTGCTCTTAACAAAAACCAAAAACAAAATAAGCCTTACCAAAATGGAGGTCTGCCATCTTAGTGAGCCCTCAGTTACATCGCTGGGTTCTTAAGCCGCCATTTTGTTTTGGCCTATTGAAACGACGTGCCTTGGCTTGGAAACACTATCTACTCTCACGGTCTCATTAAAGCATATAATCAAAATCTGGATTTGGATTTGATGATCAGATCCCATACATTTCATAAGTATCCAAATCTGGAGTGGAATCTGAAAAGTGGAACACATTCGTGATTATTATAACTTAGTGTATTTATGTAAGCAATGCTTTTCTCCTCCTTCTGCACTGTTGTCTTTATTCACACTTCCATAGGATAAGGTGTTTTTTTTCGCAAGTTGCACAATGCTTCAAGTTACACTTTATTTCCATTTGTCATAATTTGATTATTGTGATGGTAAACAAACAGAATACGGAGAAACGGCGTGAACAAAGCATTAGCTCTTCTCTTCTTCTTCTTCTTCTTCTTCTTCAAAGCATGACGGAGAAACAAAGATTGCCAAAACGTCAACATGAAAAAACAACCTAAATTTTATACAATGTCCAGAACAACATACACCACCCAGATCTTCTTCAAACTCAACAAGAAACTTCTTATTCAAACTCTGAAAACGTTACGGAGAAAGTTGCTTCTGATAAGTCTTCTCCTTCAAACTTGGAAAGTATTACGAATAAACTCAGCTGTCGATTACCAAAAGGCTTCTTCATTCACTGCTGTTCAACGCTTCGTTCACCTCACGGCTCTAAAAACGCCATAAAACTTACAAAGACAATGAAGAAGCTCTCTCCTACACCATACTCAGCAAAGAGGCAGGTGGAATTTGCTTGCGGCAGGTGGGATTTTGAGTGAGACCTGCAGTGCCGCCCCCATGGTGTTCACACACGTCAGATTAACAATGGCATATATATATATATATATATATATGTATATATATATATATATATATATATGTATATATATATATATATATATATATATATATATATATATATATATATATATATATATATATATTCTATTCTACACTAACGTTGTCTCTGTCTGTCCCATCCTGAAACATGGAAATGAGAGAATAATCTAGAGAAAATCTTATTAAGTAAAAGTTGCTTCAAATTAATCCAAACATTTGGGAAAATTAGATTTTTTTCAATCAGACAGAAAATTTAACCCCGGTAGTTTAAAGGCAACAGGCTGTTGCGTCGATCACTCCCGAAACATTTTGTTCTTTGCTATTAAGAAATACATAACCTCCCGTTTTTCAGCTCTACCAATCAGCGCATATAAACGGCTTCCTTTTTTATTTTTTTTATATCGTGGTATTTTATCAAAGGATTCTGCTATATATAAAGTTATTTCTGTGTGACCTCTTACCTCCTGTCTCAGGTCGGTAAAAATGATGTTAGCTTATCGTGGTGGAAGTAAATAAACCAACATTGACCTAAATTTGTCACCACTGAAACATTAGAGTTAAAATAGCATAAATGACTGAGTAGGGATTGCTGGATATTATGTGGGGGCTGTGAGGGAGAGGGAGGGTTGGGGTCGTGTGGGGGGAGGATGCTCACTTTTGCAGGTGATCTCGTCAGTGTTATCTGCACAATCGTTCACTCCGTCACACCACTTATCATGCGCCATGCAACGCCCATTAAAGCATTTGCGAAAGCCACTCTTGCACTTCCGATTGCCTGCAATAACACGTGATAAAGGAGGTTAACAAGTGTGATAGCCAGTGTTGTTTGTTTCAAACTGTGGAGGTGCACAATTGTTGTCCAAAAAGTTTTGTCATTTGTTTTTGAACAATTCTTTGCACTGATCACTGCACAATTTTTTGTCATTTGTCAAAAGTGGCGGCTGCACAATTTTTGTTTTTTTTTGTATACAAGATCGAGGCTCGTGTAAGAGGTAACATTAATCACAAAAAGACAAACTGACACATAAAACATAAGATAAGGGAGCGGGAGACAAGATGGGGGGAGAGAGGGAAGCACACAAGTACAACATTTGAGAGCAGGGACATCGGGAGATCTGTGGGAGGGAGAAGGCTTGGGGGAGGAGGCATGGGAGGGGGCGGGGGGGGGGGGGGTGGGAGAGGTATGAAACACATGGACACTGCTAGGACTTCCAGGAAAGAAGTCGGAATTTCAAAAATGTGGATCTGGGGTGAATCAACGGGGGTAGAAAAGATCAAGGTTTTGGATGGGGGAAGATCTGTGCAAAATTACCACAGTGTGCACAATATTACAGTACAACAAATTACGTGGTGCAGTGTGGTAAGGAAATCACGTGACGCGGTACTGTGTGAAAATGACATCAACGCAGCGTGTCACCGTACTGCAGTAGAATTGCTTCTCATCTGACATGTCCTTGCAGTCCGGCACACTGTCGCATGTTAAGTGGTATCTGATGCAGTCTCCATTGTTGCATTCAAAATCCGTTTGTGGACTGCAGCGATTTTGAGTTGCTGTGTAAGAGCACAGTTAAAATCAATGTTTCATTACAATGTTAAAACTAGCAAGCATCTGAAAATGCAAAGCCTGTTCGCGTCGGTTGGATTCAGATGTCTTCTTCTTCTTCTTCAGTAAGCTCAAAATAACGAAAACAGTTTTAAAAAATACAAAAAGAAAATTAATGATTTTATGCAGCCTTGACCTTTGACCTTTTGATCTGGAAAAATAATCAGCTTCTACCTTTTGATTGGTGAACCAGTTCTGTGACCGGATATGCAAATTCTTAAAATTTCCAGTCAATCAGTTGAAAATTGGTGATTTTACACAACCTTGACCTTTGACCTTTTGATCTAAAGCAACAATTGGCTTGTAGCTTGTGATTGGTTAACCAAATCAGTGACCCAATATGCATAATTCTTTAAATTTCAGGTCAATTGGATGAAAATTGATGATTTTATGTGACGCTGACATTTGATTTTTTAACAAAATTATTAATTTGTCTTCTCCATATTATCATAATAAAGCTTTGGTGAAAATTTCATGCCAAAAGCTCAAATGGTAAATTGAAATTTCAGGTCAATTGGATGAAAATTGATGATTTTATGTGATGCTGACCTTTGACCTGTTGGCAAAATTATTAATTTGTCTTCTCCATATTATCATAATAAAGCTTTGTTAAAATTTGATGACAAAAATCAAAGGGTAAATTGAAATTTCGGATCAATTGGATGAAAATTGATGATTTTATGTGACGCTGACCTTTGACCTTTTGACCAAATTATTAATTTGCCTTCTCCATATTATCATAATAAAGCTTTGGTGAAAATTTGATGTCAATAGCTCAAATGGTAAATTGAAATTTCAGGTCAATTGGATGAAAATTGATGATTTTATGTGATGCTGACCTTTGACCTGTTGGCAAAATTATTAATTTGTCTTCTCCATATTATCATAATAAAGCTTTGTTAAAATTTGATGACAAAACTCAAATGGTAAATTTAAATTTCAGGTCAATTGGATGAAAATTGATGATTTTATGTGACGCTGACCTTTGACCTGTTGGCAAAATTATTAATTTGACTTCTCCATATTCTCATAATAAAGCTTTGGTGAAAATGTGATGACAAAACTCAAATGGTAAAAAGGCTACGGCCCGGACAGACCCACAGACAGACAGACACACACACGTAATTGCAAAACCCCATCTCCTGCTGTGCAAGGGACGGGTTAATAAAGTACAATTACAACACTTACAGTATATTGTTCTAAAAATGATCCTAACAAGCTTTGCATCTACCATGGTACATTCGCTTGAATGTACACAGTGTATGGTGAGTCTGGTGTGGGTTTAACCATCAGTTTTGTAGCTGATGTATGATGTAGTGGCGCCTGTAGGTTCGGGCATGAATTTATGATTTGGCCAGGATGTTGGTGATGATGCCATGATATCATTAGTGTTCACAAACTCAAGCTAGCAGATGTGTCCCCAGATTACCGTCCATCCGAGGGAGGGCACACTTTGTAATGCAACACCCCACCTGTGAAGGACAAATCCAACAATTTGTAGTCGGGGCTGAAAATCAAGGCCAGAATTGATAGCTCAAAAGTAAGTGAGATACATCTGCACAATCCTGTCCGACATGTACAAGGTGAACAAAATGATCACGTTAATTATTATGATTTTTACCTCTGCTACCAAAGGTCATGTGTTTCAACCCGTTTTGTTTGTCTGTGAGCAGGAATCTCAAGTTGTGGACGGATTCGAGTGAAATTTGGCGGACAGGTTGGGTGTGTGACAAAGACGAATTGATTTGATTTTGGTGAAGATACAGATCTGGATACTTGAATTTTTAAGCGATTCTTTACAATTGAGAGATAGGGCCAAAAGCAATATACAGGGTGAATCAAGAGTAGCGACCGCGCCCGATTTCTGTTTTTTCGGCTGTCAGATTCTTTCTGGGATGTCATGTTGTTAATAATTGTCTTGCAGATTATTAATTTCCTTAATTTTTATTTATTTTATGTTTTGCAGGTTATTGCTGAGAGTTTGGAAAGTTACTGAATTTGCACCAAATTGAACCGTGAATTACCTTTCAATGAATCAACGCATTGAGGCCGTGAAACATTACTGCAAATGTAATGAACAACCAACGATGGCGGCACGCCGTTTGGCACAGGAATTCGACATTAACCCACCCCGGGGAAGAAACATACGATTGATTGTCGAGAAATTTGAAGCAACAGGGTCGGTAGCCACTGCAAAGAAGTCCGGTTGTCCGAAAACGGCAACGAATGTAGCTAAGGCTGAAGAAGCCATCAGGAAGCCACCAATAAATGGTTAGATAAACATGTCATTCATTTATTTATACCTTCTTGTACACTGTAATACAAATGTCAAACAAACAATCAACTGACAGAAATATATATATATTGTTACAGATTCGTCACTTCCGTTTTTGTGGTTTTCATCCCCTTGAAACATTTCTGGTTCTATGTAGTATTATTATTATTGTTTGAGGGAGATAGCCATTATTATTGTCACAAGGTAAAAATGTTAATGCTAAATGAAACAGGAAACGGGATCGGGAGCCGGAAGACGAGGAAGAACAGGAGGGAGAGAAACGGAGAAAGGGGGAGTGAAGTCGGACAAAAAGCGAGTCGCTTCAAGCTCCGCAGCGAGCTTTGTCGAACGAAAGTCGCGAGTGAACTTTGAGTTCCTTGAAAGGAATTCCTGCGATAGGTGTTATCGCTGGGATTGAGAAACCTGCGTGGTCAGGTTTGGCGATGGGATTCTGACGAATCATCGCCGGGTCGTTTCGACTCAAGTTCGAGCCGTCGGCCATTTTGACCCTCGCGCTTTGTTCATCGCAAAAGGCCTTTGCTACGCGTCAGTTCTGTCACCATCCTGTCGTCTGTCGGGGATGTGTGTGCGCAACGCGGAGTTTGAAGATTAATTTGTGGTTCGCCGACTGAACAGTGAACGTTCATATCTGGAGGGCGCCTTTGGATTTCCCATTCCTCCGTGAGTTTGCCTGACACGGTTTTGGACCACGTGACTCTTTATGCCGCTTCGGCCACCTACGCCTGTGAGCTGTTTTGGCAGTGTGACCGGGCCCGTCATCTGAACGGGGTTCGGGTTTTGATTTGATCTCGCTCTGACACTCGCTGGAGGGGATCACCTTTGAGTTATAGAGACATTGGGGAGTGTTCTATTTCACTCACTTGGAACACAGTGTGTTATCTTACCCTATCTGATGGTACCATCATAAGATGTGTTGATTGTATTGTTGATTGCTATCATTGTTGTATCGTTAATCCTGTGTGTTTTCAATACATTATTTGTTTGTTGATAACCATTGTTGTGGTTTCAATATTGATTTTAACATGGAATAACACATTTTTCTGCCGTGACTCCCCTCGGGGTTCGGAGGTACACCGTGACCAGGGGGTCGGGGAGGAGCACGTAACAGAAATTGGGGGCTCGTCCAATTGACTCGGGGGCTCGAAATTTGGTCTTCGTCCGGGATAAAATTCCCTAATAACACCCATCCGGGATTAAATTCCCTGATAATTCGTCCGGGAGAGAATTCCCTAGCATTCCCAAAATTCCCAAATTTGGAATTTTTCTAACATTCCCAAATTTTTCAAAAAATTTGGAAATTTTGGTGTGAAGGTTAACAGATGCTAACTAATAGTCACCATGGTGTTTGATGCAGGAGAGTTTGCGGCATGCCCTAATGAGGCACAGTTCCAAGCATTTAAAAATTTGGAACTCTTGATATTGGCCAGACATTTTAACTTGGGGGTCCGAGTTAGTATGAAGAAGGCAGAGATGCAGACATTGGTGGTAGAATCTCTGGTGGGACAGGGAACATAGACAGAGGTAGCCTTGGATTGGTTACCCGAGGAAAAAGAAAATGTGGAGCTCCGGAAAATGGAGATGCAACTGCAGAGCCAGGAAAGGTTAAAAGCAGAGGAAAGGAAAGCAGAAGAAAGAAGAGCAGGGGAAAGAGCAGAGGAAAGGAGAGCTGCAAGTGAACTCGAGGAGAGAAGAGCAGAGGAAAGGAGAACTGAAAGGGAACTCGAAGAAAGGAGAGAAAAGGAAAGGGCAGAGGAACGAAGAGCCGAAAGGAAGTTAAAGGAACGTGACATGGAGTGTCAGAGGGAACTTAAACTCAAGGAGCTGCAAATAATGGAAGAACGGGGAGAGGTAACATCCATGCCGGCTAGTTCGACAACTAGTCAGAACACCTGGGATGTTGGTAGGCATGTGAGGCTGGTTCCACCCGTCAATGAAAAGGAGGTAGCCAACTTTTTTTTACACTTTGAGAAAGTGGCTCGAATGCTAAAATGGCCTGAGGAGTCCTGGACCATGTTAGTGCAAAGTGTTCTGGTGGGTAAAGCTCAGGATATTTTTTCGGCCCTACCAATTGACCAATGTGCAGATTATGAGATAGTGAAGAAAACCATTCTCAAAGCCTATGGATTGGTCCCTGAAGCTTACCGGCAAAAATTCCGAAATACCAGGAAGAAGGAGAGTGAGACCCATGTGGAGTTTGCCAGAATGATGGAAACCATGATTGATCAGTGGTGTGATTCGAAAAGGGTTGGGAAAGACTTCAAACTGTTGCGACAATTGATCCTGGTGGAGGAATTCAAACAGTGTGTCCACGAGGACATTAAAGTACATCTGGAGGAGAAGAAGGTACCAGAGTTGTATGAGGCAGCAACCGTGGCAGATGACTATGCCTTGACACACAGGATGGGGTTCCACAAACCTAACTTCTCGCCTAAAATTAGCCAGGGGAGTTATGGTACATCCGGTGCAGAGAACGAAAATTAATGGGGGCGGCCTAGAGAGGACTTAGAGGACAAATCTGATACCGTGACTTTTAGGGATCAGAAGACTGCAGTTCCAAGACAGACCTATCTTCCGGGGGGCTCGAGGCAAACCACGAGTTTCTCCTCCGGGCCTACTTGCGCTTTTTGCAAGAAACCTGGACACTTGATGTCCCACTGTTATGCCCTGGAAAGGAAAAATCAGGAGCGGAGTCAGACTTGTACAACTCCGAATGTATTGGCAAATGTGAGAAATCGCCCTCAAAAGGGTTACAAACCATTTATTTCAGAGGGGTTTGTGTCACTGGATGGAGACTTGACTAACCAGAGACCTGTTAGGGTGTTGAGGGACACAGGAGCACATCAATCTTTGATGCTTGAGGGCATTTTGCCATTGTCAGAGAAGACGGCAACTGGTGTTAGTGTTCGCTTACAGGGGGTTGGTGGCTGTGTTAAAGCTCCACTTCATGTCATCCATTTAGAGTCTGATTTGGTGTCAGGACTGGTCACCGTAGGTTTACAAGCCACTCTTCCTGTAGAGGGAGTATCTTTTGTTATCGGGAATGATTTGGCCGGTGGTCAAGTTTCTGGTAACCCGATGTTTGTTGAAAAGTCTAGTAGGGAAAATAACGCTGCACAGTTAGAGCAGGAGAATCCGGGTATCTTTCCATCCTGTACCGCGACTCGTGTTACGAGTAGGAAGCGCCCTGACGAGAAGAGGAGGTAACCTGAAACTAAGTGTCAGCACACACAAGTCAGGGAAGGAGGCAGTGTTGGCAAGCTCTTTGTAGGTGGACTGAACTTCAACACAAAGAAAGATGTTCTGGACTCTGTCTTCGGCAGATATGGACCGCTCTTGGAAGTGCTGCTGATAAAAGACAGGGAGACGCAAAAGTCAAGAGGGTTTGGTTTTGTCACGTTTGAAAACACAAAGGACGCCAAAAATGCAGAAAAGGATTTGGATGGCAAGGATTTGGATGGTCGGACCATAACAATAGAGAAGGCAGGCCATAGGCGTCGAGGGGGCTACAGAGGAGGAAAACGTGGAGGTAGTTTCAGGGGTGGCTATGGCTCCCGGGGTGGGAGTAGTAGTTTTGGTGGTGGCCGCAGTCGATATTACTATGGAGGCTCCTAGAGTTACGGCAGCTCCCGAAGGGATGATTATCAGGGTAGTGGCCAAGAAGGAGACCGCTATTCACGTGACTACAGCAACAAGCGGTCCAACCATGATTATTATGAAAGTTAGGAAGAGTTGAGCACTGAATGCTGCAGAGCAGCCGAGCCAAGATTCCTACACGGATTAACCGTGAACGCCACGTTCCTAAAGGCGTCCATGTAGTGAACTTTCCTTCACGGATTAACCGTGAACTCCACGTCCATGTAGTGAATATTTCCAGGCCTCATGACCCAACAACCATGGAATCTGGCTCTCAGCTCGGCCTCCCGGAAAAAGTGCTTTAGATTTGTTTGCCTTTGGATTTTTGATCACAACCCCTTAACCTTCATTCAAAAGAAACTAAAAAGAAAAATCAGAGGTTGATGAGATGGAGTTTGGCTTTACAGGGGTTCAACTTGGAAATTGAGCCTGTAAAGGGCAGGGACAATGTCGTTGCTGATGCTTTGTCCAGAGTTAATTAAATTTTGGAAATCTCTGTAAGTTGTTTGAAGTTTTGTTGCTTTATTTTTGGGAAATATTGATTATTGTTGCTCACGGGAATTGATGATTTGCGGTGTGAGTCTACTTTTGTTTGTTTAAAGAATTTTGCCTACAAAGAAAGTTTTCACTATGTTCAAACTTTCTTTATTGAGGGGGGGGAAGTGTTACGGATTCGTCACTTCCGTTGTTGTGGTTTTCATCCCCTTGAAACATTTCTGGTTCTATGTAGTATTATTATTATTGTTTGAGGGAGATAGCCATTATTATTGTCACAAGGTAAAAATGTTAATGTTAAATGAAACAGGAAACCGGATCGGGAACCGGAAGACGAGGAATAAGAGGAGAGAGAGAAAAGGAGGCGGGGCGAGTGAAGTCAGACAAGAAGCGAGTCACTTCAAGCTCCGTAGCGAGCATTGTCGAACGAAAGTCGCAAGTGAACTTTGAGTTCCTTGAAAGGAATTCCTGCGATAGGTGTTATCGCTGGGATTGAGAAACCTGCGTGGTCAGGTTTGGCGATGGGATTCTGACGAATCATCGCCGGGTCGTTTCGACTCAAGTACAAGCCGTCGGCCATTTTGACCCTCACGCTTTGTTCATCGCAAAAGGTCTTTGCTACGCGTCAGTTCTGTCACCATCCTGTCGTCTGTCGGGGATGTGTGTGCGCAACGCGGAGTTTGAAGATTAATTTGCAGTTCGCCGACTGAACAGTGAACGTTCATATCTGGAGGGCGCCTTTGGATTTCCCATTCCTCCGTGAGTTTGCCTGACACGGTTTTGGACCACGTGACTCTTTATGCCGCTTCGGCCGCCTACGCCTGTGAGCTGTTTTGGCAGTGTGACCGGGCCCGTCATCTGAACGGGGTTCGGGTTTCGATTTGATCACGCTCTGACACTCGCTGGAGGGGATCACCTTTGTGTTATAGAGACATTTGGGAGTGTTCTTTTTCACTCACTTGGAACACAGTGAGTTATCTTACCCTAGCTGATGGTACCATCATAAGATGTCTTGATTGTATTGTTGATTGCTATCATTGTTGTATCGTTATTCCTGTGTGATTTTAAATACATTATTTGTTTGTTGATAACCATTGGTGTGGTTTCAATATTGATTTTGACACGGAATAACACATTTTACTGCCGTGACTCATCTCGGGGTTCGGAGGTACACCGTGACCAGGGGGTCGGGGAGGAGCACGTAACAATATATATAAACAGAAATCGGGCGCTACTTCTGACTCACCCTGTATATATCAGGATACTGTATTTCAAAAAGTTCTGGACGAGTTCTGACAAAACTTGGTGGATGAGTTGGGGAGGTGGAAAGAACAAGCCGAATAGATTTTGGTTCAGGTCAGCAGATCCGGCCAATCAGTGGGATGCAAAGCATAAACTGTTCAACCTGGCGGAGGTGTGCGCTCTACTGAGGAGGTGCGTGCTACCGAGGAGGTGTGCATGCTATCCAGGAGGTGTGCGCTCTATTTTGCCAAATGTTTCTATGAAATATACTTAAGTTAATGATAACTTAAGAGTTAAGATAAGGCTGTGGGGTGGCATCATTGGCTGTGGGTGTGGCTGTGTCGCTGATGCAGTGCCCCCT
Source organism: Myxine glutinosa (assembly GCF_964187855.1). Lineage (NCBI taxonomy): Eukaryota > Metazoa > Chordata > Myxini > Myxiniformes > Myxinidae > Myxine > Myxine glutinosa. Next base: position 179,228,145 of record NC_136266.1, on the reverse strand, counting down.
GGTGGTTAAGGCAGGAATTTGGAATTTGTTCAGGGTGCTGGTGATAGCTCACCTACTCTTCTCGAAGGAAACCATGTGATATTTGATATTCACCAACGAGTGCTGGCAGACGAGACAGGTAACCTGTGTCTATGCACAGGAATTTTTATTACCACATTTTTTTTTTTTTGCAAGGTCCATGATATATACGTGTACGCTGCGGAACATCAGTGACCAGTGTCTATCCACAGGAATTTTTTTATCCAGCAATGAACTCGGAATGTCACTCAACTCGGCTAACCTTGCAAGCTTCTTTGTGCGTGAGTCCTTTTGGCATCAGCTTCAAACCTCACTACGTCCACGATAGTATTTTACGCCTTGGACAGATTGATGTACCTGTACTTACGAGCTACCTTCATGGTGTGTCCTGCATTACTGTTCTTGTGATTTGTTCATGTGCTATTTTATCCTGCACTGTGCTTACACCTTCTTCTTTACTATTTGCCATCCTGTTTATAAGCATATTTTGATGCGTGCTTTGCTTGGCTAACTTCGGTGGTGGAGGTAATTGTATCAGACTGGATGAACCAATCTATGGAAAGAGAATCACACGAGAAATGTGTTCACCAATTATAAGATGGACCTTTCGTTTGATTTAATAACAACCCCCAAAGGGAAGTATGACAGTCAGTATTGACAAAACAAGGAATAACAAAGAACGTTGATGCAGGAAGAGGTCATTTGGCCCATCGTACCTGCACTACACCAACAAACACCAGACCAAACAAATCCGTCTCATGCCACAGAGCCTATCTCATGGGGGTAGGGAAAAGGTGCCATACATGCAAACAAAATTATATTTAAATTAAAGATATTTTTAAAACCCTCCCACACACAACAAGGATGAGACCGTCCGATCGACACATATAGTACCACCCATCCAAATGCAAGTTACCTACAGTACAAGTCCTGCCCATATACCTGTACCCCTCTATGTCCAATGCATCTAGGTACCTATCCAATTCTAATTTAAAACTATGCACTCTTTCTGCTGCCACTACATTTCCAGAAAGAACATTCCTTGCATTAACTCCTCTCTGCTGGAAAGACCCCTGCCTTATTGGTGTCCTAACTCTCCTCTTCTTCACTAGCAGGATTTGGCCCCTGGTCATATCACTTGTCCATTCTGCTGAAAATCTCTTCCACACTTATTTTGTCTCTACCCTTCATTATACACCTGGTGTTGGCCTAATGGTTAGGGCGGCGGGCTTGGGATTCTAAGGTCCTGAGTTAGAATCCCGTTCAGCTGTTGAATTAATACCAGGTGGGGTTCGCTCAGACTGTTCATCCTTCCGAGGTCCGCGAAATGAGTACCAAGGTACTGGGTCCTCTCTCAAGGAGGTTCGTGGCAGGATTTGCCCTCCGGCCGCCGTGAAAACACTTTTCATTATCTAAAACATCTCAATCAAATCCCCTCGTAACCACCTCCTTTATAATGTATAAAGCCTGGTCTCCTTTAGCTGCTCCTCATTGTTCAGTCTAGCTAGGCCTGGAATGAATCTGGCAACCCTGCGCTGAACCCTCTCTCTGGCGCAGCTATGCGTGGTGACGTGGTGACCAAAACTGCACACAATATTCTAGATGAGAACTCACTAAATTCCCAATCATAGTGTTAACACCACCTCCCCACCGTATATACGTATTACCACATCCGGATCCTTCTCCTGCGTGACACACTCCAAGACTGCCACTTGTATTATGGAATCCCTATTTTCATTGTTCTTCCCCATCCCCAGCACCTTACATGTATTTTTGTTAAACTATGTCTGCCAATCTTTTGCAAAATTTATGAAATTACCTCAACTTTTCTGAATCTGATCACCCTCCACCCCTCTTATATATGTAAATTATAAATAAAAATGGCCCCAGTACTGATTGATCCCTGTGGTACCACACTCCTTATATCCACCAACCCTGATATTTTCCCTCTCACAGCCACTCTGTACTTCCCATCACTAATCCAGTTACTAATCCAGTTAGATACCAGACCAACCACATTCACGAACCATCACCTTAGCTAACAACCTCCTATGTGGTACCTTATCAAATGCCTTCTTCAAATCTAGCTGCACTACATTCACCGCACTTCCCTCATCCGCGCAATCAGAAGTTGCTTCATAGAACTCCAATACATTTGTCAAACATGATCTTCCTTTAGTAAATTCCATTGTGACTACCTTTAATTACCTTGAACAGGTCTACAGTTCCTCAATTCTTCTCTGGTTCCTTTCTTGGACCTGTCCTGATTCCAATAGGCCATCAAATATATCGGTAAACGTCATGCTTCTCTGCTCTGCCCTCAATAATCTTGGATGCATATTATCTTGCTCGAAGGATAGAGGGCTAATAAGATGTCCTAGACTCTAGAGGTGCACACACTCACTTCTAAGCTATCTAGCCTGGGTTTGAATCCTGACGCAGATATAAACCGTCATCCTGGGGTTTCACGAGCAGGATGATTCAACAATGTGTGTGCCGTCCCTCGGATTGACGTTAAACTGGCATCGCGCATGCCAGCATTCGTTAGTGGGCGTTAAAGATCCCATGGTATCGTTCGTGAAGAGGAGGCCAGCTATCGCCGGCACCATGACCAAATTACAAATTGGTGGACTCATCAGCAGAGAGCATTGCATCAGCGGCATATCCGCACCCATCAGCCTTGTGCTGCATACGTACAAAGAAGAAAAGGAGACAAAGATGGAGAGAACCTGAAGAATTCCTTTATCCTCTGGATCATCAGCTGTGATTCATCAATCATCGAGATTTTAACCCTTCAACTCTTATTTTTTGCAAATCAATGTCAAAGGTATAGGTACGAATCTATACTATACGAGAGCCATTTGTCTGTGTGTTGCCATTTTTCTCAGAGATGGCTGAAGGGAACTTTGTCAAACTTTCAGAGGTTCAACAGTGAGTGCCTGGGAGTGTTTTTGGGCAAAAAATATATATATATATTGAAAATTTTGAAAAGAAAAGTTCAATTTTTATTTTTTGCAAATCAATGTCAAAGCTATAAGTACGAATCTATACTATACGAGAGCCATTTGTCTGTGTTGCCATTTTTCTCAGAGATGGCTGAAGGGAACTTTGTTAAACTTTCAGAGGTGCATCAGTGAGTGCTGGAAAGTGTTTTGGGCCAAAAAAAAATTTGAAAAATTTGAAAAGTTCTACTTTTTTTTTTTACGCTCTGTGGTGCTTGAGCCTTTGTATCAATATGGAAGGTAATATTAAATTATCCCCGATTAGTGTGTGTGTGTGTGTGTGTGTGTGTGTGTGTGTGTGTGTGTGTGTGTGTGTGTGTGTGTGTGTGTGTATAATATTGTAATATTAAATATAATGTTTTCTGAGTGGGTGAAGGGAAGTGTTTTAGGCACCCACAAAAATAGAAAAAAACCTCAAATTGATTTCTTCAAAATACCGACAAGATTAGAACATCATTGGGCAACGCCAGGTACCCCTGCTAGTGTGAAGGTATAAAGGTTTATATTGATTATCTCTGTCGTTTTCTTGAGGTAGCTAATCAAGTGTAACAATTGTCTGGCACATGAAGCATTGCCTCATGGGAGCCGGAATCACCACTGCATGGTGGAGATGCCCAAGAATATTGTGTGTTATTTAGACAGATAACAATTTATATTCTCCACACCAGAATCAAAAGTTACCTGTAGGACGTCTCCTCAGTACTACATTTTAGTTATATGAATGTCACATGGACATTCTTGCGGCGATGTTTAGACTCACAGATGCAGCGTGTGCCATCCACCAGTAACCGATCACCACGGCACTGGCACTCAACATGGCCCTCAGCAGTGGGTAGGCAAAGGTCTTCACAACCACCGTTGTTCACCTTGCAGGGAGAAACTTCACCTGTACACCAAACAGCAACCGAAGGTAGGAGAGGGATAGGAGTTGACAGAAGTAATGCAGTCGGGAGGGGATAAAGAGGTTAGTGCTGAGAGATTGTCTATGGCCCAGTGCAGTTAGGTGTTAGTCCATGGCCCCGTGCCAATCCCAGGTATATAACCACGATTATGGTATGTATGCACATAGGTTGTACGCATGTTATTACTCCCGCCAGGGAGTAATGCATTCGATCGTGTCCGTGTGTGTGTGTGTTCGTGTGTTTGTGAACAAGATATCTGGAAAAGTTCTGAACGGATTTGGATGAAGGTTGGTGGGATGATTTCCCTTGGGATAAGGAAGAATTGATTAGTTTTTGGTGAAGCTCAGGATATTATTCCGGATCCAGGAATTTTTTGAAGGATTGTTTACCATTGGAAGATAGGGCTCATTTTTTTAAACATTATCTTCTATATATTCTATATTTAACATTGTGATATGAAAATAGTTTTATATTTGTTGTAAATGTAGTTTAAACTCGTGGTTATGCGTTAGTGCGGTGTATTTTTTTTAGCAGCGTCGTCTTCAAGGTTCTTTTTTTTTCTAATAAAGAAATATTCTGTCATTTTAAAACCACCAAAGTGTGTATTCGGTTTCCCCGTTTCATAAAATGTATCGTTTGATACGTATAATGCTTTAAAACGGCTTTTTTTTTTTTTTAACCTCAGAAGAGATATCAACATTTACCTCAGCGAATGTCAATCGCGTTGTCAGTATTTGATGAACTTATAAAGACTTAGTTGAGTTATAAGTGTGACAAGCATGTGCACGGGATTCTTCCCAGAAGAATGAGTGTTCGCATTAGCTTGTACGACGTAAAATGAGCGAGTTTTGTTTTGACGTTTGGGCCAGTTTTACATGTTGTATCCCTAAGGAATGAAACGGTCGTTTTTTCTGGCTTACAATTTTATTTGAAGTCACACACGCCTCAAAATACACTCACTTATACAGAATTGAACGCTGAATCCGAAAATGTAAGTGAAATTGCCTTGTTTTTTTTAAACATTATCTTCTATATATTCTAAATATATATCTGTGCAGTGTCTGTCTTGTGTTGTCACTGAAGTACTCCCTCAAACTTTTGTGAAATCGTACTATTCCAACTTGACCCACGGCGGGAGTATGCGCTCTACTGAGTGGCGTTCTAGTTGCTTCATGTAGGTACTTCGGGTTAGTTTTTAAATTATTTTTGGCACTGAACGTGTCATTATACACCGCCCAAATAAAGGGATGTGTTTACTGATATTGAACGGAAACTTGGTAGGGGACATGTTTTGCAGAGTAATTCTCCATCTTGTTTTACATGTGTAAAATGCAAAGTTCACATCAACATTGACCTACCTTAATAACCCATTTTCTCACACAACCAGCAAAAAACCCTGAATTGCCAATGCTTGGAGATCCCGATTCAGAAGAAAATCTCAAAGACCTTTATTTATAACTGAAAGACATTTATAGTTGGAAGACCTCTTTATTTCACTTAGAATCTGCCCTGATTGCCGGATTATTTTCCGGAAGACACCATCATACTAAAATTGTATATCTGAAAAATCAGTGTTGAGGTATATATCCGTGTTAAGATAGCTAAATCGTGGCGTTTTTATAACACCGTTTCTAAAAACAAAACTAGCAAGAAAGAGCAAGCAAAGATTTCAGACCCTCACCAAAACGTGTTTTTAGTGGTTCTTAAGGCTTTTGTGTTAGTTAAAACAAATATGGCGGCCGAATCACGTGACCGATGACATCATCATTATATTTTGTCTCCACCAATTTATCCCTAGATGACGCTCAATCTTGATCATCTTGATCGGATGAAGTTTTTTTACTTGTCGAATTATGACGTCATAATGGAGGCACCTATGACATCATTAACATATTTTATTCCCATGGAAAGTTCTTTACAATGAGCTATACTACGTGACCTATGACATCATTATCATTAATAAATTATACAGGTGGATTTGCATCTATGGTGAAAACTTCCTGTCAATCTGACCAACGGTTGCAGACAAAATCATATTTATTCTCTGCGGCCAAACAAACAGACAAACAAATGGACTCAAATGCAATACCCTCTCCATAGGCGAGGGTAACAAGAAGACGTCATGCAGAGCACGATACTTGCAAAATCCACCCCTCCCCCCAAAAACGGTTGCCATGGAGACATCAAATTGTGACTTATGATGTCATAATGTGACCTATGATGTCATACAATTGTACCACGTGACCTATGATGTCATAATTATCATTTTAAAAAATTATACAGGTGGAGGTGCACCTATGGTGAAAATGTCCTGTCAATTGGACCAGCGGTTGCAGAGAAAATCAAATTTATTATTTGCGGACAAGCAGACAGACAGACAAACAGACAAATGGACTCAAATGCAATACCCTCTCCTCTGGTGAGGGTAACAATGTCATCTTCAGCGTTGTTTTATGATATTTGGCATTTTTCCATGGTCGCTTCCAATAATCAAATTAATAATAATGATAATGGCATAATAGTAATATTAATGATAATAATATTAACATGCTGCCTTTAGTATGTCAAGTAAAGAAGCAGAACATCAAAAATTTAGTCTTCAGACGACATGTTTACGGCATCGACTGGATGGCAATGCCATCTGGAACAGCGGTTGTCTGTCCGTAGGTATGTATGTACGTATGTCCCTTCTGCTGGAATTTTGAGTGTTTATTCCCTTTAAAATTTGTCTTCTCTGCAACCGCTGGTCCGATTGACAGGAAATTTTCACCGTAGGAGCTGTGGAATTTTAAAATTATAATTATGACGTCATAGATCACGTGTATGGGCACCATCTTGAAAAACTGAAAAACTTTGCATCTCAATCTCCAGAACCGCTCCATGGAAAAAAAAGAGAAGTGGCTCTTGTAAAGTATTCGCCATGGAGAAAAACATATGTTAATGATGATGTCATAGGCGCCTTCTGTTGTGTCCTGTTCACATATTTACGATGTAAATGCTAATCCGGTGTTGGACGCATGAATGCGTTTCACAATGATATACGGTATCAGGTGAAGAAGAGGAGGAGTGAGGCTTTTGGCGGGATTTTTGGAATAAAGCCTGTTGTTGTACGCCTGTGGTCCGGACTTTGATTCTTCTCAAAAATAACAACTGCATTATGACGTCATAAATCGACAAGTAGAACCGATCCGATCAGTATAAAATTTATTCAGTGTAATCTTGGGATAAATTGGGTCGAGAAAAAAAAATGATGATGAAGTTTCGGTCACGTGATTCGGCAACCATATTTTTATGGCGTAGCATGTAGGGCAATGCCATCTAGAACAGCGTTTGTCTGTCCGTCCGGTGTATGTATGTCCCTCACAAACATCCACCGATCAGAGCTGAGGATCTGGTCACGTGACAGGGGGACAGCAGATCCTCCACCCAGCAGATCTAAGCCTGGCAACGCCGTTGTGAGTCTATCGGTCTTGTTTCCTTTCAAAATGGTGCGTCGGCAATCACAATAATAGCATAATAATGATATCGTTATTACAAAATATTATTATTATCAATAATAAAAAGAATAATATTAGGGATATAAACCCTCCCCTCCTCAATCCTCAGGCCAAGGCTAAAGAGAAATTTTCGCACATCATAGTGTGACAAAATGTATAATTAGGGGCAAAAAGACTAAAAACACATGACCCCCCACCCCACCTGATGGCTATCATACCTTTAAATGGTACATGTAGTGTGATGAGCATCCAAAACCTTTATTAGAGTAATCAAGAGTCACACTCACAGCTGTTTGTGTCATTGGCGAGGGCAATCATGCCCATGGGTTGCTGAGGAATGTCTCCACGAAGAACTTGCACATCCATGCCCGTGTACTTGCTGGCACGCATGACTGCTCGACGCACCCAGTCCGTCCAGAAGACAAAGTCTCCATATACAGCTAGGCCGAAGGGGTGCACTGGCTCAGAGCGAAGGATTACCTGAGTGATTTCAGAGAGAAAATTCAGTGCCATAATACAACAACAACAACAACAACAACAGGCATTTTCAGGCCATTTTCCCTGCTAGAGTGCTATAATGGGAGCTACAAATGTCTGTCACAAATATGTACATTAGACATAAGGTCCAATAATGTCTCCCCAAAGCTTGAGGTCAAAGCAGAAGCTCCAATGGACATAGGTGTAAAGTATATATTTCTAAATAGTTTTATTTACCAAAATAGAGTTTACCTTTTTTCAGATTGAGAAAGTTTTCACTGAAAATGATTGCTTCCACACCTATCTAAGGTAGCATCAAAGACCCTACAACTAGGTCGTGAAGGTTACCATAGCTGAGAATTAACACTAGACAGGTCAAGACTCAATCACTGGGTTTTGCCAAAGGATACTGGTTCAAATTTCCTTCTCGTTTTAATCCCAATGATATATTTATCCGAGATCCGAGAATTGTCATAAAGTAATTGATCACGTACCGTATTCTTCGGCCTACAAGTTGATGTCGAGTATAAGTCGAATTGAGTAATTTTCCAATTTTTCTTTCCTTCATTCATAGGTAAGTCCATTTGGAGTACTGTACAAGACGAAGCTAAATCAACTACGGTAGTTAGCAAAGCTGCTCTTCACGCAGGACACTCACTAGGCATCGCTGCCTACCTGGTCGCGTGACCTCTTAACAAGGAAGAGTAATTATTCTTTAAAACAAGCGACGCAATCATTATCAGCACCGTCTCACAGCACATCCCATTTTGTCGCAGTTCACGACTCCTTAAATAACATGAACACCTGGCACTTATTTTAATACGAGCACTCAATGTTAGTCCACCTAGCTCTGCAGCCTTGATCAGGCTTCTTTGTTTACCTGGGAGTCCGCAACGTGTCCTCCGCTTTACGCCTGCTCTCCCATTTTCATAGCAAACTTGACTTCCTCGCCCAATCAACGAACGTTCCGGACAATTATTTCAGTATAGTTTACATTTTTTAGTTGAAACTTTTAAGTTCTCTTTTCTTCTCATCATAAGACATTTGTGATGACATTTTGGTGACTACCCCTGTAACTGTTCATTTAATTGTCAATTTGGGGATGAAATCACCTCCGCCATGGAAGGTGGATCGAGGTTATGTTTTCACCCCTGTCTGTGGTTGTTTGTGTGTTTGTCTGTGAACAATATATCTCAAAAAGTTGTGAATGTATCCACAACTTTGTGAAGAGGTTGGGTATATGTGAAGAACTTTTGGGGAAGAAAGAAATTGGGAAGAAATTTTGTGAAGAGGTTGGGTATATGAAAGAGACTAAATAATGAGATGTTGGTGATCTGGATCTGGATCCGAGAATTTTAAAAGTAATTCTTCACCATTGAGAGATAGGACAAAAAACGATCTATAGCACAATATCCCAAAAAGTTGTGGATGGATCCGGAAAAAAAATTGTGAAGGGGTTGAGTATATGAAAAAGACTAAATAATGAGATGTTGGTGATCTGGATCTGGATCCGATAATTTTTAAAGTAATTCTTCACCATTGAGAGACAGGGCAAAACACGATATATAGCACAATATCCCAAAAAGTTGTGGACGGATTCGGACGGAGTTGGTGGACAGGTTGGGTGTGTGACAAAGAAGAACTGATCTCATTTTGGTGAAGATTCGAAAACGGATCCGGATGCGAGAGCTTTAAAAAGTCCTTAGTTAATATTTTCACCATTGAGTGATAGGACCAAAAACGATAAATAACATATTTCAAAAAGTTGTGAACAACATGACAAACCTTGGTGGATGAGTTGGGTAGGTGGCAAGAACAAGCCACTTTGATTTTGGTTCAGGTCCGAATTTTGGTTCTAGTTTGTTCTTTATTGATTTGTTTAATATCAAATCCTATCCGCTCTCATTGCCATTCTTTCTTCCTCCATCCACAGCAACTGTCCAGCCCATCTTAGCCGGCATTTCACCAATCTCCTCGCCAAGCTCATCTGAAAACCAATCTATCTGCACCCTCAGTTCACCCATTCTCCTTATATCCATCCTCTGCACTCCCAAAATCCTCCTGATCCAGTCGTTCTTGAAAACCTGCAGCCTCTGTTGTTGTCTCCCTGCCAGTGCCACCATCTCCAGACCATAAAGGTAGGCTGGCATTACACAAAACATCAGAACTTTTCCTTTCAATCTCCTTGAAATCTTTCTGTCTGCCATTACACCCTCCACAGTCCTCCACGCATTCACACCCACCTGAATCCTCCTCCGCATCTCTGCCTCTGACTTACCATCCCCGGTCACTGTTCCCCTCCAGACACTCGAATCGATTTCCCTGTCTGATCTCCTTCCCCTCCAACCTGATATTGACTTATTTTCTCTGCTGCCCGCCCCAAATCACCTGTCTTCTCCATGCTCATTTTCAGTCCATGTTTCTCAAATTCCTCCTTCCAATCCCCGAGTACGTGTTGTATCTCCCACCCACTCTCAAACCAAAGACGTACCAATGACCAACAACAAACAACAACATGCATTTAAAGGCCATTTTCCCTGCAAGAGTGGGGGTTAACCTTGCGGTCCCCATGACAATCTTCTCCATTTTGCCCTATTTTCTGCATCTCTCCTTGTTAACCCCCTTGCCCGCATTTCTTCTTCCACCATCTTTGGTCAAGTCTTTCTCGGTCTTCCCCGTCCTCTACTTCCTTCTACATTCATTTCCATCACTCTTCTCAACCAGTCACTTTCATCCTTCCTCAACACATGACCAAACCATCTCAACCTGTTTCTCTTCACAGCATCAATCACAGGCTCTATTCCCATCATCTTTCGCAATTCATCATTTGTCTTCCTCTCTCTCAACGATACTCTGCACATCCACCGAACCATTCGCATTTCCGCCCTTTCCAGCCTTCGTTGCTGCTCTATGTTCATTACCCATGTCTCGCTCGCATAAATCATAACACTTCTCACACATGCAGCATACACCTTTCCCTTCAGCTTCAACTTCAAAGACGTACCAATGACCATGATATAAAAATGGCACGTGCTGCTTTCTTGCTTAACACTCAGCATTTAAAAGGAAAGAGCACAGACAAACAACGCAGGGAAGGCAATGGCAAACCACCCAGTGCAACTCTTGCCAACAAACTGCTTCGGCAGCACCAGCACTCTATAAAGAGTGTGGTACATCAATATGACTCCAACCAAACTACCTACATCGTTGCTCCAATTACAAAAAGAGCTTGCACCTTAGCTATGCCCAGCCAGGAGCCTAACGACTCTAGTATGTTTTATAAATAATTCTCCCATCTTCCTATAATTCACCAAATGTCTGTCCGTCTGTCTGTCCGTCCGTCTGTTCCCATGTACCGCAAAAACGGCTGAACCGATCGCATCGAAATTTTGGGTGGGTAATCCTGGGACCCCTGGAGTAAAATAGGCTACATTGTTTTTCCAATTTTTCCCCAATTTTCCAATTTCCAAATTTTCCAATTTTTCCAAACACGATGGAATAATATTTACCGATATGAACAGTGATGTGGCTTTTATTGAAATTCTACAAATACTGTTTAGATTTTGATGATTTGTGTGTGATATGATTTAACGGATGTTTATATAAATCGTTTAAACTAAAAAAGCCTTCAATTTCTGATATTTTGCCTTTTCATTTGGGCCTCCCAATTGAAGCCCCGCCCGTAGAGCGGGTACCGTTGCTAGTTACAGTAAAGCTCTAACATTGAGACACTAACACTCAAGATTTCACATTCTAACATGTATCGAAAAGCTACCCCATAAATAACCAACTAAACTACAACTCCAAATAAACGAATTGTGTTTGCAATCATAATCGAGCTGTACTTTGCGGCAAATTGCTCACATAGCGGCGAGTTCCATCATACTCGCAGCGTTCGACCTTGTCCAAGGTGGCATCGGAGAAATAGAGTTTCTCGGAGCGGTGGTCAAGAGCCAGGCCGTTCGGGGTACGGATGTTGGACGCGATGATGACCTGCACGTTGGAGCCCGAAAGCACTGCTCGCATAATGCTGGGTCTCTGCTCATTCCAGTTGGTCCAGAACATGTAGCTATGAGGAACCAATGAAAACACAACATGAGAGCATGCAGGGCCAGGCAGCTTGACCCCACCATCACCAATCAAATTGTGTATCTTTGCACACTCGTTAATTTTTTTTATTTGATCATTCTGTTTATCTTTCATGTGCAAGTTAAAGTACAAGTAACACCTACTTTTATGAGACAGCTGAATTAGAAATTGCTCATGGGGTAAAAACTGAGTTCTGACAATACCTTTTTCCTTTTGCTGACACGGACCCATTAAACAGAGACACATAAGGAATATAATCCAAGTACCACCTTCAGAGGCCATTTTTCCCCGCAAAGCAGGGGTTGGCCTTTTTCGGGCACCATGGTCCCCTTTTTGAAGCAACGTTTTATGGCCGGATGCCCTTCCTGCCACCAACCCTGTTAGTCACTTGCGACACACAGGGAATTACCAGTGAACTGGTACTCAATTTGCCGACCTCGGAAGGATGACAGGCTGAGTGAACCCCCCTGGCGTTAATTCAGCGATCGACAGGGATTTGAACCCAGGATCCGAGGATCCCAAGCCGGCACCCTAACCGCTAAGCCAACACCAGGCTCAATATAATATAATATAATCGAATCATAATATAATCTCAATATAATATAATCCAAGTACGAACCGTGATAAACAAACTGAGTGCTCCCACAGGGTTTGCGAGAAACAAAATTCAAAAATTCTAATTCCCATGCAATCGACAAGGGGCAGCTTGACTGATTTCTAGAATCCACTTCAAATTTGGTTCAAAATGGTCCTTAGTTATACCATAGTATTTACCCCTAATGGCTGTTTTGAGAGCACGTGACTCATTTTGTCCATGGATGTAGGACAGCCTTGCTTTTTCGCGGGCTTGGATACTCCGACTACGTACATGTTAACTCTCCCAAGACTACCTTGGCTTCCGGGAGATTCAAATGATTAATACTGCTGCCTTTACCTGGATTTAAACCTGTAACTTCTGGGATAGCAGCTCAGTATCCTCACCACTGGAGTACCATACCAAAGACAATGTAAAATACATAAAAATCATGTTGAAAATATTTGGGTGCAAAATTAACACGTAACATGTAACATCAAACATCAATCCTTCTTTAAGGATATTACGGACTTGAGGCACTCGTCCATGGCAAAGGCACGGGGGTGGTCATCAGCGGACATGGTCACCACGGTCTCACGGTCAAAGCTGATAGATTTACCCTGACCGACAGAGTGGCGCGTTATGGTGGACGAGGTGTAGCTGGTCCAGTAGAGAGCATCCCAGCCACGGTGATAGGCTACACCTTCCACAGAGCCCACGTCTAGTGTACAAGGAAGAACATTGTCAAAATATTGGTAAATGGAGAGAAACAATCATCCTCTACGTAAATGTAATGAATGACAAAAACGTCTTGGCAACTCACTTTCGACGAGTACCCTTCTCCCGGTGCCATCATCATACACCTGCTGAATGTTTCCAAAATGGATGTCACTGAAGAATATACGTCGACGTCGGCCATTTCCACCATAGTCGAAAGCGAGTGCAATGACATTCTTCATGTGTTCAGGATCCTCCAGGGGGCGCACAGGAGCATTAAGGTTAAGCTCATCAAACAGGTGGATGCTCTTCAAGATTGTCCTCTCCGAATAAAGAAGGTAATCGTCGTAGTCGGTGCAGGAGAGATGGTCAGAGGCCAAGACACCATGAGCACAGGCGCAAACTCGCTCATGGCCACCGAGGAACAAGCACAACTGCTGGCAGCCACCATTATTCGGTGCACACACATTGGTCCCTGTCGGGAAATGCAGGTAGATGTCTCATCACCATCCATCTTTGCTTGAAATATTTCTCCAGCACCCCTCACATTTCAATTAACTCTTTTATTAAATATATTACATTAAATATTTTAGTGATTATATTACATTAATCCACTAACGGTTGTCAGGCATTACTCGCAGCAGGTTAGTTGGATACAGGCCAAATGGACATTAAATTATATATATGTACATATAATTATATATATATATTGTCGTGTGATTCCCCTCGGTGAAGACCGGGAAATCACAGATAGCAATCGAGCTTACTTGAGGCGTTCGGGTCATTGGCGGATTTCACTCTATGTGTGGGAGGAAGAAGAAAAGAAGAAGAAGCGGCGAGATTTACCTGACGGTCCCGAGCAGTCTTCAACCTGCAAAGTGATTAAACTCACACGAACACGGGATTTAGAATAGAAAGGGAAAATAATAAATGGGTTTATTTACAATAACTATCGGGACAAGGAAATGCGACAATAAAAACTAAACCTAGGTTGGGATCCCACTCACAGACTTCAACAACAGGACAAATAAGAGAATAAATGAAAGAAAACGTTGTGTTCTGCGGTGCGTCTTATCTGTCTGGATGTCGGGTCGGTCAGGCTCCGTCCGACGTGGTTCTGGTTGGCGCGAACCGCTCGGTCCTGTCTGCTGGCGTACCACCGGCCCTCTGTGCGACTCAAACGGGTCGCGTGCAGCTCGCTCCTCCGGCCGTGCCCGGACTCATCCACGTGGAGTCGCTCCCTCGTCCGGAACCAGGATGAGAGGTCCGCCGGCACAGGAACGCGCAAAGGGCAACAGGAGAAGAAGGGAACGGGTCTCCAATGCGGGAAGGCAGGAAGAGGCAGGCAGAGGTGAAGAGGCGAAGAAGCAAAGAGAAGAGTGCAGGGGCCAAGAGTCGAAGAACAAAGAGATAAAATGTCGATCTCTTCTCACTTTTATCAGACCTCCTCCGACATCACTGGCACCTCCCTCCCAATCAGCGCACCGCTTCCTGGACGTCTTTCTCGCCCTTCGCACGTCGCCGGCGCTTCTCCTCCAATCAGCACGTTCCTTCTTGTGGTTCTTTTGTGCCCTCCTCACTGATTGGCCGAGCGCCCCACGCCTTTGGTGTTGGTGTCGGTCGGTGGCCAATCAGTGTGGCTCGTCCTTCACCTTCCTTACTCTCCAATCAGCGACCTGGTTGTTACTCGCCCCTACCCTGGCCAATTAACGAGTTCTCCTGGGCGTGGCTCTTGGCCTGCCTGTTCGATGTTTGCCGCCATGCCAGTGTTGTTAGCCCAAGTGCGTGGTCGCTTCCTGTCTGTTCCTCTAGTCAGGTGAGAGGGAAATAAATTAATTCGTGTGTATGCGCTAATGGGCCGAGCTAATGTCTATGGGTGTGTTGCCATACGGGACACCGGGATGATCACAGGTTCGACATACCGAGGAGTTAGCACAATCCCTACTCTATCTATCACAGAGCCATCCTTGTATGACCACAGATATACACTTAATCCGACAAACCGGGCGAGACAGGTCCCTGACTTACTGTGCATCAAAATGGTTCTTCTTCTTCATGACATCACAGCACCTACCTATGCAGATCTACCTGGATCTATATATTCCCCTACCCAAAATTCATAACAATATACTATATCACCCGAAAATGAGTTTATATCAAAACTTTAAAAACAATCACTTAATCCCATTTAATAAATTGCAGAGGGTGAGAGAGATAGATCTCTCTGTGTAAGAAGACACACATGGGCATATGCGTGCACACATTCGTACACGCACACACACACACACACACACACACACACACACACACACACACACACACACACACACACACACATATATACACACACACACATAGACACACGCACACCACACACATATACACACGCACACACACATATACACATGCACACACACATATACACACACACACACATATACACACACACACACACACACACACACACACACACACACACACACACACACACACACACACCAGTTAGATAAGTCCCCCCAATGGATATTGGATATGCATATAAATATATCAGCCAAACGTATAAAAATTGAAAGCCGATCACTCATCATCTTTTCCTGCATACATGACTTGTTTTTATCAGTCTGGAAATTTTAAACAAATGTTTAAACAATGTAGGGTCATCATAGGCATTGTATGAGATGATAAATATGATTACCAATGATGGTAAACAGAATTATATCACAAACATTTGCATAATGTAACACATACTTATGCTAGTTCATTCTGTTACTAGATATACCATATATATATATATATATCTATATATATAAAACACAGTTTGTGTGTGTGTGTGTGTGTGTGTGTGTGTGTGTGTGTGTGTGTGTGTGTAATGTTACCGGTAGACTCCTAAACGGAGAGGCTCACGTACTTGATATTTGGCACAAACATGGCCATTGAGCTGGAAGAACATGGTCGACCTAAAAATTTATTTCATAATATTTTAAAACCATATTTTTACCTCAGCGCATTTCAGCGAGGCATATTATGACCGGAATGGCAGAGCAGCGCGCTGATTCGCTCAGAGCGATCACGTGATGTTCCTTGCCGCCATTAACTCAGTTACGCGTTCACACGTATTTCAGAGCGAAAAGCGATTCCGTTTTTTCACATTTCAGCGAGGAATATTGCCATTCACACCACATAGGTTTTTTTCCCTTTCACCTTTAGATCCATATTTTTTGCCATAACGTAGCGCATTATGGCTCTCTCGAGCTCGAGTTAGCCAATCACCTGGGAGCATGAGGCCACGTTGGCCACGCCCACGACACGACGCAGAGTTGCAATCGATCGCTCAGAGCGATCACGTGATGTTCCTTGCCGCGCGATTGCGTTTTTTCACATTTCAGCGAGGAACATTGCCATTCACATCACATAGGTTTTTTGTTCTTTCATCTTTAGATCCATATTTTTTTTCAGCGAGGAATATTATACACAGAATCTGAATCGGTGGCACAGCAGCGCGCTGATTCGATGATTCGCGCGCCCCTCCCCCCTCCCCTCCCCCCTCTTCTCCCTCAAGTTTATACACGAATGCCGGGTACTTCCCCCCCCCTCTTCTCCCCTCCCCCCCTCTCCTCCCCCCCCCCCCCCATTCCCCTCCCCTCCTCTTCCCCGCCCGGCAATGCCGGGTACTTCCCCCCCCTCTTCTCCCCTCCCCCCTCTCCTCCCCTCCCCCCCTGTTCCCCTCCCCTCCACTTCCCCCTCCCTCTCCCCTCCCCCTCCCCTCCCGCCCCTCCCCCCTCCCCCTTTCCTCCCCTCCCCCCTCTCTTCCCCTCCCCCCTCCCCCTCTCCTCCCCTCCCCCTCCCCCTCCCCCCTCCCCTCTCACGTTTATACATGGAACGCCGGGTACTTCCCCCCCCCTCTTCTCCCCTCCCCCCTTCTCCTCCCCTCCGTTCCCCTCCCCTCCTCTTCCCTGCCCGGCAATGCCGGGTACTTCCCCCCCTCTTCTCCTCTCCTCCCCTCCCCCCGTTCCCTCGCCTCCTCTTCCCCCTCCCCCCTCCCACCCTCTCCTCCCTCTCGCTCCCCCTCCTCCCCCTCCCCTCCCCCTCCTCCCCTTCCCCCTCCCCCCATCACCCTCCCCTCCCCCCTCTCCTCCCCTCCCCCCTCTCCTCCCCTCCCCCCTCTCCTCCCCCCTTCTCCTCCCCTCCTCCTCCCCCTTCTTCTCCCCTCCCCCCCTCTTCTCCCTCCCCCCTCTTTTCCCCTTCCCCCTCCCCTTCCCCCTCTCCTCCCCCCTTCTCCTCCCCTCCCCCTCCCCCTCTTCCTCCCCTCCCCTCCCCCCCTCTTCTCCCCTCCCCCATCACCCTCCCCTCCCCCCTCTCCTCCCCTCCCCCCATCACCCTCCCCTCCCCCCTCTCCTCCCCTCTCCCCTTCTCCTCCCTCCCCCTCTCCCTTCTTCTCCCCTCCCCCCCTCTTCTCCCCTCCCCCCCTCTTTTCCCCTCCCCCCCTCCCCTTCCCCGCCCTTCTCTCCTCCCCCCTTCTCCTCCCCCTCCCCCCTCCCCCCTCTTCCTCCCCTCCCCCCTCCCCCTCTCTTCTCCCCTCCCCCCCCTCTTCTCCCCTCCCCTCCCCTTCCCCCTCCCCCTCCCCCCTCCCCCGCCCGGCAATGCGAGTACTTCTGCTAGTATATATATATCTGCTAGTATATATATATATATATATATATATATATATATATATATACATATATATATATATATATATATATATATATATATATTGTTACGTGCTCCTCCCCAAACCCCGGTCACAGTGTACCTCCGAGCCCCCGAAAGGAGTCACGGCAGAAAGATGTGTTATAATGTGTGTCAATGACCAATGGTGAAACCACACCAACCAATTGTTACCAAAAACAAGTATTGTATTAAGGTCACACAAGTATAACAGCACAAGTACAATATGTTTCAATTGCACCACAAAAATACCATATAATTCCTATGATGGTACCATCAGTTTCTTCTTCAATAACTCACTGTGCTCCAAGTGAGCGAAAAGAACATTCCCAAAGTCACTGTCCCGGCACCAAGTCAAAGTCGACCCACGCTCCGGTGATCGCAAGAAAAATGTCGAATCGAGACCAGAATCCAAGTCGGCTGACAGTCAACGCTGCCAAGAGGTGCAACGGTGCACCCAAAAGGCGACTTGAAATCACACCTTCGGGTATGAACGTTCAACGGCTCCCAAATGGAGAAACACAAATTCCCAATCGAAATCCACGTTACACTCGCAAACCAGGCTAACGGTTGGGTGCGGTAAAATGGCTGGGGCGAGGTGAAAAGGCTGGAGCGATGCGAAATGGCGGGAGCGAGGTGAAATGGTGGCGGGCCCGTACAGGAGGCATACCTGCTCTCCAACGATTCTCTTCGGAATCAACCGCAAAACCCGACACGCAGGTTTATCTGTCAAAGCGATAACCACTCTGTCACAGGAATCCCTTTCCCAGGAAACCCAAAGTTCGCTCGTGACCCCTGTTCGCCAGCGTCTCCTTGAGACCTCAAAGCAGCTCGGCTTTTCTTCCCGACCTCACTTGCTCCGCCTTTTTTTTCTTCCTCCTCTTCTTCTTCCAGTTTTCTCCCGATCCGGTTTCCGGTTTCTTTTAAAACACTAATTTTTTACCTTTTGAAAACAGTTATCTCCATTTCACTTAAACGATAACAATAATAGTACATGGAACCAAAAATGCTTACAGTGGATGAAAACCACAACGACGGAAGTGACGAATCTGTAACAATATATATATATATATACAGTCACGTCAAAAAGTAAGGACACCCCATGTAAAGTTTCGACTTTTTCAACATATTTCAACATACAGCTATTTGATCTTCATTTCAACAATATTGATAGATAAAGGTGATATAATATAACAAATATCATAAAACATTTACATTTTGTAGTCCATTGTATCATTTAAATAAACAT
The DNA here is from genome assembly GCF_964187855.1 of Myxine glutinosa. Lineage (NCBI taxonomy): Eukaryota > Metazoa > Chordata > Myxini > Myxiniformes > Myxinidae > Myxine > Myxine glutinosa. The sequence continues at coordinate 179,208,913 of NC_136266.1, read as the reverse complement.
AAATGCAAATTTCGCATGTGGAAAAAGTAAGTACACCCCCTACATTTATCACTACTTCAAATACCTAAAATTAGAATCAGTGCACCAGCTCAGGTGCAAATGATTAGAACATCGTTAGAGAGGATCTTGGAGGATCCTGTCTTATTTAAACGTCAGACATTTAGTTTGGTTTGCTCTTTGTTGTTGAAGTGTGCGGCGTCACCATGCCTAGATCAAAAGAGCTCTCTGAGGCCTTCAGAAAGAAGGATATAGATGCCGACGAGTCTGGGAAGGGATTTAAAAAGATCTCCAAACAATTTGAAATCAATCATTCGACTGTCCGGAAGATCATCTACAAGTGGAGAAGATTCCAAACAACTGCCAACTTGTTTAGGCCAGGCTGCCCCAGCAAGTTCAGCCCAAGAGCAGACCGCAAAATGCTGAAAAGTCTCTAAGAACCCCAGAATGTAATCATGGGACCTACAGGTAGCTCTTGCCAGTGTTGATGTCAAAGTGCACGAGTCTACCATTAGAAAGAAGCTGCACAAATTTGATCTACATGGGAGGTGTGCCAGGAGGAAACCTTTGCTGTCCAGAAAGAACATCAGGGTAAGACTAATGTTTGCCAATGAACACGTTGGCAAAGACCAGCACTTCTGGAACAATGTGCTCTGGACAGATGAGTCAAAGATAGAGCTATTTGGCCACAGTACCAGAAGACATGTTTGGCGAAAACCAAAGACAGCATTTGACCACAAGAACCTGATACCAGCTGTAAAGCATGGTGGTGGAAATATTATGGTTTGGGGCAGCTTTGCTGCATCAGGGCCTGGGCAGCTCACCATCATAGAATCCACTATGAATTCTTCATTGTACCAGAGGGTGCTTGAGGATAATGTGAGGCCATCTGTTGGAAAGTTGAAGCTCAACCGAAGGTGGAGCTTGCAACATGACAATGACCCTAAATATACCAGTAAATCCACCAAGGAATGGCTGAAAAGAAAGAAATGGAGGGTTCTGGAATGGCCATGTCAAAGCCCGGATCTAAATCCCATCGAGATGTTGTGGGGGATTTGAAATGAGCTGTGTATGCAAGAAACCCCTCAAACATTGCACAGCTGAAATAATTCTGCATGGAGGAGTGGGCAAAAATTTCTCCCAGTCGATGTCAGAGACTGGTAGACAGTAATAAGAAACGCCTACTTGAGGTTGTTTCTGTCAAAGGGGGCAATACCACCTATTAGAGCCAAGGGTGTACTTACTTTTTCCACATGCGAAATTTGCATTTATGTTTATTTAAATTATACAATGGACAACAAAATGTAAATGTTTCATGATATTTGTTATATTATATCACCTTTATCTATCAAGATTGTTGAAATGAAGATCAAATAGCTGTATGTTGAAATATGTTGAAAAAGTCAAAACTTTACATGGGGTGTACTTACTTTTTCACGTGACTGTGTATATATATATATATATATATATATATATATATATATATATATATATATATATATATATATATATATATATATATATATATGTTACTAGATATAGTTATAGCAGAATGATTTGAGGCTACAAAAACAAATCAAACAAAGTCAACTATGCAGAGCAGCAGGAGCTTCAGGGTTGTAAACCAAAGTAACGGAAAAGAGACAGAAATTTACCAAATTGCCAAAATCTGGTTCATAATTGATTGAAGAAAGGTAATAGCCTTTCTTTAAAATAAATGTCATAACATCTCATCAGATTTCTATCATACCTCATGAGAAGTCAGTGGTTTTTAATTAAGAGTAATCCCAGCATTGGGAAAGCTGTACAAATATCCGATCTAAAGATTTATTTGAGCTGAGTCTCATCCACCCCATTTGTGATGGTTTAGGGAGTTTAGAAATAATAAGAGCTCCATTACAAGGAATGAGGCAGGAGGAGGCCATTTTGCCTATCAAAACCGACACCATTATTACCAACTTATAGTTGTTGCTTTTCTGTCTCTATCCTTTTAAAATACTGAACATCAAGCAAGGAAGCAGCGCGTAGCATTTTAAAAGTCTTTGATATGACGTGGCCAGGATTCGAACCACAAACCTCCCAGATTCAGAGCGGATGCTCTAACCATTATACACCGAGGCTTGTTAAGCAGTGCTTCTTCTTCCCCTTCTCTTCCCTTTATAAGAGGTGAGTTGCAATGGCACCAAGCTTCTGCTCTGCCTTCACCACGATACTCCTCCACTTCCCTCTATCCTCAGCCAACTCTCTCCATTCTCCAACCACATCCACCTTACCTGACTGATATCCCTCTTCACAAAGTCCTCCCATCTCAACCATGGTCGACTTATTTTCCTCCTACATTTTCTCCCTCAACCTATCTGTTCTCTTTGCCATTCTCTCTTCCCCCATCCACACCAAGTGTCCAGCCCATCTCGGCCACCATTTCACCGATCTCCCCATCAAGCTCATCTGAAAACCAATCTCCTTCCTCAATTCATCCATACTGCTTCTATCCACCCTCTTCACTTCCGCAATCCTCCTGCCCTTGTTGTTGTCTCTCTGTCAGTGCCATAATCTCCAGACCGTACAGGTAGGCCGGCGTTACACACGACATTAGAACCTTCCCTATCAATTTGCTTGACATCTTCAAGTCCGCCATTACTTCTTTCACCCTCGTCCACACATTCAACCCACCTGAATCCTCATACGCACCTCTGCCTCTGACTTTCCACCCACAGATACTCAAACCTATTTCTCTGTCTGATCTCCTTCCCCTCCAACCCGATATTCATTTCTTTCCTCTGCTGCCTGACTCACATCACCCCCATCTCCTCCACACTCATCTTCAGCCCATGTTTCTCAAATGCCCCTGTACTTCCACTCCCCCAGTACTTCCTGCATCTCCCGCCCAATCTCCACCACAACAGCCAGATCATCCGCATACAACATCCTTTCCAGAATACCCCTCAAGTTTACCTTCCTGCTTACCAGCTCCATCACCATGATAAACATGAGTGTGCGGAGGGAGTTTCCCTGCCTTAAACCGATGTCCACATTAAACTCCTCAGACATCTGAGAACGAACCAAAACTCTTCCCTTCGTTTCCTTGTACATCCCTTCCACCAACATAACTTCTGCTTCCAGCAATCCCATCCATCTCAGTATCACCATCGCCATCTCTCTCGGGACAGTGTCGTAGGCCTTCTACAGGTCCACAAATCCCAATGCAATTTCAGCTTGCACCTCAAACCTCTTCTCCACCAGCTTTCTCAGCGCGAATATCCCATCTGTCATTCCTCTACCATTTCTAACCGCCTGCTGCTCTTCACCGATCTACATCTCCATACTCTCCCTTATCCTCCCATCCAGAACCCTCTCCATCACCTTCATAACATGACTTAAGAGCGTAATGCCCCTGTACTTCCCCTGATATTGAACATCCCCCTTCCCCTTCCATTTCGGCACAATTAACCCTGTCCTCCAATCCTCCGGAACCGAACCCTCTCTCATACATACAGTCACGTGAAAAAGTAAGTACACCCCATGTAAAGTTTTGACTTTTTCAACATATTTCAACATGCAGCTATTTGATCTTCATTTCAACAATATTGATAGATGAAGGTGATATAATATAACAAATATCATGAAACATTTACATTTTGTAATCCATTGTGTAATTTAAATCAACATAAATGCAAATTTCGCATGTGGAAAAAGTAAGTACACCCCTACATTTATAACTACTTCAAATACATAAAATTAGAATCAGGTGCACCAGCTCAGGTGCAAATGATTAGAACATCGTTAGAGAGGATCTTGGAGGGACCTGTCTTATTTAAACCTCAGACATTTAGTTTGGTTTGCTCTTTGTTGTTGAAGTGTGCGGCGTCACCATGCCGAGATCAAAAGAGCTCTCTGAGGCCTTCAGAAAGAAGGTTATACATGCCTATCAGTCTGGGAATGGTTTTGAAAAGATCTCCAAACAATTTGAAATCAATCTTTCGACTGTCCGGAAGATCATCTACAAGTGGAGAAGATTCCAAACAACTGCCAACTTGTTCAGGCCAGGCCACCCCAGCAAGTCCAGCCCGAGAGCAGACTGCAAGATGCTGAAAGACGTCTCTAAGAACCCCAGAATGTCATCACGGGACCCACAGGTAGCTCTTGCCACTGTTGATGTCAAAGTGCACGAGTCTACCATTAGAAAGAGGCTGCACAAATTTGATCTACATGGGAGGTGTGCCAGGAGGAAACCTTTGCTGTCCAGAAAGAACATCAGGGCAAGACTAAAGTTTGCCAATGAACACCTAGGCAAAGACCAGCACTTCTGGAACAATGTGCTATGGACAGATGAGTCAAAGGTAGAGCTATTTGGCCACAGTACCAGAAGACATGCTTGGCAAAAACCAAAGACAGCATTTGACCACAAGAACCTGATACCAACTGTAAAGCATGGTGGTGGAAATATTATGGTTTGGGGCAGCCTTGCTGCATCAGGGCCTGGGCAGCTCACCATCATAGAATCCACAATGAATTCTTCATTGAACCAGTGGGTGCTTGAGGATAATGTGAGGCCATCTGTCAGAAAGTTGAAGCTCAACCGAGGGTGGAACTTGCAACATGACAATGACCCTAAACATACCAGCAAATCCACCAAGGAATGGCTGAAAAGAAAGAAATGGAGGGTTCTGGAATGGCCAAGTCAAAGCCCGGTTCTAAATCTCATTGAAATGTTGTGGGGGGATTTGAAACGAGCTGTGCATGCAAGAAACCCCTCAAACATCACACAGCTGAAAGAAATCTGCATGGAGGAGTGGGTAAAAATTTCTCCCAGTCGATGTCAGAGACTGGTGGACAGTTATAAGAAACGCCTACTTGAGGTTATTTCTGCCAGAGGGGGCAATACCACCTATTAGAGCCAAGGGTGTGCTTACTTTTTCCACATGCGAAATTTGCATTTATGTATATTTAAATTATACAATGGACTAATAAATGTAAATGTTTCATGATATTTGTTATATTATATCACCTTTATCTATCAATATTGTTGAAATGAAGATCAAATAGCTGTATGTTGAAATATGTTGAAAAGGTCAACACTTTACATGGGGTGTACTTACTTTTTCACGTGACTGTACATTCCATAGTCTCTTTGTCCAACTGACTCCGACTTCTCCCACTGCAATGATCACCTCTGTACACACCTCATCAATGCCAGGTGCTCTTCCGTTCTTGATCCTCTTCAATGCTGTCAGCACCTCCTCCTTTCCTTTCTACATAACATGGTAGCTCCAGCTCATTATTGCTTCCTCCCCAGTTCAACAGCTCTTTGAAATATCCTTCCCACACCTTCAGTACTGCCACCGCTTCGGTCACTAGCCTCCCGCCACCATTCTTAATCACCACCGCCCCCTTCATGTACTTACTATCCTCTTCCCTGCCCCAATCCAATTTATAAATCATCTTCTTCACACCATCCTCTTCCAACTTGTTGTACACCTTTTTATGTTGGAGGCTCCAGGCACGGACTGTATAGCCCTCATCGAGGCCAGGCCTTACATAAAAGAGAGGAAAAGTGTATGATGAAAAGTGTATGGTGTTTGTTTGCGAGAAAGAGAGATTGAAGGTAGTCCGGTAGTTGTAGTTTGAGTGAGACAGAAAGTAAGACCAGCAATCCTGATACGGAAAGTGTAAGATGATTCCGGGCACCACTTTAACGCTCCTAAGTCAGGACGGTAGCACTACCCTGGGCGGTTCCTGTCTGCAACCTACTAACAAGAAAGTCGTCTTCCTCCTCTTCATATCATTCCTCACTTTATCCACAGCTCTCCTTGCTGCTTTCTTATTTTGCCCATATAGGAAATGTAGCAACCCTGCTTCCGGTTGTCTCCTTCTATCCTTGATCTTCTCTATCCTCTTCCAAACATCCTTTTCACCAATTGCCTTTGCTACTTCCTCCGTGCACCATACCAAGTTTCTATCCCTCGACGATGCACCCTTTCCTGACGTCCTTCCACACAAAACCTCTGCAATTCTCCTAAACGTCTCACCGTACTTCTGCCATTCCTCTTCCAAACCTTCTGCTTCTTCGCTAAGTTGCTCATACCCGGCCCTCATCCTCTCCTTGTACTCTACAATGATGTTTCCCCTCCACTTCCTCCACCTCCTGTTCGTAAACACCCCCCTTTTCTTCATCAGTACTACAAACACCACAAGCTTGTGCTAGATGGTAACATGATCTCAAGCCGCTGCCTTACAATCCTAAACCCTCCACAACTGTCACTTCCTTACCACCACCAAATAAAAGTCTGATCCATGCTATTCACTCCTATAGGTAATCTTGTGGCTTTCGTACTTTTGAAAGAAGGAACCAACTTTGGCCATCCCATTCCTCGCCACCACCTGCACCCGCTCTTGACCCTCTCTATTCCTCATTCACCAAGCAAATTCACCAACACATTCCTCTTCACCTGGCTCCTCTTCTCCGACGTGCACGTTAAAGATCCCCCCCCCCCCCCCCCCCAAAGCATAGCATCACCCCCATCTCAAACATTACCATCAACCTCTCCAGTGCATCCCTGAATTCCTGTGCCTCTGCCCCAGCCCCAGCCCTCATTTGTGGCCCATATACTGACATAACACACACCATTTGCCTCTGTATCACCGCCCATTCCATAACTATCCGTCCCTCCCATCTTTCCACTCTGACCACCTGCTTGATGATTTCTTCTGATACGATTATTCCCACGCCATTACTCCTTCCATCCCCACCGTGTAACAGCTTGTATCCTCCTACCCACCTTCTCATCTTATCTGCCTTCCATTTGGTCTGCTGCACACACAACACTTCCAACCTCCTTCTCTGCATCATCTCCACCACCTTAATTCCTCTCCCCTCCATCGATCCCACATTCAAACTACCAATCCGGACTTTTTGCTGCTGAACCGCTGCCCGCTTGTCATAGCCAGTACGATTTTGATCAGTTTGGGATTCTCTGGTCACCAATCAGCAGCGCTGCCTGGGCTGACCTGCTAGACCCACTGCCTTAGCCTCTTATCCTAGCCCAGTGTGTGTTTTCGCACACACACTACTCCTTCTCCACTCACTCCCCCTTCCTGGGGACACCCACACCCTCACCACCCGACTCCTCTTCTCCATACTCGGGACACTCATCCCTACCTCCATCATACTCCCTCCCCCTTCTCTTCCTACCCCAACCACACTCACCCTTCCCTCAGCTTTTCACAAAAATCACTCAGTTAATTCACAAAAATCACAGTTCAAAAGCCACTTAAGTTATTAAGTCTCAATACCTCGTTATACCATAGTTTCAAGCAGTACAATAAAGCAGAACTTACGTTTTAAAGTCTCATTGTAATGCAACAATGGTCAAACAGTTAGTGAAAGAGACACAATAAAGTTCCTTTCCAACCTTTTTGTCTGTCTTTGCTAAAGACTTTCACATCTTTTAGCTGAACTCCAATGCCAGTCTTCAAAGCTATCACATCCTCGGTGGAATCTTTAGAGGCACGTTTTATCGACCCATTTCCATGTGTCCTGTAGATAAAAATAATGAAGTAGCCAAGCACAGATGGATTGCATACAAGATTAAAATCAGCCAAATATGCAAACAAATGTATGGTGCAATGCATACTCAACATTCATTTCTTTCACTTGTGAACACGAGTTTGAGTTCACAACTGCATTACCTGTCACTGACCACTCACTTTCCTGACCTGTCACTCCAATAGATGTGATTTCCGTAGATGGAGACGGCAAACATGTCCGTGTTCTGACTTGAAAGTATCGCCTCTCTGTTCTTTCCCGTCTCCAGGTCAATTCGCTCAATCTTGTCAGTACGTGCATCGCACCAATACAATTTTCCTCTCTGATAATACACATACACGCAAGCAAGCGATTTCCAAATGAATAAAAACAGTAAAATATGTTGGTCCCAATAATGTGTGACCACCTGATACCACACAATTTAACAAAAACAAAGCATTTATTATTGAAGCATTGGTACACAATGTGGTTGATGCCAGTAGGAAAATGAGAACAGTTAGAACATTTATGTTTCATATTGACACATCAATGATGCCCTGTGATCAGCATTCCTTATGATGACGTGGCATGTAGAGGACAAACACTTAAAGGATGCTACAGGACCTCCACTCTCAGGCTGCTGCAGGACCTCCACTCTATGGCTGATACAGGACCTCCACTCTAAGGCTGATACAGGACCTCCACTCTAAGGCTGATACAGGACCTCCACTCTAAGGCTGCTACAGGACCTCCACTCTAAGGCTGCTACAGGACCTCCACTCTAAGGATGCTGTAGGACCTCCACTCTAAGGCTGATACAGGACCTCCACTCTAAGGATGCTGTAGGACCTCCACTCTAAGGCTGCTACAGGACCTCCACTCCAAGGCTGCTACAGGACCTCCACTCTAAGGCCGCTACAGGACTTCCACTCTAAGGCCGCCACAGGACCCCACTCTAAGGCTACCACATGACCTCCACTCTAAGGCTGCTACAGGACCTCCACTCTAAGGTTGCTACAGGACCTCCACTCTAAGGCTGCTACAGGACCTTCACTCTAAGGTTGGTACAGGACCCCACTCTAAGGCTGCTACAGGACCTCCACTCTAAGGCTGCTACAGGACCTCCACTCTAAGGCTGCTACAGGACCTCCACTCTAACGCTGCTACAGGACCTCCACTCTAAGGCTGTCACAGGACCTCCATTCTAAGGCTGTCATAGGACCTCCACTCTAAGGCTGTCACAGGACCTCCACTCTAAGGCTGCTACAGGAACTCCACTCTAAGGCTGCTACAGGACCTCCACTCTAAGGCTGCTACAGGACCTCCACTCTAAGGCTGTCACAGGACCTCCACTCTAAGGCTGTCACAGGACCTCCACTCGAGGGGTGTCACAGGACCACCACTCTAACGCTGCTACAGGACCTCCACTCTAAGGCTGTCACAGGACCTCCACTCTAACGCTGCTACAGGACCTCCACTCTAAGGCTGCTACAGGAACTCCACTCTAGGACTGTCACAGGACCTCCACTCTAAGGCTGCTACAGGAACTCCATTCTAAGGCTGCTACAGGACTTCCACTCTTAGGCTGCTACAGGACCTCCACTCTAAGGCTGCTACAGGACCTCCACTCTAAGGCTGCTACAGGACCTCCACTCTAAGGCTGCTACAGGACCTCCACTCTAAGGCTGCTACAGGACCTCCATTCTAAGGCTGTACACGGCTTCCATCATGAGGCTATGTAAAATCACAAATATAAGGATAGAGAGGATTTTGATAATAGCCATGTACCTCATAGTCAATGGAGATTCCATTGGGCCAAGCAATGCTGGAATTCACGAGGACAGTGCGCTCTGAGCCATCCAAAAGTGAGCGCTCCACACGTGGGTTTTGTCCCCACTCCGTCCAAAACAGGTACCTAAAGAGTGACACAAGTAGTTCATGTTTCTATTCAAAATGTGCTTGAAGGTATGTGGTTCATGAAGCAAATCGCTGCTGCTGTTTAACACCAAACTGAAGGGGAGGAAACCCGACACGCTTGAGACATTATATGCTCATCACGCAGACTAACAGGCCCGAGCATAGATCTACTGTAATCTATATACCCCAGAGAGGATAATAACATGACCCTTCCTGTCATTCCCGTAGGAAGTGGGTGTACCAGTTATGTTTAAACACAGCAATGTCAGTGTGTTCTTACATGCTTGACATCAGAGGGAAATAAAGTCATACAAGATTCCCTATATAGCAACACACTAAATCCTAAAATATGTACCTTTAAGTTTCCACAACAACATCACAATATGCGAACAAAAAAAGGCAGAAAGATGACCATTGGGGATTGCATAGATGTCATGAAAAGGTTGAATTGTCCTTATCCTCACCCATTGGATGGATGCACAGCTATCGCACGAGGCTTGTCCAGGCCTTGGGAAATGACGACAAACCGGAACAATCCATTGAGTCGGGCTACTTCAATAACGTCAAAACCTTGGTCAATCCAATAGATGTTTTCTGTAAGAACAAATACCATAAAATACACTAAGACATACTGCTGGTACCTCTGCAAGTGTCTCAAGCTTGTCCATGAGCTGTTAACATCGCAATCTGTGTCCATGAGAACACAGATGTCCATAAGGTGTTATATGTGTCCATGAGGTGTTAACATCGCAATCTGTGTCCATGAGGACACAGATGTCCATAAGGTGTTATATGTGTCCATGAGGTGTTAACATCGCAATCTGCCCGCAGGTACGAGTTTAGACTGCCAATGTGAAATGTTGATTCCATAAAGGTTGTCATCACATCACAGACAGTTAGAGAGCAAAGAATGGCAGGGAAATGGACCATCTGTCTATTTCCAATCAATGCCTCAAATTGTGTTTTCTCTGCATCTGTTGTGACACAAGTCGCTGCAAATGGGGCTCACAAACTTTGGAGTCAATGAAGCCAAATTTTACTGATCAAATAAAAGTTTTGTTTTACAATATCAATTTGCATTGATAAAGCCAATCAGCACAAGAAATTAAACGTTCTGGAAAACCGAATGTCTGGAAAACCGTATGCCTGGAAAACCATATGTCTGGAAAACCGTATGTCTGGGAAACCGTATGTCTGGAAAACCGTATGTCTGGAAAACCGTATGTCTGGAAAACCGAATGTCTGGAAAACCGAATGTCTGGAAAACCGTATGTCTGGAAAACCGAATGTCTGGAAAACCGTATGTCTGGAAAACCGTATGTCTGGAAAACCGTATGTCTGGAAAACCGTATGTCTGGAAAACCGTATGTCTGGAAAACCGTATGTCTGGAAAACCGTATGTCTGGAAAACCGTCTGTCTGGAAAACCGTCTGTCTGGAAAACCATCTGTCTGGAAAACCATATGTCTGGAAAACCGTATGTCTGGAAAACCGTATGTCTGGAAAACCATATGTCTGGAAAACCGTATGTCTGGAAAACCATATGTCTGGAAAACCGTATGTCTGGAAAACCGTATGTCTGGAAAACCGTATGTCTGGAAAACCGTATGTCTGGAAAACCGTATGTCTGGAAAACCGTATGTCTGGAAAACCGTATGTCTGGAAAACCGTATGTCTGGAAACCCGTATGTCTGGAAACCCGTATGTCTGGAAAACCGTATGTCTGGAAAACCGTATGTCTGGAAAACCGTATGTCTGGAAAACCGTATGTCTGGAAAACCGTATGTCTGGAAAACCATATGTCTGGAAAACCGTATGTCTGGAAAACCGTATGTCTGGAAAACCGTATGTCTGGAAAACCGTATGTCAGGAAGACACAGATTAATAGAACGTTCATTTGGTATCAATCCCTCCGCTACACCTCCATATCACCAGCACACCTGATTCAAACTTTCCCGGGCTGCTGCACACACTCACCTGCGATCCAGTCGACGGCGATGCCCTCGACACGACCCAACCCGTTCGTAATGATGTCTTCTCTCCACGTTTGATCCCGCTTGGCTCGGTGAATGCTACTCAAGCCCATGTCCACCCAGTAGATTGTGTCATTTGCTGTGTACACACATGCATACTGACAGCATTCTACTCTCCACCTCTCTCACACTGTACAATACAGCGCTGTTAATAAGGCCTGTTTCATCAATACTGATGTTTATTTCCAGTGTCATTGCTAGCAAGCCGAAGCTGCAAAACGGTGTGTGTGTGTATGTGTGTGTGTGTGTGTGTGTGTGTGTGTTTATGTGTGTGTTGTTGGTTGTTATCTCCATTTGCGGGTTTCAGGAGGTGGAACGGAGTCCTCCCAGGACCCAAAGTATCCATCTTCTCTTCCGTAAGGGATCATATAGTTCATGGACCAAACTGTTCAACTTTTTCAGAGTTTTGTTCCAAGTTCTCTTTTCAGGATCGTAACCAAATCCCGGATTGCCTCCATTTGTAGTTCATTTGTGGTAATATTCCCGGGGATGGTTTTTTTAAATTATAGTGAGGTTCTTCTTCATCATTCCTGTTGGTCCAATTATCACTGGCACGATTTTGATGCTCTTCAGCTTCCAAGATCTCTTGGTCCCATTTTTGAGGTCCTGGTATTTGGTCATTTTCTGGATTTCTACATTGTTTAGGCCAAAATCGCTGGGTACTGATATGTCAATCATCAATGCTGTCTTTTTCTTTTTGTTCCTGAGTACAATGTCCGGACGCAATGCTTTATTTTCTATGTTCACGCTCGATGGAATCATCAGGTCGTACGTGAGCATGACATCCTCATTTTCAATGATTGCCCTTGGTTCGTGTTTCCATTAGTTTTCTGGTTCTGGGATGTTTAATTTTTTGCAGATTTGATAATAAATCACTTTGCATACTTTGTTGTGCCGTTGTGTGTAAAGTTGTTCTGATAATAGTTTTTTGCATCCCAATAGCAGGTGACTCGTACTTTCTGTTTCTGTCTTGCAGAATCTACACTTGCACGTCTGACTCAGTCCCGCCATCTTTTTAAATCCAATGGTGTAGTGTCCTTGATCTTGGGAATTTATTTTGATTCATTCATTTTCATTTCCAGTTGAGCTGACCTCTTCTTCGCCATTCCAATGAGCCTTCTTTGTCTATCCCCACTCTGTCCAATTACTCTTTTGTATTTTCCTGCTCTTTTGTCATTCTCCCGGTTGGTGTATATTTCTTGATATTTCTTTTTATACATTTCTTTAGTCTTTTTTGCAATTGATGTGGCAGTATTTTTTTTTGTTTGTTTTTGGAAATTCTTTGAAGGTGAGTTAGGGATACCTTTTCAGGTTTATTGTGTTCATGTTTGTTTACAAATTGCATCCGATAGTCTGTTGAGCATTTCACACTCAGCTAGTCCTGCACTCGTCGCTCTGTGCACTTGGTTGGGTTCCATCAGGCCGCTCATTCCCCTCTCGTCTTGGCAGGTACATTCTCAGGATGCACTGGTTTTTGGAAAACATTTTGTGGATGGTAAGGAGTTTCTTGTTTTGATGTCTAACTTGTTGATTTCTGATTGGGGCCAGTTTATTTTTCCGCAGCTATATTGGAACACTGGTACTGCGAGCTGGTTTATGGCGTGTGTGTGTGTGTGTGTGTGTGTGTGTGTGTGTGTGTGTGTGTGTGTGTGTGTGTGTGTGTGTGTGTGTGTGTGTGTGTGTGTGTCTTAGGTTAACTGCAACAGTGTGTTACAGACTGGTAAGAACAATGAGAAAAACTAGCAATTTGCACGTGGCCAGAAATACTGTGTTCAGGGAAATGATAAGATGTTGTAATACGCTCAAGGATATGTTCTAGAACACGGTGTGATCTAAAAAGGGGCAGAATATGTCACAAAAATGTATTTAGTAGCATTTACCTAAAATTATATATATTCTGTTGATATAGCAATAGTTCTGATAATTATATATGACAAATGTTTATGAGTTCTGATGGAATCATATATTTTCTGAGAATCCCATCAAATTCCATGAGGGAATGATTTTACATGTATTTCCATCATAAACATCCAAAGCCTCAAGTTTATGCATTCCTCATGAAAAGGTGAAACATTATTTTGCCATTGTGTCGGCTTTCTTTTCTTTCATAAATATGAATCCTTGAAGTGTGCATTATATTATTTGCTTAATGACGAGAGATACATACCAGTGTTTTGGAAAACCTGGAGAACCAATCAAAATCCCACACATAATCCATTTATACCTAAATAAAAGCGTTACAGAAAGAAGTGAAATGTATTTTATAGAACACACACAATCTGTACCTGCATGGAAGTCGATTCCCACGGCCAAAGAGGTACCAGAGATGGGAACCAGCGCCTCGGTCTTATCGGTGGGATCCAAACGTATTCCACGAATTCCCTCGTGTACAGAATAAAGGAGAAAGGTACCAATGCCTGACATACAGGAGGTAAACATTAATGCCCACTTGGCAGGAAGTCATATTATATGTGTGCATTAAAATAAACTGTGTCCAGCTTGAATAATGGAAAAATGAAGATAATATTAAATACAGTTTTATTCACCGGTGTGTACCCCGGTTTAGAATAGGTACACCGTATCCCTGCGCATCGAAGAGGCGACTAAGGGTTGGCGCCAGGAAGGGCATCCGGCCATAAAAACATTGCCTCAAACGGGGAACCATGATTGTCATGGGGCCCGCAAGGCTAACCCCCGCTCTAGCGGGGAAAATGGCCTTAAAACGACCATTCATTCATTCATTCACCAAAGACAATTCTGGAGAAACTGAATTTCATTTCAAGTCCAATGATCCTGCCGTCAACCAACCTGTCAACCAAAGGGGGCATCAGCCAACCACCAACTTTCAAAGCAGAGCACTGTGTGGTTCCATTGAATCTCAAGCTCTCTGCGTCGGTTTTATGAGTGAGCTCAACCCTCATGATGTCAGTTTGTGTATGTACAAAAGACTGCATCATGTAAGCAGTCTGCATTGTCAGCAATGTTCATGGTTCGTCGTAAGGCTATCTTGCCATGATGCAATCTTCTACGAACCATTTCAGAATCTATTGATCAAAAGAGGTGAGACACACCTTTGCAAGTTCGTTCATCAGGCTGGAGGTGGTATCCAGCAGTGCAGTGGCATGTCCGCGAAGCCGGCCCACTAGGGAGGCACAGCTGAGCGCAACCTCCATTGTTGACACTGCACTTGTTTGTGCCTGGTTATGAGGAGGATGGGTGTGGTGTACAGAAAAAGGCCAATACACCTGAGATATGTGAGACATGAAAGGGTAATCTCAAATTTTACTTCCCAAATGCACCCTACAAGATGCCTGGCTGAGGAAGGCCACGGGACATCCCAATTATACCTGTTTGCACATCTCGATCAAATATGCGCATGTGGGTGACGATGGCCGTTCTATTTCGCAGGACCTCTGCATTGCCTCCGTCCTTCTTGTTGCACGTTCCAACCTGCTCCGATGCTTGGTCTGCCCACCACAGCTTGTCATCTGTCACCCATACACAGGAGACCAATCTGGTCATATCATTGTCATAATGCAGGTCATGGCCCAGACAAAGACCTGTTCATTCTAGACACAGTCGCCACTGACCCATAATGGCGAGAGCCGAGGGCTTGGTGAGCCGGCTTTTCATGGTCTCTATGATCTCAAGGCCCGAACCATCGAGGTTGCAGCGGTTGATCGTACCGTTTCCAGCACTGATCCAGTACAGTTTCCCCTCCGCATAATCCAGAGAGAGTCCTGCACAAAATCAAAACTGAACCCAAAAGCATCGTGAAACATCCCTCATTTTAATCCACTTCCTCTGCACAATCATGTCGGAGAGTAAACAAATTTAATCAAACAAATAAAAAGTACTTCTGAGCTACCCTGTCAAGATCGCATGACATGAAGGACAACAAATCGGTAAAAAGAAAAACAGTATTTGCACTTTGGAAGAAACACAAAGTGGATGAAAACCGTCAACGAAGCTTGGATGTGGAGCCTGCGGTTGACTTTACGAAAACTCCCAGATCAGAGAAAACTAATTTTCCCAAAAAGGTCGATGCAGGTATGAGCTTCCTTGTTTTGGAGGAGCAATTATGTCACCTTTGTAGAAAAAAAAAATCAACAAAGGACGTAACCAACAAAAGTAGACGTATCTCGGGGAGCTAACGTTTTATAGTCTTACGAATGTGAATGTTCATGCGAGTTCCCTCCACAAAGAAATGAGCAGCATAGTTAAGTGGAACAACATGGCGACCCTTACCCACAGGCCCTTTCTGCTCGACATGCATCACCGTCTTGCCACTGCCATCCAAGTGAGCCATGTTTATGGTATCTCCATCGATCCAGTACAAATTCCTGTGGGGAGGGGAAGTCGGTTGTGGTTTGTTTAACCACAGCGATTAAGGAATACAGCAGACGGAGGACATTAAGGAGTGCTTGGAATACCAACGCCCCAACACTACAAAGGTGGCGATACGAACTTATGGAATTCTGTTATGCTTTTCCGGACCTAGTAGTACGATGACCTCAGAGTATGCATTGAAATGACATTTCATGTTTGTTTTCTTTTAAACCAATTCAATGATGAAGGTTCACCAATGAAAAAGAAAACCCGGCATCGAATGTTCCATCCGATAACGAAGAAGCAACTTAAAGGTTTCTTGTTGTTTCCTTTGGTGGTTTTTATTTGAAGCAAAACCCAAATCACCAGCTTCAAGCAGATCCCGGCGAGGTGGGTGATCCTTTAATGAGATGTTTTCACAAGCAACGCCCCATGCAGGAAATCCATTTGGAGGATCCTCGTTTGATGCCATTGTGAGCGGCCATTCATGCATGCGTGACGAAAGGTCATGCTCTGCTGCAAACCTTTCACGACTTCGACTTTTCACAAACACATGTGTTGCTTCCTCATTAGTCTCTGCTCTTTCCAAATAAGGAAAGGCTCCTTCCCTCGTTCGCTCCGCCACCAAATGTCCGTCTGTCTGTTTGTTTTTGAGCAGGATACCTGAAAAGGTTATGGTTGGATTCGGACAAAACTAGGTGGACAGGTTCGGTGTGTGATAAGGACGAATTGATTCGATTTTAGAGAACATCCAGATCCGGCCTTCCAGTGGGATAGAAAACGTAAACTGTTCACCCTGGTGGAGGTATGCGCTCTACTGAGTGCCCCTCTAGTACCCGCTCTATCTCCATCATAAAACAGCATCGCTCTCAAAAATAAGCTTCTCTCCTAGTCTCATTCATTCCTTTCGGTGTCGTAAACTGTTCACCCTGGTGGAGGTGGATACACACAAAATCCCTCAACTCACAAACTCTATAACTCCACTCAAAACAACAACAGCAATGCTCAAGCTTTTCTCATTTTCACAGAGGCCTGTCAAATCCCTTATCCCAAAATTCTCACACTGGCAATTCACTTGGCAGAGTGCTGGTGCCGTTCCCATCTCGACTTGACTTGGCAAAATGGTGACAACAGTTTCCCCCCCACAATTTACCAAAAAATCAAGTGGACCTGAAATCATGAAATGTACCAAAATTTACAAAATTTACGAAAAATCACGTAGAGCTGAAATCATGGAGTTTACAAAAATTTACGAAAAATCATGTGGAGCTGAAATCATGAAATTCACAAAAATTTACAAAATTTACGAAAAATCACGTGGAGCTGAAATCACGGAGTTTACAAAAATAGACCAAATTTACGAAAAATCATGTGGAGCTGAAATCATGGAATTTACAAAAATTTACAAAATGTACAAAAAATCACGTAGAGCCTCGTGCCATCATGAAACGCGGCAAAAAACGTTCATCGTTATTGGCAAGAGTCAGCAGTTGCTTGAACTTTTAAAATACACATAGTTCACAAAACCTACACAATACATCCCCATCACCATGAAAGACTGGCTATACGATCGAAAGGGGTAAAAAAAAGTAGCACACACGAGGTTTTCCCCTTAGATAACATCACAGGCATCACTTTGCATTCAGTTCCCTGTCAACTCCATCAGGCTCCCAGGGTAAACATTCGACAATGTGCTCGCCACACTATTCCATATATAGTAATTTTTATGTGCCAGTGTACTTTATATAACTTAGTTTGTTCAATAATCTTATAGAAACAGTACAATTACCATACATTTGAACTATTCAAGTGTCGAATCGACACTCAGTGAAACTTGAGTTCATTTTCTGTGAGCGACATTCTTGCTGTTTGGTTGGTTCCATCATCAATGCTCTTCAAATTATCCTCACACTGACACTTCAACACACTGTACCATTCCATCCCAAACACACACTGACCCGCTTGTAGGATGAACAGCCAGGGAAGTCGGACGGTCCAAGTCTTTCAAAACAACCGTCTTGAAGGAGCCATCGAGGTGCGCAACGTTAATCTGCTTCTTGGTGCTGTCGTAAGAACTCCAATACAAGTTCCGTGACACCCAATCCACGGCCAATCCCTGAACGTTTGCCAAATCTGCCAGAGGGACACAAGTTGCATGTGGGGACATCAATAATTTTGTATCGGTGGGTTTATATTATTTCCTCGATTCGCTTCATCGGTGTAAGTTTATTCTCACAATACGGTTGTGGGTATCCAACGCAGCAAACCTGCAGAAATGATAGGTTCCACGCCAGTGCCATTGATGAATGCCCATTTGATGGTTTGCGTTCGTACATCGGCCCAGTAGAGACGCTGCTCGGCAGCATCAAAATCCACTGCGGTGACGTTATCCACATCGGGGACGGTGAAAGAGATGATGTAGCTGAAATAAGGGTTGTCGATAGCCACACCACGGATCTCCATTTGTCGTGCGTACAGAAGGAACTTCCAGTGTTCTGCAAGGAGAAGGAATGGAGGCAAAGTACCAGATTTGCACACGCCTCCTCCATCAGGCTCAGTGTGAGTATGAACGCAGAAGCATTCCTGCCGCAGAATTAAAGCGGCCAATTTTGGGTGCATGGGAATAAAGGTGAATAGGAAGGATGAGTTGTGGCATATTTGGTACAACCATTACCATGACAGGTGAATCCATCTTCCCCAAGTTTGGTGAGGTGTGGACATCGGCAGGCAGGCTGCTGGTTGTAGTTGATGAGGCAAAGATGGGAGCACGGTCCAAGGCCACCATTCGCTGCACAAGGATTATCCACTACAAACAACAACAACAACAGGCATTTTAAGGCCATTTTCCATGCCGGAGCGGGGGTTAGCCTTGTGGGCCCCATGACAATGTTCTCCATTTTGCACGATTTTCTGCATCTCCCCTTGTTAACCCCCTTGCCCGCATTTCTTCTTCCATCACCTTTAGCCAAGTCTTTCTCGGTCTTTCTCTAAATAAGATAATCCTATAAACAAGGATTATCCACGAAAAAAAGACAATAAGACCGAAATGCAACAGTCTCAACAGGAGCGTTACAAATTGGACATCTTAGACGGAAGACGGAAGCCAAACAGTTCAATCTTGGTTTCATCAGACCACAGAATCTTGTTTCTCACAGTCTGAGAGTCCTTTAGGTGCTTTTTTTCAAACTCCAAGCGGGCTTTCATGTGTCTTTCACTGAGGAGAGGCTTCCATCTTGCCACTCTGCCATAAACCCCAGATACTTCAGTTTTTTATTTTTCATAAATTTGCAAAACTTTCTAAAATCCTGTTTTCTCTTTGTCATTATGGGATATTGAGTGTAGATTGATGAGTGAAAAAATGAATTTAAACGATTTCAGCGTCGGGCTGCAACATAACAAAATGTGAAAAAAGTTAAGGGGTCTGAATACTTTCTGAATGCACTGTATGCATGTATGCATGAAACTGAAACCCAGGCTAAAACTGTATGTATGTATGTATGTATGTATGTATGTATGTATGTATGTATGTATGTATGTATATATATATATATATATATATATATATATATATATATATATATATATATATATATATATATATATATATATATATACATATAACTCACAAATGCCCAACTCACAAAGGAACAAAGTTATATATGAGTAAAAGTGCTGATGTGAAGCTCACATCACCTCATGGCTGATGTGGTATCAAACAGCATGTCCCCCTGGCGATTCGAACAAAGAACTTGGGAGCGAGGACTCAACGAGCATGCAAGACCGTTCAAGGACCGTCGACCATTTATTCTTCTGCCATTGCACGGCACTTGGATGCCAACCCCGATTGTGCACACCAGTGCAATGCAGATATGTTCAAGATATTGAGAAGAGGTCGGAGTACGTTACATCTTCGTATGTTAGAAGCGACCTTCATCCATTCCACGGACTATATAATGTGTCGTCAAAGGGAATTTGTACGTTCTCTCATTCTCTTTCAACACGGAAAGATTAAAGGTATTTCCCCGACCGCTGTCCAATGTAATGATGCAAATGGAATATGTGACTGGCTCTGGCAAAAGCAGACACTTGGGGGCATTTCTCTTAGTGAGAAAAAGCCGAAGAGAGTGAAAATATGACCACAGGGACCAAATTGAGATTTTTATATTTGGTAGAAAAAGCAACTGCTCTCGATTATTATGCACCAAAACATTTTTCCAAGAAACAACAGAAAAGTTGTGAAATTCGACAGAGAATCCAAAATGTCATTCTCAAAATGTGCTCAGAAAGAGCACATATATATACATATATATATACATAGCCCGCAGCGTGAGAACATATACCAAGCTGACAATGTGAATCAATTAGCCTTTGTTTAAAATGTGCTATGTTTTATGACATTGTTGCTCATTCTTGGCATTTCGGGCTAACTGTTTAAAAAACGAGTTTGAAAGATAAAACGAAGCGTATCGTGAAAACCTGGCTGGTCTTCAACAGATTTGCTGCGTCCCTTGAGAGAGAGCTAGTAAATCTATCAAGCCAGGAGCACGAAGGCTGCTAAACATGAACAACTTTTTCTGTTTCATCGTCTTGGCAGTTAGTAGCAAATGTAAGAGGCTCTAATTTGGTTTCTGATCCCAAGGAAGCAGATCGTTCCAAACTGTGATTTATATTGCACGATAAATCATTTATCGCTGCCGTAATGTTTGCTCCTCTTCTACTACTGAGGATGAAGTAGTTCCACTTATGACAAACTAATGACTACAGAAAATTTCAGAAAATTAGAGCAATGATTGTGTAATTTGTTAATAAAAGATAACATGGATAAAAATAAGTAAAATAGTGTTTTCTTGAATTATTATATCATTAACACTCTTTAAGAGAGAGAGTGTGTGTGTGCGTGTGTGCGCGTGTGTGTGTGCATGTGTGTGTGTGTGTGTGTGTGTGTGTTCCCGGTGTGTACCCTGATTTAGAATAGGTACACCGTATCCCTGCGTGTCGTAAGAGATGACAAAGAGGGTTGGCGTCAGGAAGGGCATCCGGCCATAAAAACATTGCCTCAAAAAAGAGAACCATGACAATTACAAGTACATATGGGCAGGGTACAGCCCGAAGTGGAGATCGGTTTCTGAGGTTTGGGACATGGAATGTAGGGACAATGACAGGGAGATCAGGAGAAGTGGTGGAAGTATTGGTCAGAAGAAGAGTGCACGCACATATGTTGTGTGCAGAAGACGAGATGGAAGGGAAGAGGTGTGAGAATGGTGAAGGGTAGGTAGGGACAGAAATACAAGTTTGTGTGGCAAGGGTGCCCGGAGGGCGTGAATGGTGTTGGTGTCCTGTTTTCTGAGGAGTTTGTAGACAGTGTGGTGAGTGTGACTAGAGTGAGTGAAAGGTTGATGATGGTGAAAATGATGATTGGAAAGCTCTTGGTGAACGTCATCGCGGGATATGCTCCGCAGGTTGGTCGAAGCGATGAAGAGAAGGACAAGTTCTGGTGTGCGACAGAGAAGCTGATGGAAAACGTGAAAGATGAGGAAGTTGTTGTGGTAGGAGGAGACCTAAATGGGCATGTGGGAAGGAGTATGGATGGTTTTGAGGGAGTTCATGGGGGTTACGGATATGGTGTGAGAAATGGAGAAGGTGAAAGGATTTTGGAGTTTGCTGATGGAGCTGATTTGTTGATTTGTAATACTCAGTTCCAGAAAGTGGATAATAAGCTTGTTACATACACGTCAGGTGGGTCGACGACAACCGTTGACTACCTGATGGTGCGTAGGCGAGATAGGGGGCACCTCCGGGACACAAAGGTGATCCCGGGGGAGGAAGCTGTTTCACAGCACCACTTGGTTGTCTGCGACATAAGGGTGAAAGGTGCGAGGAGAGCTCGGCAGGTGAAGTACCAACCGAGAATGAAGGTGTGGAGGTTGAAAGAGGTGACAGTAAGAGAGGCATTAAAAGAGAGGCTGAGTAGGGTAGAGGATGATGTGGTTGAGCTTGAACGTGGTTGGATGTCAATGAAAGCTGGTCTGTTGGGAGCCGTTGGTGAGGTATGTGGTTGGAAAAAAGGACCACCGAGGCACTCAGAAACATGGTGGTGGGATGATGAAGTTGGAAAGAGGATCGACGAGAAGAGGAAGAAGTTCAAGGAGTGGCAGAAGGCGAAGGGTATGGGAGCAGAAAAGGCAGAGCATGAAAGTTACAAGGCAGCCAAGAAGGCTGCAAAGAAAGAGGTAGCAAAGGCGCAGGAGGCATGTAGGAAAATGTTCGGAGAATGCTTGGATTCGGAAGAGGGTCAGAGAGCGGTATTCAGGATTGCAAAGCAGATAGCGAAAGAGAGGTGTGATGTGATGGGGGTGAGTTGCTTGAAGGATGAAGTGGGACAAATCGTTGTGGACCCAGATGGAATTAAAGGAAGATGGAAAAGATATATGGAAATGCTGTTGAATACAGAGAATGAATGGGACGGAAACATAGAGAGTAACCCAGTTTTAGGACCGGCAGAGAAGATAACTGAGAAGGAAGTTGAGGAAGCGATAAAAGCAATGAAGAGTAGAAAAGTGGGAGGGCCGACGAGAGTTGTGGGAGATATGTTGAAGGCAGCAGGAAGTTGGGGTGTGAAGAGAATGACAGAGATCTGTAATCTGGTTGTGAAAGAAGGCCGCATTCCAGTGGATTTGGGAACTGAGTAACCTCGTCCCTCTATACAAAAGGAAAGGTGACCCTCAGGAGTGTGGCTCGTACCGAGCAACGAAGTTATTGGAGCATGGAATGAAGGTATTGGAAAGGGTGTTGGAGAGGAGGATAAGGAAGAAAGTGAAGATGGACGAAATGCAGTTTGGATTTATGCCAGGAAGAGGAACGACAGACGTGCTTTTTATTGTGAGGCAGTTGCAGGAGAAGTGCATGGAGAAGAGGAAGAAGTTGTTTCTTGGGTTTGTTGATCTGGAGAAAGCATTCAATAGGGCTCCACGCGAAGTATTGACATGGGCATTGAGGAAGTTAGGAGTGGAGGAATGGTTGATCAGAGTAGTGATGGCAATGTACAAAAGAGTGCGTACAGCTATAAGGACGAAGGACGGGAACAGTGGTGAGTTTGAGGTGAAGGTGGGAGTGCATCAGGGGTCGGTACTAAGGCCACTACTATTTGTAGCTGTGATGGAGGTGCTGGCTCAGAACGTAAAGGAGGGTTTACCGTGGGAGTTTTTGTATGCAGATGATCTGGTGTTGATTGCGGAAAGTATGGATGGACTGAAGGAAAAGATACAAGTGGAAGGAATGTGTGGAGACAAAAGGTCTGAAGGTGAATATCAGAAAGACGAAGGTGATGGCAAGTGGTAAAGCATGTGGTGAGGTAGAAAGAACTGGGAAGTGGCCGTGTGCTGTGTGCAGGAAGGGTGTCGGAGTGAACTCCATTCAATGTACAATGTGCGCTGTGTGGGTTCATCAACTATGCAGTGGTCTGAGAGGGTCATTAACCAGTGTGGCAGCTACATTCAAGTGTAAAGTATGCACAGAGGGAGCTGCAGATGGAGGAAAAGTTGAGTTGGATCTTGGAGACGGCGTGAAGCTGTGAAAACATTTTGCTACCTCGGAGACATGCTGAATGGAGAAGGTGGATCAGACTCGGCAACGGTTGCTGGAGTGAGATGTGCATGGAAGAAGTTTCGGTAACTGAGTGGCGTGCTGATGAGGAGGGGAGTGTTGTTGAAGCTGAAGGGAAAGGTGTATGCTGCATGTGTGAGAAGTGTTATGATTTATGGGAGCGAGACATGGGTAATGAACGTAGATCAGCAACGAAGGCTGGAAAGGGTGGAAATGCGAATGGTTCAGTGGATGTGTGGAGTATCGTTGAGAGAGAGACGAAGACAAATGATGAATTGCGAAGGATGATGGGAATATTGCCTGTGATTGATGCTGTGAAGAGGAACAGGTTGAGATGGTTTCGTCATGTGTTGAGGAAGGATGAAAGTGACTGGTTGAGAAGAGTGATGGAAATGAATGTAGAAGGAAGAAGAGGAAGGGGAAGACCGAGAAAGACTTGCCTAAAGATGGTGGAAGAAGAAATGTGGGCAAGGGGCTTAACAAGGAGAGATGCAGAAAATAGGGAAAAATGGAGAAGATTGTCATGGGGACCGCAAGGCTAACCCCCGCTCTAGCAGGAAAAATGGCCTTAAAATGCATGTTGTTGTTGTTGTTGGTGTGTGTGTGTGTGTGTGTGTGTGTGTGTGTGTGTGTGTGTGTGTGTGAGTGTGTATATATCTATATGTGTGTGTGTGTGTGTCTATATATCTACGTGTGTGTGTGTGTCTATATATCTACGTGTGTGTGTGTGTGTCTATATATCTATGTGTGTGTGTGAGTGTGTGTGTGTGTGTGTGTGTGTGTGTGTGTGTGTGTGTGTGTGTGTGTGTGTGTGGTTATAAATCAAACTCTTCATCACGGTGTTGACCGTTTATAATGGGAGGTGCCTTGTACTGCACTGACAGAGTAACATGGCAAAGGCATTAATCACAAGACGTAGTATGAGGACACGCACGCCCAAGGCGTTGTATTATTGCACCACTTGACTCATCTCTTGCGTGTCCACACGTGGAGAACTTGAAAAACTCCCGGGAGTATTTTTTTTTTTTTGGTATGCAAGATCGAGGCTCGTAAAAGAGCTAACATTAAACACACAAAAAGTCAAACCGACACATAAAACACAAAAAATAAGGGGAGCGGGAGACAAGATGCATGGAGAGGGGGAAGGACACAAACACAACATTTGAGAGCCGGGACATTGAGAGAAATGTGGGAGGGAGAGGGCTTGGAGGGAGGTGGGAGAGGTATAAAACATATGAACACTGCAAGGACTTCCAGGAAAGAAGTTGGAATTTCAAAAAAAAAGTGTATGTGGGGTGAATTAGCAGGGGTAGAAAAGATCAAGGTTTTGGATGGGGGAAGATAAGAGATGGTGGTGAACAGCTGTTTTAAAGACCTGGAGGGAGGAGTGGGATTGAAGGGAGTGGGGGAGTTTGTTCCAGAGGTGGGAGAAAAGAGGAATGAAAGAGTGAAGGTGAGCAGAGAGCCGAGATTTCGGCAGTTTAACCATCAGAGGGTTGCTGGCAGATCTTGTGCGATCTGAAGGAATATTGGGGGGACATAGCACAGAGAGAGCTGGGGGAGCTAGGCCAGAGAGGAGTCGGTAGAAGACAGAAAGACCACCAACCTGTTTGCGGTGAGTGAGTGAAAGGCCCTTGGAGTTAGCTTCATCGCGGGAGATTCCAATGATTCTGAAAGCTTTGGTTTCAACAGCGTGAAGCCGAGCTCGGTGTGAGGCAGGAGCACCGGCCCAGAGGGGAGAGCAGTATTCCATTGAGCTGCGGATGAAAGCCTTGTATGTGGTGAGGAGCTCAAGTGTGCCAAGGAAGGACTTCGCACGACGGAGGATGCCCAGTCGGCGACTGGCTTTGGAGGCCAGCTTGGAAATGTGGTTTTCCCAAGAAAGATCATGGCAGAGAGGGGGGAAGGGGAGGAAGGGATCATGGCAGATTTAATCGCACATATAACAAGAGCAAATGGGATCTTCCAGTGTGATACCTGGGTTCATGGAAATAGATCAATCCTCGACATTGAAATTGTCCCGCAGGGCACTGAAACAAGCCAAACTGAAGACCACCGAGTCGATCAAACAGATACCAGGTGTCGGTTTCACGACATGGAAACTGCTATTTATCCAGTAGTGTGGGTGGGTGCTGGCTTCCGGAAGCGAGGGTATTGTCCAGCCATCGCAGTGTGAATGATCTGGCCTCCACGCTTCTGAGAGGCAACAGTTCAGATCTCCTTCATGTAATATCCTGTTATGCACCAACATGCGTTGCCAGTCAGACAGAGAAAGAGAAGTGTTATAATGATCTCTAACATCCTTTGGATAAGACACCAGAAAATGAACCACATGTGATTCAATGTACATGTTAGGGGACTTCGATGCTCAGTCAGATCCAGAAGTGAGCACCAATGGGAGCAAGTTTCTGGCCCACAAGTATTTAAATGATGCTGGGATAGAGCTAGGACACCATCGTGCCTTTCCCTGAATGAAGCACCTGTGTGTCACACCTGATCAGAGAAGGACATCCATAAACAAAGCTATCAACTTGCCAAATTAAAGCAGCGGCACTGCATTGACTTTGCCATCACTTGGGAAGGAGAACATTGACTTTGCTTTGGTATCTGCACACCAACTGTGACATGTTAAAATGAAGATGACAGGAAAGGGTGATGATCATACACCTTGATGTCATATCTCAGGGAGGTTTGACGTATAAAAACTACATGCTGGAAAGTAGGAAAGTGCTGCAGTTGACGTTGGGAAGAACATCACTGATGGGCTTTTCCAAGCATAAGGATTAACGGAGGAAGCAAAGTCTGTAATTGGCAACGAGTGCCGAAGACACCCGCATTGGTTCAGAGAAAATGTAGGATCCTTTAAACCCCTTTTCGAATGAAGAAACCAGGTCGACAGGAAGTGTCTCAACACTCACGGACACAGAACGACAGAAGATCACGTCCGGGCAAAAGCTGAAGAGTTCCAACAGGCAAGTTTAGTAGAAAGATCACAGATATGCAGCATTGCAGCATAGATGAAGGGGCCTTGTGCCAGTGAGAACACCTGTTGTAAAATATGAATACGGGAAACATGCATCACACCCCAAGCTCAACAGCAGGTGTGGAGAAGACACTTCATGAATAACCTCGGCATCGAAAGGTGATACCATGGAGTTGGAGAAAGTTAGGCAGCGACGACCACAGATGGCCAAGGCATCAACAAGGGAAGAGTTAGAAAGAGCTATTGGGTAGACAAAGAATGGAAAGGTTGGGTTCAGCTCCATCATTCTTCCAGAAATTAGTCAGGTTCACCATGTTTTACCGTTCAAAGTTTTTGGAGATTAGCAAAACTATACATTTTTGGAATCTTCAGAGCATGAGGAATCCAAAAATTAATGTTGGCATTTGCGTAGACACCTTTGAGAAAATGACACTCAGGACAGTGATGAAGATCTGGAAAAGCATATTCCTGAACAGTATAGACCTAGTAGATCCTGTGTATAGGACTTATAGTTCAATCTGATATGAACAAGGCTGCTTTCTTGCTTTATAAACCCTTACCTATAACTTCAAAGGACTTGCAATATCATGTATTATGTAATACAGTTATATCACAAATATAAAGACAATGGTTTTCAATTACCTTTGTTTGTTGCTTTTCTATAATCCTGAGCACTATTTTGAGGCCTTTATTGGATTCCTTGACCCAGAAAACATAGGATTAGCATATTTAATTAAGTCTCTAGGTTGACTAGAAGCCGAGATTGCGCAAAATATGTATTTTATGGCGGCCATTTTGAAAAGCCAAAATGGCGGCCATGCAGGTGTCTGTGCAAATGCCAACATTGATTTTCGGATTTTCCATGCTCTGGTGATTACAAAAATGTACAGGTTTGCTAATTTCCCAAAATTTTTGAACGAAATTATATTTGTTAACATAGTGAACCTGACAATGGTGAAAGTGACATGCTGTTAATATGACTTCCTGGACATGCTGCTTCATTTAGTGCTTACGGTGAGGAAGGGGAGCATGGGATCCAAGGAGTGGGCCAATGCCATGCTGATGCCCATTCCCAAGAAAGGTGACTTCCGCAGATGTGACGATTGGCAGGACATTGCTCTTTTTGATGTGGTAGGGAAAGCGGTGCAAAATACTACAGGAAAGGCTCTTAAATATAATACTACAATATAAAATATAAAATATAATCACACGAACAAAATATAAAAAATACTTAAATATAAAATACTACAAAATACTACAGGAAAGGCTCTTAAATATAATACTACAATATAAAATACAAAATATAATACAAAATATAAAAAATACTTAAATATAAAATACTACAAAATACTACAGGAAAGGCTCTTAAATATAATACTACAATATAAAATATAAAATATAATATAAAATACGACAAAATACTACAGGAAAGGCTCTTAAATATAATACTACAATATAAAATATAATATAAAATATAAAAAATACTTAAATATAAAATACGACAAAATACTACAGGAAAGGCTCTTAAATATAATACTACAATATAAAATATAAAATATAAAAAATACTTAAATATAAAATACTACAAAATACTACAGGAAAGGCTCTTAAATATAATACTACAATATAAAATATAAAATATAAAAAATACTTATATATAAAATACGACAAAATACTACTTTAAAACAGCTGTTCACCACCATCTCTTATCTTCCCCCATCCAAAACCATGATCTCTTCTACTCCCGTTAATTCACCCCAGATACACATCTTTTTTTTGAAATACCAACTTCTTTCCTGGAAGTCCTTGCAGTGTTCATATGTTTTATACCTCTCCCACCTCCCTCCAAGCCCTCTCCCTCCCACATTTCTCTCAATGTCCCGGCTCTCAAATGTTGTGTTTGTGTCCTTCCCCCTCTCCACGCATCTTGTCTCCCGCTCCCCTTATTTTTTGTGTTTTATGTGTCGGTTTGACTTTTTGTGTGTTTAATGTTAGCTCTTTTACGAGCCTCGATCTTGCATACAAAAAAAAAAAAAATACTCCCGGGAGTTTTGCAAGTTCTCCACGTGTAGACACGCAAGAGATGAGTCAAGTGGTGCAATAATACAACGCCTTAGTTATATACAGTCACGTGAAAAAGTAAGTACACCCCATGTAAAGTTTTGACTTTTTCAACGTATTTCAACATACAGCTATTTGATCTTCATTTCAACAATATTGATAGATAAAGGTGAAATAATATAACAAATATCATGAAACATTTACATTTTGTAGTCCATTGTGTAATTTAAATAAACATAAATGCAAATTTCACATGTGGAAAAAGTAAGTACACCCCTACATTTATCACTACTTCAAATACCTAAAATTACAATCAGGGGCACCAGCTCAGGTGCAAATGATTAGAACATCGTTAGAGAGGATCTTGGAGGAGCTGTCTTATTTAAACCTCAGACATTTAGTTTGATTTGCTCTTTGTTGTTGAAGTGTGCGGCGTCACCATGCCGAGATCAAAAGAGCTCTCTGAGGCCTTCAGAAAGAATGTTATAGATGCCTACGAGTATGGGAAGGGATTTAAAAAGATCTCCAAACAATTTGAAATCAATCATTCGACTATCCGGAAGGTCATCTGCAAGTGGAGAAGATTCCAAACAACTGCCAAATTGTTCAGGCCAGGCCGCCCCAGCAAATTCAACCCGCGAGCAGACCGCAAGATGCGGAAAGAAGTCTCTAAGAACCCCCGAATGTCATCACGGGACCTACAGGGAGCTCTTGCCACTGTTGATGTCAAAGTGCACGAGTCTACCATTAGAAAGAGGCTGCACAAATTTGATCTACATGGGAGGTGTGCCAGGAGGAAACATTTGCTGTCCAGAAAGAACATCAGGGCAAGACTAAAGTTTGCCAATGAACACCTAGGCAAAGACCAGCACTTCTGGAGCAATGTGCTCTGGACAGATGAGTCAAAGGTAGAGCTATTTGGCCACAGTACCAGAAGACATGTTTGGCGAAAACCAAAGACAGCATTTGACCACAAGAACCTGATACCAACTGTAAAGCATGGTGGTGGAAATATTATGGTTTGGGGCAGCTTTGCTGCATCAGGGCCTGGGCAGCTCACCATCATATAATCAACTATGAATTCTTCATTGTACCAGAGGGTGCTTGAGGATAATATGAGGCCATCTGTCGGAGTGTTGAAGCTCAACCGGAGGTTGTCATTCCAACATGACAATGACCCTAAACATACCAGTAAATCCACCAAGGAATGGCTGAAAAGAAAGAAATGGAGGGTTCTGGAATGGCCAAGTCAAAGCCCGGATCTAAATCCCATTGAGATGTTGTGGGGGGATTTGAAACGGGCTGTGCATGCAAGAAACTCCTCAAACATCGCACAGCTGAAAGAATTCTGCATGGAGGAGTGGGCAAAACGTTCTCCCAGTCGATGTCAGAGACTGGTCAACAGTTATAAGAAACGCCTACTTGAGGTTGTTTCTCCCAAAGGGGGCAATACCACCTATTGGAGCCAAGGGTGTACTTACTTTTTCCACATGCAAAATTTGCATTTATGTTTATTTAAATTATACAATGGACTACAAAATGTAAATATGTTTCATGAAATTTGTTATATTAGATCACCTTTATCTATCAATATTGTTGAAATGAAGATCAAATAGCTGTGTTGAAATATGTTTAAAAAGTCAAAACTTTACATGGGGTGTACTTACTTTTTCACATGACTGTATACACCTACCTGACCAAACAATCAAACCCATTCAATAATTTCACCAGTAGATACAGGTACAGATCCATCTAAACAGAATCCTTCTGGATGAGATGGATGCGGATTATGAGTTGAGGCACCTGTGCTGATCAACCTGTACGCTTGTGTTGTTGCGGAATGTTGG
This sequence comes from Myxine glutinosa, assembly GCF_964187855.1. Taxonomy (NCBI): domain Eukaryota; kingdom Metazoa; phylum Chordata; class Myxini; order Myxiniformes; family Myxinidae; genus Myxine; species Myxine glutinosa. The sequence goes on along the minus strand of NC_136266.1, from coordinate 179,178,620 downwards.
ATGAGAGAAGTAAATGAGGTAGGAGGAGTGTAAGTTAACCTGAGATATAAAGTTTACAAAAACCTGTTGAGAAGATACACACATAATGAAGGTCTGAATGAATACCAATTTTCTGATACTACACTCGCCTTCCAGAGGTGTGCCCATTGCTGACATACCCACGCATGAATATCAGTTGGTACATGGAGCCTTTGGCCTGTCTGTCAGCAGGAGCAGGCCTAAGATGAGGATGCAAATTTGACGGCAGACATTGGGGAGGGGGTGGGATTCCTGCCTCTAGATGTTTTCCATCTCCGGCACTGCACTTCTCAAAACTCCCGGATTTGATGTTGAGGGGGATGGGGAGCGATGAAGGAGGGGGCGGGGGGAGGGGGAGGGTAAACTATCCACCAGTGTTGAATGTACATGTTTCTTCAGAAAGCTTCAATTCAAATGTACAATCTTGGTGTTAGAGTTACAAATCTACATCATGCAGATAGATACAAGGGTTGAACAGCAAATAATTGAGCCTCCAAGTACTATATGCCAGTGCATGAACAGTGTCAACCATTCTGGAATATCAGGTAAACCTTTGTGTTCCTCTTCAGGGGATAGCGTGACTGTGCAATGACAGCTACATGACATGACAAGCCAGGATAGGACAGGTAGACAAGTGTGTATGTGTGTGTGTGTGTGTGTGTGTGTGTGTATGTGTTTGGGTGTGTGTGTGAGTGTGTGTGTGTGTGTGTGTGTATGTGTGTGTGTGTGTGTGTGTGTATGTGTGTATGTATATATGTGTGTGTGTGTGTGTGTGTGTGTGTATGTGTTTGGGTGTGTGTGTGAGTGTGTGTGTGTGTGTGTGTGTGTGTGTGTGTGTGTGTAGACTGTGTGTGTGTGTGTGTGTGTGTGTGTGTGTGTTTGGGTGTGTGTGTGAGTGTGTGTGTGTGTGTGTGTGTGTGTGTGTGTGTGTATGCATGTATGTCAGCTCTATTACAAGCTTTATCCCATGTATAATAATAATTGCTGAGCATCAAGCAAAAAAGTAGCATGTACCCTTTTTTCTTAAGTCTTTGAAATGCATTGGCCGGGGTTTGAACCGCCGCTCTCCCAGACTCAGAGAGGACGCTTGAACCATTACACCACCGAGTCTACATTTGCTTTGTGATAACCTGTCAGACTCGATTATTTATCAGAATATGCTGAACGTTCATCATCGTGATGGGTAATTAAGACGGAGCTGCCTTCTCGGCTTTATCTGCATCTCTAATTGAATGTCAACCCCCGTCCTTCCATGTGAGTGAATAAGCCACTCGTGAATGTTAATGATATTTGAGGAATGTTAAAAGGCATATTGTTGCTGGCTTTTCCTGATCTTTTCTCCTTTTCCCTGGTATTATTCCTTTCGCTGCTTGTCTTGCATTCCAACTTTATCTTCCGATTCTTCCCTTTATTTCACCTGTGCTTCTTTATTTATTTGCTAGTACAGGTATCTATGTTGTTACGACTGCCATGAAGGTGTTTCTCAGCTCTCAGAGAAAAAAAATGGATTTTATCCCAACCCAATTTTTTCACCAAATGTACGAATTATTTAACAGATGCTCAGATAATACCGTCAATATTGAAATAAAAGCTCATGGGAACACCGGCATAGATGTGACAGTGGGAAAACATCAAGGGAAATAACGAACTGGATAAGAGGAAAGGAAGAGTGGAGGAAACTGAAAAAAGCAGATAAAATGGTTGGGTTAGAAAAAATTAATGGGGGCAAAAAACATCATGGATTCACATTTTAAATAACAAGCATGTAAGTCCTCATTGAGGACACCGCCCCTATCCGCACCTTCAAAATGGGACGTGTAGATTTTAGATTAAAATAACTAAATAAATAAATATGTAGGCAGTGGAGATGGTAATGGTTATATAAATAAATATATAAATTCAACATGCTATTTAAGTAATAAATTGTATTCGATAAATAAATAATTTGAGGTTTGTGTTGGCAATGGAGATGGTAAAGTGTATATCTCTACATATATTTAAATAATTCAAGGTGGCATGCCAATAGTGCAGAGGGTAAAGTGTTTATAAATAAATAATTAATTAAAGGTGGTCTGTAAGCGATGGCAATCGCCATTAAATGGCAATTATATAATGGCATATATATTTATATATTTATTCATGTTTATGTTATTCATATATATTCATGTTATTCATAATGGCATATATATATATTTATATATTTATATATTTTTATATTTATTCATATATTTATAATGACAATTATAAATAAATAAATAATTAAAGGTGGTCTGTAAGTAGCAAGCGGTGATGGCAATGTGTATTTAAGAAAATAATTAAAGTTGGTATGTCGGTCGTGGAGATGGTGAAATGTATGTAAATAAATAATAGTTTCTGAAAGCATATCCTTTACCTTACGTCCTTTAATGATCTCTCCGATAATTTTTTTTAAAATAATTGCACAAGTTCGGAAATAAAATCGTGTGTCCGATAACTTTTGCTTCCAATTCCAAAATTGTTTGACGTGCCTCATGCCGAAGTATTATTGCAAACGTTTGCTGTATATGAAAAAAAAAAAGTCGAGGCTCCGACAGACGAACGCATGGATGGACAGATGGACGAACAGATGAAAACGGGGATGGGCGGACAGACTGAAACCCAAAATACAAGCTCCCAAACAAGTTGACTCCCCGTTAGGTGTTAAAATGATGTTTGTTTTTGTTTTTATGAACATTAATTTAGACTTTTATTGGATCATACACGGCATTAATAGTGAGGATTTTATAGAAGGCTGTGGAGAACCCACAATATCTGCTTGGACTATATGTTTAAGGACTCCTGCCTGGAAACGTGACTCATGAATGAGTATTTGGCAGGTAAAATTCTAATTAAAATTGTTTTATTTCCATAACCAGAACAACCTTGTGTTTACAACCCAAACAAGATCCCACATGCTTTAAAATATGCAGAGAACAATGGACGAAACGAATTTCACAGGTTCCGAGAAGGGAAGAAATGCAGGAAGACAGTCAAATGGAAGTTACCGAGAGTTTCTCACGGTAGTGGAATCAATATTATATCAAAATACAGAACAGAAGGTCATATAATTGAAACCCATGGGATAAAAGGAGAACTTGATTTTGTTTCCAAAAAGGTAATTTTATGCAATTGGTGTTTTGGGATAACTGGTGATGGAAGTGAGAACCATGGAGTTCCAGCCTGAAAAGGGATCCATGTTACATTTAATTGTCAAGTAATGAGCATTTAAAGTACACATTGAGAACACTAGTGTCAAGGAATAAAATCGATATTTTGGATATTTCTTTAAACACCGGAAATGTGGGTATAAGGAAAGGTACAAGATGGTATCTCACCCATGGGCTGTCGACTCGGATGGTAAACTTGTAGATCAAATGGCTGTGTACTTGTTCGCTGCACCACAACCACCTTGCCACCTGTCCACTTATTAGCTTTCACAAGTGTGTTGGTACGCCAGTCTGTCCAGTAGACTTCACCCCCATACAGTGTGATGGCAAATGGGTGAGACAGGTGCTCGTGTCCACGGAGGACCTCAATGAGGCCGGATCCATCATAGAGAGCCGAGTAGATTGCATCTGACCTGCACGGGAGTATTATTAGATGGCAAGTGTGTAATAGGCCAATGCATAGCAGTGCCTCTTAAATGATTTGATTATTTATAAAGGAAAAACTACCGTAAAAACTGCACCTTACTCAATTTCAGCTTCAATGCTAGAAAGCGTCGCAAAGCTTTCCAAGCATGGCACGGGACAAGGAGAGCGAGACGAGATTCCTCAAAATTTCGCATTAAATTAAAATGGGACACACAAGCTTTGTGAGACTCAGTCAAGCAATATCATTGCGATGTACAGTAATTACTATGTTATGAATATCATGGGATGGAGTACAGAACATAACAAAATCTCAAGTAAATATATGAATTAAAAAATGTTTTAAGGTCTCACTATGACTTATAGACTTGATTGTGCTCAAACCCATCAAATATTGTAAATTAGGTTGGGTTGAGCTGATGAGAACTTGTATGAGAGACCTTCCACGGATGATCAGATGCTCTAGATTGAGGGATGGCAGGATAGCTTTGATTCGGTAGCAGGCTCTCCTCAGTTTTTGTTCCTGGATTCTAACATTCAACTCTAAACTGGCAGCCTGCTGCAGTACCAGTAGGGCAGAGGTCTCAAACTGGGGTCTGCGGACCACCACTGGTACACGAGCTCCATTCAGGTGCTCCGCAGAAAGGTCGCGTAACCAAAAGATTAACTAGCTCGACCCTGCTTATATAGTAATAAACAAGCAAGAGCAGATCCGTAGAATATACATGATAATTCCCATGCTACATGCATTGCCCCCCATCAGCCACCATATGTGCTACTTGTGAATGTCTGCAGCTGTAGAGGAACCTAGGTAGGGTTTCAAACAGCAAAGGGCTTGTCTTGTGCTGCTTTTCTTTGTTGATTTATGCACATTTATTTGGCTATAGGAGCAGGGGGGATAATTATAAAGAACCTAGCCAACTGGGGATAATTCATTAGTTGAGAGCTGATTGGATGCTTCCTCCAATTTATGGGTGAGAGACATGCCTGGGTATTTGATATATATATACAGTCATGTGAAAAAGTAAGTACACCCCATGTAAAGTTTTGACTTTTTCAACATATTTCAACATACAGCTATTTGATCTTCATTTCAACAATATTGATAGATAAAGGTGAAATAATATAACAAATATCATGAAACATTTACATTTTGTAGTCCATTGTGTAATTTAAATAAACATAAATGCAAATTTCACATGTGGAAAAAGTAAGTACACCCCTACATTTATCACTACTTCAAATACCTAAAATTACAATCAGGTGCACCAGCTCAGGTGCAAATGATTAGAACATCGTTAGAGAGGATCTTGGAGGAACCTGTCTTATTTAAACCTCAGACATTTGGTTTGGTTTGCTCTTTGTTGTTGAAGTGTGCGGCGTCACCATGCCTAGATCAAAAGAGCTCTCTGAGGCCTTCAGAAAGAAGGTTATTTATGCTTACGAGTCTGGGAAGGGATTTAAAAATATCTCCAAACAATTTGAAATCAATCATTCGACTGTCCGGAAGATCATCTTCAAGTGGAGAAGATTCCACACAACTGCCAACTTGTTCAGGCCAGGCCGCCCCCAGCAAGTTCAGCCCGAGAGCAGACCGCAAGATGCTGAAAGAAGTCTCTAAGAACCCCAGGATGTCATCACAGGACCGACAGGTAGCTCTTGCCACTGTTGATGTCAAAGTGCATGAGTCTACCATTAGAAAGAGGCTGCACAAATTTGATCTACATGGGAGGTGTGCCAGGAGGAAACCTTTGCTGTCCAGAAAGAACATCAGGGCAAGACTAAAGTTTGCCAATGAACACCGAGGCAAAGACCAGCACTTCTGGATCAATGTGCTCTGGACAGATGAGTCAGAGGTAGAGCTATTTGGCCACAGTACCAGAAGACATGTTTGGCGAAAACCAAAGACAGCATTTGACCACAAGAACCTGATACCAACTGTAAAGCATGGTGGTGGAAATATTTTGGTTTGGGGCAGTTTTGCTGCATCAAGGCCTGGGCAGCTCACCATCATAGAATCCACTATGAATTCTTCATTGTACCAGAGGGTGCTTGAGGATAATGTGAGGCCATCTGTCGGAAAGTTGAAGCTCAACCGAAGGTGGACCTTGCAACATGACAATGACCCTAAACATACAGGTAAATCCACCAAGGAATGGCTGAAAAGAAAGAAATGGAGGGTTCTGGAATGGCTAAGTCAAAGCCCAGATATAAATCCCATCGAGATGTAGTGGGGGGGATTTGAAACGAGCTGTGCATGCAAGAAACCCCTCAACACATCGCACAGCTGAAAGAATTCTGCATGGAGGAGTGGGAAAAAATTTCTCCCAGTCGATGTCAGAGACTGGTAGACAGTTATAAGAAACGCCTACTTGAGGTTGTTTCTGCCAACGGGGGCAATACCACCTATTAGAGCCAAGGGTGTACTTACTTTTTCCACATGCAAAATTTGCATTTATGTTTATTTAAATTACTAGGGCATGCCCGTACTATATCTATATCTAAAATTATATCCCCCCCCTCTATTTACATGAAATGGTTTGGTCCAAAGCGAACGGCTTGCGAGTGGTGACAATCCCCCCCCCTCTATTTACATGCAATGGTTTGGTCCAAAGCGAACGGCTTCCGGAGTTTGGTAAAGAAATCGCCATCGCGTGCACAAACGCGCAGGAAAGCGAATGAATCGCAAATTCGTTTTTATTAGTTGTAAAACATAGTTTAACGCCAACATAGTTTGCAAACGTGAAATAAATGAATACGCTCTCAAATGTGCCATCCGAGGCAGAGTGTGCCCGCCACGTTCGGCACACGCGATCGTTCGCTGCTCTCTGATTGGTTGAATCGTTTTTTGGACATAGCTCGGTAAGTAATTGTCCGATTAATATGAAACCTTGAAAAGGCACATCCTCGGGTCCCCAGCAATATACCTGGCAAGTTAAAAGTATATCGGACCCGTGGTTGTCGAGAAACAGCGGTCACAGACAAACGTACAGACGTACAGACAGACAGACAGAGATTACTGGAATTATAGATAGATACAATGGACTACAAAATGTAAATGTTTCATGATATTTGTTATATTATATCACCTTTATCTGTCAATATTGTTGAAATGAAGATCAAATAGCTGTATGTTGAAATATGTTGAAAAAGTCAAAACGTTACATGGGGTGTACTTACTTTTTCACGTGACTGTATATATATATATATATATATGTGTGTGTGTGTGTGTGTGTGTGTGTGTGTGTGTGTGTGTGTGTGTGTGTGTGTGTGTGTGTGTGTGTGTGTGTACATATACATTATACATACATTGGTTCTTCACAAACTCTTTAAGATCGCCCTGTGTCAAGTAACAAATTCACAACAGATTCAAGAATTCCCAAGTAAACTATCATAATGTCACTTCTTCTTCCATATACAGCTCGTGTCTGCGAGCTTGCATCATTGCTTAAGAGCAGTATCACTATGTAGCTTAAGGAGTGGCTCCTGTAGATTATGCAGGGAATTTCTATAAATCGGCCAGGGTGCTGGTAATAAGTCGCCCACTTTTTGTGAAAGACGTGGCATTTTTAATGTATACCTGCTAATGCTAGCAGACTGGTCCCAAGCTAACATCCATTCCAGGGATAGTGCCCTTGGTGATGCAATGTCCTGCCTATGAAACACCAATCCAACAGTTTTTAGTGAGGATGACAATCAAACTAGACTAGACAGCTCAATGGTAAATATGTTGGTAAATATGTTGTAAATATGAGGACGAGACAGCTCAGAGTTGGAATGGGACGTTTTATCCATGTCCTTTTACAATTTACAATTCTCACTTTTACAATGTCCTGCGAAAGCAGAAAAAAAGGCATATCAGTAATCAATAATGAACAAGCTGCGTCCTCACTAATTGCCACACAATGTATTTACAAGCTGCTACTCACAATGAGTAGAAGAGAGGATATTAGAGAAAAGGACAAACAGGTTGGTGGTCTCTCTGTCTTCTACTGCCACATTTATGGTCTTGTACCCTCTGCCCTTTTTCGTCGAAAGCATGAGCACATGAAACCAACCTGATATGACCATGCTCATAGCAATAAGAGGCTCATTGGTTACCTGGCATCGATCCACATGATGCGTTTCTCCAGGTAGTCTACAGTCAGGCCATTCGGCCATCCGCCAGCACCTGTCTCACGGTGTATAACATGTCGGCCTGAGCCACTCATCGAAGCTGCTTCAATACGCGGGAACGATGAATCCCAGTCTGTCCAGAAGAGGATGCTGCAGGGGTTAAACATGTCATTATTATCGAGATCGAGCATGGATTGCCACAGCACTCCCTCAGATCTTATCAACACCTATTCTGCTAAAAAAATTTTTTAATTCACCACCCTCCTCTAACTCCACTGGAATGCCAACACAACCACCTTCTTTAACCAACCCGGAGCGAGGATCCAGAGCAATGGCACGGGGGTGTTCGATGACACCAGCGAGCAGTGTGGTTCTCATGGATCCGTTAAGACGTGCCACCTCAATCTGATCCAGGTTGCTCTCCACCCAGTAGATGTTTCCAGCAATCCAGTCGACAGCCAGGCCTTCAGGTGTTGCCAGTCCGTGCTCAACTACCACCTCCATGCCGCTGAGTCCTGCAAATGCACGTGCTACTTGACCCCCCAATATTCATGGAGATTTTCTGGAACACCAACAGTTATAATAGTGCATTTGCAATCCCAACATCAAAACTTTAAAATATTTAGGCCCTGAAGGGATTGAAATCAATGAAAAATAGGTCCTGATGGATTGTACAAAAGTTTGACCTGTCTAGTCAAAGTTATATTCTCGACTCAGCTTTGAGCTGTCAGATTGGTGCATCACAAAGTGTGCCAACCCTTGGACGTTTCTTAAGAAGGGGTTATGTCAGTAAGTATCAGTTTGTGGACATCAAAGAACGCAAAAAAGAAAGTACGAAAAAAAAAAGAAAAAAAAAGTCTTTGTTCAAAGGGTGTGCGCGTCATTGCCGGGATCCTTTTGCAAATTTCTGCCCAAACCTACAGAGGCTACTGGATCAGTGGTATAATCGCACCGCTCCACAACCTCAACCCCCCCACTCCCACTCCCACTCCAGAAATGATACTACCTGCAGGAAGAAGTCGTAATGACTCCCAGATGAATGTACATAATTTATGGTATGACGATATAATTCTGACCCAGCTATAAACTGTCATCCCTGCGTTTCACAGGCAGGCTGATTCATCAATGCACGTGCCCTTCCTCAGATGGACAGAAAACTAGGCATTCTGTTTGCCGACATTAGTCCCACAGCATACTTCACGAGCAGTAAGCGAGCTATCGCCGGCACCATGTCCAAATTCCTGCCCTAACTGCTGTTGGAAGAGCGACTTTAGACCACCAAGCACCAGCAATATGTCATGCATAGCACGATACTTGCGAAATCCCCAAAGCAAGTTGTTGAACTTTGACCTATGTTGACCTCAAAATAATTTGTGGTTGAATTCAGTGACCAGACATGCAAATCCTATTCAAATTTCAAGTCAATTGGTTGAAAATTGAGGATTTTAGAAACTTCACCTAAGTTGTTGACCTTTCGCCTATGTTGACCTTTTGACCTTTTGACCTCAAAATCAATAGGCTTCTTCCTTATGACCAACTCTACAATTTGTTGAAGTTTTGTAAATATCGGTTGAAAATTGTGACCTGTAGGCGACTGACATACAAACAGACAAACAAGAAAACGTCATGCGTAGCACGATACTTGCAAAATCCACCCTCCCCCAAAAGTTTTCCAATGATACATGATGGCCTATGTTGACCTTTTGGCCTATGGTGACCTCAAAAATACTTGGTGGTTGAATTCAGTAACCAGATATGCAAGTCCTCTTCAAATTACAAGTCAATTGGATGAAAATTGAGGATTTTAGAAATTTGGCCTATGTTGACCTTTTGGCCTATGTTCACCTAAAATATAATTTGTGGTTGAATTCAATGACGAGATATGCAAGTCTTTTTCAAATTTCAAGTCAATTGGATGAAATTTGAGGATTTTAGAAACTTGGCCTATGTTGACCATTTGGCCTATGTTGACCTCAAGAATACTTGGTGGTTGAATTCAGTGACCAGATGTGCAAGTCCTCTCCAAATTTCAAGTCAATTGGATGAAAATTGAGGATTTTAGAAATTTGGCCTATGTTGACCATTTGGCCTATGTTGACCTCAAAAATTATTGGTGGTTGAATTCAATGACCAGATATGCAAGTGGTCTTCAAATTTCAAGTCAATCGGATGAAAATTGAGGATTTTATAAATTTAGCAAAGTTGGGTGACCTTTGGCCTATGTTGACCTTTTGACCTATTGACCCCAAAAACAATAGGCTTCTGGCATTTGACCAACTCTACCACTTGGTGAAGTTTGGTGAAGATCGGTTGAAAATTGTGACCTGTAGGCCGGTGACAAACTAACAAACAGAGTCACAAACACAACCGACCAATATACTTGAAAAATCTTCGATTTTGCAAGTAATAAACAGACAGAATAACACACAAGACCAAACAATATACTTGAAAAAACTTCAATTTTTGCAAGTAATAAACCTTGCCAAGAGAATGCTTCAGCAGCACTGGGGCTCTTTAACAGAGTATGGTACATCGGATAAGATCGGATGATACTGTGAGTGAAAAACAGCATGCTCTATGATGCAGTGCCCCCTGTAGTTTATCCAACACTAGCAGAAGTACCCGGCGTTGCCGGGCGGGGGAGGAGGGAGGGGAGGGGGGAGAAGGGAAGGGGAGAGGGCAGGGGACAAGGGGGAGGGAGGGGAAAGGGGAGGGGGTGAGGGGTGAAGGGGAGGGAGGAAGGGGAGGGGAGGGGGGAGAGATGGAGCAGGGGGGAGGGAGGAGGGGGGGAGGGAGGAGGGAAGGGGAGGGGGAAGGGGAGTGGGAAGGGGAGGGGGGCAGGGGGGTAGGGGGCAGGGGGGAAGGGAGGGGGGAAGGGGGCAGGGGGGAAGGGGGGAAGGGAGGGGGGGAAGGGGGGAGGGGAGGGGGGAAATGGGGGAGCATGGCGGGAGGGGGAGGGAGGGGGGAGGGGGCAGGGGGTGGGGTGATGGGGAGGGGAGAGGGGGAGGCAGGAGAGGAAGGGGGTTCATATATATGCTGGTGGGTGAATGTTGCGTTCATCACATTTCTGCGTTCAGTGTGATGCAGATCAGGAAGAAGAAGAAGGTGTACTACCAACTTCGTACACTTCCGGAATTGTTTGATTTATTTGTGTTCAAATGTCTGGTGATTGTTTTGTATTTATTTATGCGAATGTGAACTTGTATATAACTGTCATTAATTTTAAAAGGCTTCGGCACGATCGAGCGATTTTTTTTTTTAACTCCAAAAAAACGATCTTTTTTTTTTCATAATTAGGTTTAATCTCCATGAAATGGAGAGTAACCTATTATTACTGCTAGAGGTTTTCTTATTATTCTTCCGCCCTATTTTGCACCTCCGAAAACTTCATAATTAATGTTCTCAGCAACCGCTGATCAGATTGACAGGAAATTTTCAACAAATGATCGTCTTGGCTCCTAGAATTTTTTAATGCTAATTATGATGTCATAGGTCACGTGGTATGGGCGCCATCTTGTAAAACACATTGAACTTTGCCCCTCTGTATCTCCGAAACGGCTCAATGGAAAAATTTGAGGTATGGCTCATTCTAAAGAACTCTTCAATCGGAACAAAAGAAATGTGTATCGAGTATATTAAAAATGCTAACGTTAAGAGGTTAGAATTCGTCAAACAAAAAATTTTCTCCCCCGAAAATGGGATTTTTTCCCCAGATGCTTAGTTAAAAAAACTCAGATGCAAAAAATTTCGAAGTCATACATCACATGGTTCGGCCGCCATCTTGTTTTTCGTGAAAAAACACAAAAAACCCTTTTTCTCCGCAACGGCTGAACGGATCGAGCCAAACTTGGCATGCGTATTCGCATACCCATGACGAACAAAAATGTCAGTGAGCACGATGTCATCCGACACATGGTTTCAGAGTTATGACGTTGTAAAGCTCAAACTAGAAATGGTATCACCTCCATAATTTGTGGAGATATCGAGTGGAAACTTTACACAAATGTTCCTCATGGGGGGATGTTTCAATGTTACTTGAGACGTTTTGATAAGTCACATGGTTTGGCAGCAATAAATAATGGAAGTTAAATTTTAAAAAGCTTGTAACTCTTGAACCACTGCATGGATCGACTTGAATGTTTAATGCAATGTATCTCTCATCAAGCGGAACAAGTCTGCAAAATTTAAAGATGATTGGATGTACGGTCTGGAAGCTAGAAGTTGTTATTGCGTGAAGAACCAGAACCGCACTTTTTTTATGACCAGGCCATGTGACATAACCACCTCACGAGCTAAGGGTAGCTCGAAATTAAATTGTCTTCGGATTTGGCAGTCGCTAGAGGGTGGTAACATTCGAATGCAACAAATCTGGACAAATTCTGATGAATTTTCGTAAAACTACACGATATTGTCATTTACATTGGAAAATAACATTGTAAAACTCTCCGCCGTCTCGGCTTATTTCTCGCTCTGAAGTTCATCCTGTCTTCAATTTTAAAGAGAAAGAGAGGGATCTGCAAGCAATGGTGACCTTTATTTGGTGGAAATCCGATGAAAAATGACGAAGTTATTCAAAATCTAACATTTTAAATGGATCGCATTTCCAAAGTGAATTCTTCCTCAGGTAAAATATCCATGCGTGCAGGCAGACCTTGCGGCGTCAATTTTGCTCCGATTTCAAATCGGATTTCGATTGTCGTATTGCCTCGGATGAGTTAACAAAATACCACAACAAATTTGGTGACAATCATGAAAAATTTGACCAAGTTCGATCGACGGGATACTTCGTTCTTATGCGACACGGGCCACGGATGACGTCATGCCACGACATGACGTTCTTCCACGGGTGGCAGATATCGTTAATTAAATGAAAATATTTTTTAAAATGGATGGGGTGGGGGGATGTGTGTGTGTGTGTTTGTGTGGAGAGGTTTGGGTATGGGGGGAGGGGTGTGGGAGTGTTTGTGTGTGTGTGTGTGTGTGTATATGTGTGTGTGTGTGTTGGGGGTGGGGGTGGGGGGATGTGTGGGTGGGGATGTGTCTTAGGGGGGGGGGGGGTGGGGAAGGGTATGTGCGTTTGTGTTCATATGTGTGTGCGTGTGTGGGGAGGGGTGTGGGGGTGTTTGTGTGTGGATGTGTGTGTATATATGTGTGTGTGTGTGTGTGTGTGTGTGTGTGTGTGTGTGTGTGTGTGTGTGTGTGTGTGTGTGTATGTGGGGGGGGGGGTATGGGGAATGTGTGTGTGTGTGTGTGTGTGTGTGTTGGGGGTGGGGTGTGTGTGTGTAGGGGGGATGTGTGTGTGTGTGGGGGTGGAGGGATGTGTGTGTGTAGGTGGGGGGGGGGGGGGGTTGGTGTGTGTGTGTTTGGAGGGGTGTGCGTTTGGGGGGAGGGGTGTGGGTGGGGGTAGGGGGGATGTGTGTGTGTGTGTGTGTGTGTGTGTGTGTTTGTGTGTGTGTGTGTGTCGGGGTTGTATCCAAGGTGGTTGTGTCAAAGCAAGTCCAATGAAAGTGGGGTTGTATCAAAAGTGGGGTTGTATCAAAAGTGGGTGCGAGTAAACCGGTCATCACTGCCAGCAGTTTTAAAGTGGTAGTTCTAGTTATTATTATTATTATTATTTTTGCCTAAAACAGTCCCAGACACTCACTGATGAGCCTCTGAAAGTTTGACGAAGAGCCGTTCAGCCAACTCTGAGAAAAATGGCGACAGACAGACAGACATCTCTCTTATATAGTAGATCACTCAAGTGTATGTAAATGTGTTTCTATGAGGATAAAGTATTTTCAACTCGTCTTCATGAAGGGAGCAAGCAAGTCACATTGAGGGATTAAAGCATAAAATGACAAATCACACGTGAATTATTCAATTAAACTATCAAATCAACCTTTTTGCCAGAGACTGCATGATGAGAGATTTCAAGCTCCGTGACCACAGATGTTTGAGCCATAAACTGTTTTACTGTGAACAATTTCATTTTCATATTTGAACATTTCAATTTCTGATCACAAGGAACGTTTACCTTAACAGGTGCTGGTTCATAAGCACACCTTGAAATCCCATACTGACAGTGAGTCAAAGGTCAAATTAAAAAAAAAAATCAATCTTATGAATGAACATGATTGAGAGGCATTACAGAGGAATTTTGGAACAGATGATTAGGTGTACTGTTGAAATCATGAAAAGAATCACCTCCATTGGTGATGAGTTTTCCACGGTAAATCTTGTCTTCCACCACGTCAGTCCAGTAGAGCATGCTCTTGTTCAGGTGAAAATCCAGTGCGATGGTGTTTCGTAGACCAGGTACCATAACACTGTACTCCCCACTTTGCAAGTCAATGCGACGAATCTCGTGCCGGTTAGAAAACACAATGGATGGGGGAAAGGGGTCTGCAATGAGAGAACATGATAAAAAAAAAAAACCACAATGAGCAGCAAAGGAGTATCGCACAGATAAAGAGCACAGAAAGTGGGCACACAATAAAAATGCAAGTTCCTAATGAGCAAAATGGAAGGTGTATATGTTTAGGGAGCTTTGTGGTGAAGAGAATGTTGCACGATGAAGAAATGGGTGCATGGGAGGTGAGTGCATGCTGAGGATGGTGAATATTGAGGATGGTGTATATTGAGGATAGTACATATTGAGATGCAATTGAGATAAGGTGATGCAATTGAGGATGGTGAATATTGAGGATGGTGTATATTGAGGATGGTGTATATTGAGGATTGTGTATATTGAGGCTGGCGTATATTGAGGATGGCGTATATTGAGGATGGCGTATATTGAGGATGGCGTATATTGAGGATGCCGTATATTGAGCATAGTACATATTGAGGATGGTGTTTATTGAGGAGGTTGTACATTGAGGAGGGTGTATATTGAGGATAGTACATATTGAGGATGGTGTTTTTTGAGGATGGCATAAATTGAGGATAGTACATATTGAGGATGGTGTTTATTGAGGAGGGTGTATATTGAGGATGGTGTTTATTGAGGATGATTAATTTGATGAAGGTGTATATTGAGGATGGTACATATTGAGGATGGTACATATTGAGCATGGTACATATTGAGAATGGTACATATTGAGGATGGCGTATATTGAGGATGGTGTTTATTGAGGATGGTACATATTGAGCATGGTACATATTGAGGCTGGTACATATTGAGCATGGTACATATTGAGAATGGTACATATTGAGAATGGTACATATTGAGGATGGCGTATATTGAGGATGGTGTTTATTGAGGATGGTACATGTTGAGGATGGCGTATATTGAGGATGGCGTATATTGAGGATAGTACATATTGAGGATGGTGTTTATTGAGGAGGATGTATATTGAGGATGGTGTTTATTAAGGAGGGTGTATATTGAGGATGGTGTTTATTGAGGAGGGTGTATATTGAGGATGGTGTTTATTGAAGAGGGTGTATATTGAGGATGGTGTTTATTGAGGAGGGTGTATATTGAGGATGATGTTTATTGAGGATGGCGTATATTGAGGATGGTGTTTATTGAGGCTGGTCCAATTTGTACATATTGAGGATGGTGTTTATTGAGAATGGTACATATTGAGGATGG
The DNA here is from genome assembly GCF_964187855.1 of Myxine glutinosa. Taxonomy (NCBI): domain Eukaryota; kingdom Metazoa; phylum Chordata; class Myxini; order Myxiniformes; family Myxinidae; genus Myxine; species Myxine glutinosa. The sequence goes on along the minus strand of NC_136266.1, from coordinate 179,163,299 downwards.
TGTATATTGAGGATGGTGTTTATTGAGGATGGTACATATTGAGGATGGCGTATATTGAGGATGGCGTATATTGAGGAGGGTGTATATTGAGCATGGTGTTTATTGAGGAAGATGTATATTGAGGATGGTGTTTATTGAGGAGGATGTATCTTGAGGATTGTGTTTATTGAGAAGGGTGTATATTGAGGATGGTGTTTATTGAGGAGGGTGTATATTGAGGATGGTGTTTATTGAGGATGGCGTATATTGAGGATAGTACATATTGAGGATGGTGTTTATTGAGGAGGGTGTATATTGAGGATGGTGTTTATTGAGGATGGCGTATATTGAGGATAGTACATATTGAGGATGGTGTTTATTGAGGAGTGTGTATATTGAGGATGGTGTTTATTGAGGATGGCATATATTGAGGATAGTACATATTGAGGATGGTGTTTATTGAGGAGGATGGTTATTGAGGGTGGTGTTTATTGAGGAGGGTGTATATTGAGGATGGTGTTTAATGAGGAGGGTGTATATTGAGGATGGTGTTTATTGAGGATGGCGTATATTGAGGCTGGTGTTTATTGAGGATGGTACATATTGAGGATGGCATATCTTGAGGATGGCGTATATTGAGGAGGGTGTATATTGAGGACGGTGTTTATTGAGGATTGTGTTTATTGAGGAGGGTGAATATTGAGGCTGGTGTTTATTGAGGAGGGTGTATATTGAGGATTGTGTTTATTGAGGAGGATGTATCTTGAGGATGGTGTTTATTGAGAAGGGTGTATATTGAGGAAGGTGTATATTGATGATGGTGTTTATTGAAGAGGGTGTATATTGAGGATGGTGTTTATTGAGGAGGGTGTATGTTGTGGATGGTGTTTGTTGAGGAGGGTGTATATTGAGGATGGTGTATATTGAGGATGGTGTTTATTGAAGAGGGTGTATATTGAGGATGGTGTTTATTGAGGATGGTACATATTGAGGATGGCGTATATTGAGGATGGCGTATATTGAGGATGGCGTCTATTGAGGAGGATGTATATTGAGGATGGTGTTTATTGAGGATTGTGTTTATTGAGGAGGGTGAATATTGAGGATGGTGTTTATTGAGGAAGGTGTATATTGAGGATTGTGTTTATTGAGGAGGATGTATCTTGAGGATGGTGTTTATTGAGAAGGGTGTATATTGAGGCTGGTGTTTATTGAGGAAGGTGTATATTGAGGATGGTGTTTATTGAAGAGGGTGTATATTGAGGATGGTGTTTATTGAGGAGGGTGTATGTTGAGGATGGTGTTTATTGAGGAGGGTGTATATTGAGGATGGTGTTTATTGAAGAGGGTGTATATTGAGGATGGTGTTTATTGAAGAGGGTGTATATTGAGGATGGTGTTTATTGAAGAGGGTGTATATTGAGAATGGTGTTTATTGAGGAGGGTGTATATTGAGGCTGGTGTTTATTGAAGAGGATGTATATTGAGGATGGTGTTTATTGAGGAGGGTGTGTATTGAGGATGGTGTTTATTGAGGAGGGTGTATATTGAAGATGGTGTTTATTGAGGAGGATGTATATTGAGGATGGTGTTTATTGAAGAGGATGTATATTGAGGATGGTGTTTATTGAAGAGGGTGTATATTGAGGATGGGGTTTATTGAGGAGGGTGTATATTGAGGATGGTGTTTGTTGAGGAGGGTGTATATTGAGGATGGTGTTTGTTGAGGAGGGTGTATATTGAGGATGGTGTTTATTGAGGAGGATGTATATTGACATGGCAGGTTTTGAAGGCAAAGAAAGCAGGTGATACATATTATTTCTGGTATGTAAAAGCTCCAGATGTTATGCACAAGTGGAGTTTATTAAAAAAAAATCATTTCTGATACAATTTCTTGTCTCCGCACTCTGCTTTCTGTGGAACCTGCCTTTACATATCCGTGCCATCACCCTCACCTTCCCTCCAAGCTTTCAAACCATTACTCTCATCCATGGTCGATGTGCATTTGTAACCATTTTATTCCATAACTAGAGGTAAGTTATTTCATTAAATTTACTGCCATCACGGATTTCCCCTGTGTCTGACCCTGGCGTCAATATAAGTTCCACACCCATAAACAAATAGAAATAGGACAGTCTGTGAAATGAGAACGGCTTCTTGGCTGTCATGTAACCCCTGCCCCCTTTTCTCTCTATCCGCCCCCACCACGTTTTGTCACACTCACCCTCCTATCTCCCCCCCTCCCCCACCCCCCCACCACCCCAACTAGAATTTTTGAGAATTTCATTATGAATGAGAAGTGAGCAGTGAAATGGGACAGGAAAAGGTGCAACTCTGCTATTAAACAGGAAGTACAAATTGAGATCGAGTGTGTGAATGTGATGTGAAACAAAGGCAATATGCAGGTGTATTAGGATGGATGAGCATGGTGGATAAATACTACTGAGTGTTATGTGAGAGTACAAGCGTGCCACGGATCCTGGGAGATGATGGCCAACATGATGAATCAAGCCTGACATCCTCAAACTCGAAAATAGGAAGAATGTTCAAAACAGACTCCTCATGTAATCCTCCTGTTCTACATCCTTATTACAATCAATCCACATTATCTATCTATATTCTATATTTATTATATTTATATTTACTAGGGCATGCCCGTACTATATATATATCTAAAATTATATCCCCCCCCCCCTCTATTTACATGAAATGGTTTGGTCCAAAGCGAACGGCTTGCGAGTACGGTGACAATCCCCCCCCTCTATTTACATGAAATGGTTTGGTCCAAAGCGAACGGCTTGCGAGTACGGTGACAATCCCCCCCCCTCTATTTACATGAAATGGTTTGGTCCAAAGCGAACGGCTTGCGAGTACGGTGACAATCCCCCCCCCCTCTATTTACATGAAATGGTTTGGTCCAAAGCGAACGGCTTGCGGAGTTTGGTAAAGAAATCGCCATAGCTCGGTAACTACTTGTCCGATTAATATGAAACCTTGAAAAGGCACATCCTCAGGTCCCCAGCAATATACCTGGCAAGTTTCAAGTATATCGGACCCGTGGTTGTCGAGAAACAGCGGTCACAGACAAACATACAAACATACAAACATACAAACATACAAACATACAAACATACACACAGAGATTACTGGAATTATAGATAGATATATACAGACTTGGCATTTAATATGGAATATATTTTTTTTCTTGACTTGGGTTTACTTTCTTAACTCAGTATATCAATCTGGTGAGTTTCTTTTACACTTTGGTGATTTATTTGTTAAAAGAACCATGTCACTGATTGTCTGTCGCAGCAAGAAGTCAACAACAGGATTATATCACAGGTGGCGTGGCAAATGTACGGACAGGTGCATTTGACGATTGGCTTCACAGTCGGGTATACAAGGGTTGTTGCGTTCTGTATTAGTGGAAAACAACTGCTGCACGTCTCCAAAAGTTATTGCCGCTTCCTCTGGAGATGGTCCGTCAACTCGACAATGCTGTTTGTCATGGAGTGGTGGCTTTACGAAATTACGGCATGAAAGAGCGTGCTATTGCTCGGCAGTATGGAATCACTCAAGGTCAGGTGTCAAAGATCCTGAAACGAAATGCTCAGAGGGGTGTCCCTACTCCAATACCGAGGCCAGGACGTCCCCGCAGAACCACAAGGAAGGATGATCGCCACCTGCACCGGTTAGTCCGCAATGGCCGTACCAAGTCAGCTAATCGGCTTAGGGCTGAGTGGCAGCAACTGACAAATGTGCCTGTATCCAGAAGGCGAGTCAACCAACGACTGGTTCAAGCAGGCTATCGTGCCAGGCGTCCCCTGAGAAAGACATGCCTGACCAGACAACACAGCCAGCGCCGATTGCAGTGGGCCAGAGAACACCGTCAATGGCAGCCAGGACACTCGAATCATGTGATCTTCAGTGACGAGTCTGGATTTTTTTTTTTTTTTTTTGTATACTGAATCGAGGCTCGTGAAAGAGCTAAAATTGCAGCAGTCTAGAGTCTAGATTTCTGGTCTATCGTCAAGATGGCCACGTCCAAGTGTGCAGACAAGTGCACGAACCCTACAACGAAGATTGTATAGTGCCAAGAGTCCAAACTGGAGGTGGTGGGGTGACCGTTTGGGCTGCTTTTCATGCAGGGGGCAAAACTGACCTGGTTGTTCTGAATGGAAACCTGAACCAGTTCAAGTACAGGGCCATTCTGGAAGAAACATTGCTTCCATTTGTTCGTGCAGCCTTTCGAGGAAACTTTGTCTTCCAAGATGACAATGCACGGCCTCATCGTGCTTGCATGATCCAACACTTTCTTGCTGACCGTGGTGTAGAGCATATGGAGTGGCCTGCCATGTCCCCGGATATGAATCCGATAGAGAACTTGTGAGCAGAATTAACGGGTCAAATCGACCACTTGGACCAGCAGCCGACCTCTGTGCGTGAATTGCAGCAGGCTATTGTCACTGCATGGCAAGCGATTCCTGTCCAAACCTTGGCAAATCTCGTGAACAGCATGCCTCAACGTGTACGTGCTCTCCTGAATGCTCGTGGGGGTTACACGAAGTACTGAACTGTAATTTTACTGTCCGTAATCCCAATCGTAATTTAACTTTTGTTTTTGTTAAAAAAATTTTTGGCTAATGTGCAAAATAAAGAGATACTTCTGGAAAACGTACAGAAGTTTAACACAGTACTGTCCATGAATTGAGTTTGATATCAGTTTACATCACTTTCAAGGATCAATTTATTTGTTTCGAAATGTCAAATGTGGTTTTTGTTTCTTTTAAAGGTCACATTAACAAAATCTAGAATAATTTAAACATAATTCCAATGAACTTTTGGTTCTAAGACATCTTGAAAAGTAAGTTCACCCCCACAAAAAAAATATTCCATATTAAATGCCAAGTCTGTAGATATATATAAAAGAAAGTTTTTGTTTGTTTGTTTGTCTGTGCAAGCTAATCTCTTGAACGGTGAAAGATAGGAGGAAACCTCCAATACAAAAAATGTCGGGACGGGCCCCGGGAAGGTTATAGGCCAGGTGGTGAGGCCGGTCGAGGCCCACCTCGGCCGGGCCGAGCCCATTTCACAATTAAAAGCTGAGCTGAATTATAGTAGTCAATCTTCTATGGCCGCGAGTAAAAGCTGAATTATAGTAGTAAATTCATTCAAAAAGAACCAAAAATGTCGGGACGGGCCCCAGGAAGGTTATAGGCTAGGTGTCGAGGCCGGTCGAGGCCGCATCGGCCGGGCTGGGCCCATTTCGCAATTAAAAGCTGAACTGAATTATAGTAGTCAATCTTCTACAGCCGCGAGTAAAGGTTGAATTATAGTAGCAAATTCATTCAAAAAGAACCCGGGCAACGCCGGGTGCTTTCGGCTAGTTTACGATAATTTAATCAATCGTAGTGTGATGCAAACTCACCATAGCCCCGACCACCCAATGCCAACACATACCACCAAAACAGACACACAGATCGACACAGACAGAGACACATGCACCATTTTGCCATGAACTGTTATATTTGCAATAACATTTTTGTGCCTTGAAAGGAGAAGGTTAAAAATGATGGAGTGGATTTAATATTAAGTCGAGTCTGTGAAACGAAAACGGAACATTTCGTTAGTTGTGAATTTAAATTGGTTATTCTTGTATCCGATTTCTGTGACAATTAGATGAAGTCTTCATTTCAAGTTTTTCATGCTTATTCTTTTACATGCATGATGGTGTATTTGAGTCTTGGGGGAGTAGAGGGAGGTGGCATGGGGAAAGAGGAGGGGATAAAAAAATATTTGGTGTGTGCAAGAAGAGTTTTCATTGCTGTCTCAGCAAATAACATAACACTTGCTTCAGATTGGTTAAAATGATGTAATGACATGAAATGGAGTCACATGGTAACATCACAGCACTGACAAGAATGGCACTCAGTAGAGAGCATGCCTCCGCCAGGCTGAACAGTTTACGTTTTGTATCCCATTGATAGGCCGGATCTGGATTCGGACCTGAACCAAAATCGAATCGGCTTGTTCTCGTCGCTTAACCAACCCATCCACCAAGTTTTGTCATAACTCGTCCACAACTTTATGAAATAGGCTCTATCATTTTTTGACCCATCTCTCAATGGTGAAGAATTAATTAAGAAAAAAAAATTCGGATCCGGATTCATATTCGGATCTTCACCAAAACTGAATCAGTTCGTCCTTGTCACAAATACAACCTGCTCACCAAGTTTCATCAAAACCGTCCAGAACCTTGTTGAGATATCGTGCAATACATCATTTTTGGCACTTTCTCTCAATGGTGAAGAATCACTTTAAAATTCTAGTATCCTGATCCGGATCTTAACCAAAATCTCATAATTTTGTCCTTGTCACACCCAAGCTGTCCACCAAATTTCGTCCGAATCCATCCACAACTTTTTGAAATATCCTGTGTACAGACAAACAGACAGGGGTGAAAACACAGGGTGGCGGATGTAAAAATTGCAAAAAATACATTAAAACAAAACTTTATACAAGCATTCAAAAGTATAACTCAGATAAAACTAGAACGGCACTCAGTAGAGCGCATACGTCCACCAGGATGAACAGTTTATGTTTTGTATCCTAATGATAGGCCAGATCTGGATTCGGACCTGAACCAAAATCGAATCGGCTTGTTATTGTCACCTAACCGACTCATCCACCAAGTTTAGTCATAACTCGTCCATAACTTTTTAAAATATCATGTTATATATCACTTTTCGCCGGATCTCTCAATGGTGAAGAATCACTTAAAAATTAAATAATTATCGTATCCGAATCCATATTCAGATCTTCACCAAAATCGAAACGCTTAGTCCTTGTCACACATACAACCTGCCCACCAAGTTTCGTCCAAATCCATCCGCAACTTTTTGAGATATCTTGTTAACAAACAAAGAAACAGACAGGGGTGAAAACATAACCTCCATCCACCTTTGGTGGCGGAGGTAATCAAAAATATTACTTTTTATCCTTTTCCTAAGAAAGACTGAGCAATCACATATTGAGACTTAGGAAATATCATTTGGCGAAACCAACCTAAGCTGTGGCAGTTCTCGCCATCAGGCATCAACTTCCAGCCTTCATAGCAGGCACACTTTACAGTCAGCTTGTACTGCTCGCATCGCTGACTGCAGCGGAGGTGCCGTGCACAGTAATCCACCACCTCACAGGTCTTATTATCCTTGGAAAGCTGTAGGCCGATGGGGCAAGAGCATACGACTCCCTCACCCGGTGCGATGGTACAGTTGTGGCTACAACCGCCATTCTTGGAGGAACACATGTCTGCGGATGACAAATATAAGTGCAATTTTCATAAAATAAGATGATTGTCTCAGCAGCACGTTCACGGGTACCATTGAAAATGTCAACAACACCATACCGCAGAGCATGCCCTCGTCGGAAGCGTCAGGGCAGTCAGCTTTGCCATCGCAAAGTTTGTCCGGTGGAAGACACATGGTGGTGTCATTAGCGCAGGCATGGGAAGGGGCTTTGCAGTTGAGAGTGTCACAGTTTTCTTCATCAGAATTATCATCACAGTCATTGTCTCCATCACAGAACCATGACCTGCTGATACAACGGCCTGTGGCATACAAGGAAGGATTTAAAATAGGACTAAAAAGATAATGGGAATCAATAAAGTATAGGGGTGGGGGAACAAATAAAGAATAAAAAAATGGGGGAGGAGTGAAGGAAAACTACGAAGTTAAAGAAGATGCAAATAATGAGAATGAAATACCCATGAATGTGATAAAAATCCAGCGAATGTCGTTAGTTGAAAATCCGTGAATGCATGCCGTGTCATTGTTTCAATGGAGAAAAGGGAGACAGCTAATGACACTAATAGATACGGTGGAGTGTTTTCATTCTGTACAGTAACACGCGGGGATGACGTGTTATGCAGCTGGTGGAATATCCCGCGAAGCAATGTTTACCATGTGAATGGCAGGATATCCCGCGAAGCTCGCTTATAGCGCGGCTGAAATATTTCCATGCAGCCGTGAAAGCCGTGAAAACGTGAAGCACAGCGCCGCGAATGTATAAGCAGGTCATGCTCGCGGCTCGTAGAAGATGTTTTTTTGCGCATGTCCAGCTGCTTTGTGCGTGGCAGGTGAAGGATGGGTTTTATAAATGTGTCACACTCACGGCTCATGAAAATGTTTTTTTGCGCCCACGAGAAACTGTGAATACACGGGACAAAGGGCCGCAAATAGAGAAGCAGGTTGCAATTGATCAACTGCGAATATGCAGAACCCACAAATAGTGGAACCCACGAATAGCGGAACCCACGAACAGCGGAACCCACAAATAGTGGAACCCACGAACAGTGGAACCCACGAACAGTGGAACCCACGAATAGCGGAACCCACGAATAGCGGAACCCACGAATAGCGGAACCCATGAATAGCGGAACCGCGTAGGAACCCATGACGTCCCCGTAGGAACCCATGAATAGCGGAACCCATGAATAGCGGAACCCATGAATAGCGGAACCCACGAACAGTGGAACCCACGAATAGTGAAACCCAAGAATAGTGTAACCCATGAATAGTGGAACCCACGAATAGCAGACCCATGAATAGCGGAACCCACGAATAGCAGAACCCACAAATAGCGGAACCGCGACTAGCAGGGTCCAACTGTATAAGGAACAAGAATGGGAATTGCTTTGCAATAAATGACCCCAAACGATGTGATATTTTCTAAGTACAAAAACAGCATAACTCTGTGAAAATTGACAACAAACCCTGAAACTCGAACTTGTTCTGTAACGTATCATTATAAGGCCATGCACCAAGTTTTGGTCGAATATGTTAAAGAGTATGGAGAAAAAGTCTGAAAAACCATAGGTATTATGGATGGATGGACAGACAGACAGACGGTGAGCAAACCTATAGTGCCCTCCCAGGAAACCGGTGGGGAACTAATAAACAAGGCAAGAATGGAAAACGGAACAGCTCGATTTTCGATCAAAGCCTCGATTTTCACACTGCAGGTACATTTCACCATCTTGGCAGCTCTTGAGCTCATTTTCATTCCAACTTATTTAATTTTGCACAGAATGTTATGAATATACATAATGTATACAAGGAAACAGATAACACAGGTAAAGTTAACTCTGCAGGTAGAGTTCACGCAATTTTTCATCACTTCACAACGCGTGCCAGCCGATCATGGCAATGGAGGAAGAGTTTTTTTTAACAGCTAGAACTGTATGCAAGGCACCCTAAGCTTAAGGTTAATAAGCAAGATGGCTGACCACTGCTCTTGCAGGTGAACTGTGTATTGGGATTGCATGTTCGAGTGATGCCACTGCAGTGTTTTTCATCACTCAGGTCAATGCAGTCTCTGTCACCATCACACCGCCATCGCGATGGGATGCATTGTCGATCTGCCACACACTGGAACTCGTCCGCGTAGCAACCTCCGGGTGGGCGTGTGGCTGGTAGGCAGGTAATGAAGCAAGATTCAGCCAACACTTATAACATCAACAACGGAGAGGATTGAAAACACACAATTTAAGTTTGGTGTTTGCAATGTATCACTAATTGTGCATTTGAGGTCTTTAAGATATCAATCCATCGTCATAGGGAAGGAATGTTAACGAAGAGGAAGAATCTCACCTTGTTTGGTGCAGTTGGCATGTAGCTCATCACTCAAGTCACCACAGTCGTTGTCTCCATCGCACGTCCACTGGCGCGGAATGCATTTTCCACTCATGCACTTGAACTGTGAGAAGGAGCACGAGTGGTTGCAACCTGTCTCGTCGCTCCAGTCGTCGCAGTCATTGTCTGCAGTGAGAAAAGGTGAACAGCATAACATCACAGTTGAGTGCCAATGAGACTTATATTTACCTGGTGAAGCTTAATCTTTCCTTTTAAATCCATTTATTGAAAATTTGGTCAAATTCAAACCTCATTTCCAAGTGAATCACATCTGACCATTAACCACCATCCTAGTGAAGCTGCATCTATGGAAAGGGGAAGGAATGCTAATCCAACCTTCCCATTTTCGATATGGGTTCACGTGTTAGAACACGGCCACCCACCCAGGAACACTGTATGACCTTGTTTTGGCAACATCATTAATGTACAGGGCATAACAACAACAACAACAACAACAACAACAACGAGAGTGAAGTTGATATCACACCATCGTAAATCCCCACGCTTCAAAAAGTTGAAAGATGGAAAAAAAAATTCCACCAGGAATGACCCAATATCAAATTAGGAGTGTAAAAGTGTTTTCCCGTTTTGACCCATGACCCAAAGTCCTCACCCCCTGGGCATGATCCCGGGGTCAAATCCCCAAAATCGTTACATATTTCATGCATCCCTAATGTTTATTGCATATACAAAGTTCCATTAGGAAATGTTTTAAAATGTGCCCGTAATTGCATTTTTTGGCACTTAACCTTTTGACCCCACCCCAGGGGGCGGGGCCAAAAATGTTACTGTTTGGTTAAAAATGATACTTGCACCTTGTGCCATGTGGTGATCGTAACGACCAAGTTTGGTGAATTTCTGCCCAAACGTTTAGGAAGGGATAACGTGCCGTACGGACGGAGCCGATTACACTATCTCCCACGTTTTTTTTTTTCAAAAAGAGTGGAAATAATTTTAATAACAATAATATTATCATCACAAGAGCCTGGTGTTGGCTTAGCGGTTAGGGTGCCGGCTTGGGATCCGAGGATCCTGGGTTCGAATCCCGGTCGATCGCTGAACCAACGCCAGGGGGGTTGACTCGGCATGTCAACCTTCGGAGGTCCACAAATTGAGTACCAGTTCATTGGTAATTCCCTGTGTGTCGCAACATGTGTGTCGCAACAGGCGACTAACAGGGTTGGTGGCAGGAAGGGCATCCGGCCGTAAAACATTGCTTCAAAAAAGGGGACCACGGTGTCTCAAAAAGGCCAACCTCTGCGGGGAAAAATGGCCTCTAGAGGTGGTTCATTACCATCACAACAAATTAACACCTTCATTAATTATTATGTGACTTGGACTGGACATAATAAGCAATGTGGAAGTCATTATTTCAAATAAGGAGAACGTTTTTCACATTATAAGACCATACAGGCTTGGAACGTTGTCCGAATCTGATAAAACATCATATAGCCGAGGGCTGTCAACCACAAGGCCCAGACTTCCTATAATGTGAATACAATGAGCCTGTGCCTCCATTGTGGTTTGCTTTTCGGCCCACAGAGAAATGCAATTGCTGGGGTACTATTGTGACAGCAAATGTTCACAATGCCTGGAAATCGTGTTTTCTCTGGTTCTAAGAACACGCCAGCAAGCGTCTCGTTACGGCCCCGAGTTTGCACTTGCATGGAGGCACAATTGTAATCCAACCAAATCGATGTTAGGTTCGACAAAGCATTTCATAATGAGGCAACACAATGATCGGGCTGGAAGTCGCTGTGCAGAGAACACAGTACAACTAGTGCGGTGAGGAGCAGAGGTTGATGGCCTACAGTTTACGTATAATCCCTGCCCTGGCCCAAGCACATCAGGCAAGCTCATGGTCAAGAAGTACAGCAGGTAGGTATGCTACAAGGCCATGAAGACCAATGAAAATCTGGTCCAATGGGGCCCACTAGTTAGTATAAATTGAACATTTGCCATTCATATCCCTCTCCTCTCACCTGTAGAACTGTGTTTTCCTCAGAATGTCAAGTCTGCTGCCCACCTCATGGCCTCTCCCATTTCTACCTGTGAGCTTCACAGCATTTGCTGAGATTCTGTTCCCATCCTTCACCTGCAATATCTCCTCTTCTGCTGGAATGCATCCCTGAGTTATTGTCCTGCTGCTGTTTTCCCTTCAGTCCATTTTGTTTTTGATGCCCCATTATTGTACTCTTCCATGAGCCTCGATACCTGTATAAAACCCAGATTACACAGCGCAGAGCCGTGTGTGCATACCTGAACGCCAGCCCAAGTAAAAGTCTTTGGTATGACTTGAACCGGTCCAAACCGGATGAGTGTTGTTTTTGGAGACACCATCTCCTTACTGAATGGCCGTTGGCTCCCTACAGGAGCTCAACCTCCCTTTGCCAGGTGTTGTTTTTGGTCCCGGCAAGGTGTCACAATCATCCTCCCCACTCGCAAAGCCAGTGGTATCGGTTTAGTCGCCAACAACCCGACCATGCGGCAGGTAGCACTGGGTTACATGTCACCAGTGGCAGTCCAGATTTGGTCAAAATGATGAGATATCCAATGATTGGTTTATAAAGCTGCAGCAATTTGCACTGAAAGGGTTAATTAAAATTTGATCATAAGAAGTTATTTTAGTGATTGAGAATCTCAATGAAAAACGCAAGAGATGAGCAGTAACCCTCAATAGGTACACAACAAGGTGACTTTGCATCAGCACAAAGTGATGACGAACAAAAAAACAATTGACTAATGGTGAACAACAATGTGTCGTCACCTCAAAGTTTTAATCGATCCTAATCAACTTGAGCAATAAGAAAAATTCCAGTATTAAATATCAACACAGCAGTGGTTAGGATTAATAAGTTTAGTTACAAGGTTTCCTTCAACATATTTACTTGTAAACTCAACATTGAGCACCAGGAATGGAATTAAGATATCCTAATTATAATCACGATATATATATATTTTTTCGTTTTTTTATTTTTTTTGTATTCAAGATCGAGGCTCGTGTAAGAGCTAACATTGATTACAAAAAGACGAACTGACACATGAAACATAAAACATATGATAAAGGGAGCAGGAGAACAAGATGGAGAGCAGGGACATCGGGAGATCTGTGGGAGGGAGAGGGCATGGGAAGGAGGCGGGGAGGGGGGGGGGGGGGTTGGGAGATGAAAAAAAAACACATGGACACTGCTAGGACTTCCAGGAAAGAAGTCGGTATATATATATATGACTTGAAGTCGGTATGTATGTGTGTGTGTGTGTGTGTGTGTGTGTATATATATATATATATATACACGTGCTCGCATGATCGTGCTCGTGCTCGCATGATCCAAGTGTTGGATCATGCGAGCACGATGAGCCCGTGCATTGTCATCTTGGAAGACAAAGTTTCCTCGAAAGGCTGCACGAACAAATGGAAGCAATGTTTCTTCCAGAATGGCCCTGTGCTTGAACTGGTTCAGGTTTCCATTCAGAACAACCAGGTCAGTTTTGCCCCCTGCATGAAAAGCAGCCCAAACGGTCACCCCACCACCTCCAGCTTGGACTCTTGGCACTATACAATCTTCATTGTGGGCTTCATGCACTTGTCTGCACACTCGGGCGCGGCCATCTTGACGATAGACCAGAAATCTAGACTTATCACTGAAGATCACGTGATTCCATGTTGATCAAGATTATATATATAATCAGTAATATATATAACCCTAGTGTTGGGCTAGCGGCTAGGGTGCCGGCTTGGGATCCTAGGATCCTGGGTTCGAATCTCGGTCGATCGCTGAATTAACGCCAGGGGGGTTGACTCAGCCTGTCATTCCTTCCGAGGTCGGCTAATTTTTTTTTTTTTTTTTTTTTGTATACTGAATCGAGGCTCGTGAAAGAGCTAACATTTACTTCACAAACAAATCAACCAGACAAACAAAATATATAAAAAGCGGGAGCGGAAAACAAGATGGGGAGAGAAGGTGAAGCACACAAACACAACATTTGAGAGCAGGGAGATGTGTGGAAGGGAGAGGGCTTGGGGGGAGGAGGCATGGGAAGGGGGGGGGGGGGGTGGAGGGAGAAGTATAAAACACAAGGACACCAATGACTTCCAGGACAGAAGTTGGTATTTCAAAAAAGTGGAATTGGGGTGAAATTAGCGGGGGTAAAAAAGATCAAGGTTTTGGATGGGGGAAGATAAGAGATGGTGGTGAACAGCTGTTTTAAAGACCTGGAGGGTGGAGTGGGATTGAAGAGAGTGAGGGAGTTTGTTCCAGAGGCGGGAGAAAAGAGGAATGAAGGAGTGAAGGTGAGCAGAGAGTCTTGATTTTGGCAGTTTGACCATAAGAGGGTTGCAGGCAGATCTTGTGCGACCTGTAGGAATATTTGCGGGACAGAGCCCAGAGAGAGCTGGGGGGGCAAGGCCAGAGAGGAGTCGGTAGAAGATGGAAAGACCACCAACCTGCCTGCGGTGAGTGAGTGAGAGGCCCTTGGAGTTAGCTTCATCGCGGGAGATTCCAATGATTCTGAATGCTTTGGTTTCAACAGCGTGAAGACGAGCTAGGTGTGAGGCAGGAGCACCAGCCCAGAGGGGAGAGCAGTATTCCATTGAGCTGCGGATGAAAGCCTTGTATGTGGTGAGGAGCTCAGGTGTGCCAAGGAAGGACTTCGCACGACGGAGGATGCCCAGTCGGCGACTGGCTTTGGAGGCCAGCTTGGAAATGTGGTTTTCCCAGGAAAGATCATGGCAGATAGTGAGACCCAAAAGCTTGAGTGACAGAACTTCTTGGAGAGGATTATTCAGAAAGTGGATGGGAGGGTTGTCCAGTCGGTCTTTTCGGAGAGACATCGTAAGAGTGTGAGATTTGTCAGGATTGAAAGACAAGTTCCACTTGTTTGCCCAGTCTGTGATTTTGTCCAGGTCTGCAGAGAGTGAGGAGGCAGCAGACTGCCGATCTGAGGGATGAAGAATGGAGCGACAGAGAGTAGATTCATCAGCAAAGAGATACAGAGGATTTTCAAGAGAGTCAGAGAGATCATTGATGAAGACCAGAAAAAGGACAGGGCCTAGAACACTGCCTTGTGGAACTCCAGCCTGAACAGGAAGAGGAGATGAGAGAAACCCATTTAGGGCCACACGTTGACTACGACTAGAGAGGAAGTCCACCAGCCATGCGTGGAGATTTCCATGGATACCAAAAGAGGAGAGTTTGGTGAGCAGAGCGGGGTGCCAGACCGTATCGAAGGCACGTGATATGTCAAGGGAGACTGCTCTAATTTCCTGTTTGGCATTGAGGACCTCCATCCATTGTTGAGAAAGCAGAAGCAGCATGTCCAGAGTAGAGTGTCCAGGTCTGAAACCAAATTGATGATCAGAGATCAAGCCATTGGAGAAGAGGAAAGATTTCATATCTGAAGCAATGATGGATTCCATGACTTTGCTGATAATTGGGAGAAGGCTGATTGGTCTGTAGTTGCTGGGATCTGTTTTTGCACCTTGTTTGTGCAAAGCGGTGATGTTGGCAGATTTCCAAGCAGATGGAAGATGACCTTGAGCAAAAGAGAGGGTGAAGAGAACAGAGAGAGGGAGTGAAAGAGCGAAAGAACAGGATTTTAGGACCCGTGGGCTGATGCCGTCAGGTCCAGTTGCAGAATCCGAGTCGAGGGTTGACAGAAACTTTTCCACCTTGTCAGGAGGAAAGGACACAGAGTCCAGGAGCAGCTGGGTACGACTGGGTACGGTGGGTACAGAGAGGGATGGGTTTGGGACACAAGATTTAGAGGCAAACACAGAGTTGAGACATTCAGCTTTTTCACGTGCGGAGTCAGCAGTGTGGCCATTTGAGGTGAGGGAGGGGATGGAGGGGGAACAAACACCAGAAACAGATTTGACCAGACGCCACCAGGATTTGGAAGAGGGAGACAGATAAGAGAGTTCGGTCCTGAGAACGGAGAGATATTGTTTCCTGGCTCTCCTGAGGGTGGACACACACTTGTTTCGGGCTTTGTGAAAGGAAATGAGATTTCCTTCCGTTGGATTTGCTTTCCAGGAGACGAAAGCAAGTTGTTTCTGGGCAATAGCCTCACCACAAGATTCCGTGTACCATGGACGGGAGGAAGGGTATGACAACAGAAGACGAGATGGGATAAATCTGTGCATGAGAGAGAGCAGTTTGCTTTGGAAGAATTCCCAGGAAGAATTTATGTCAGAGGCAGTAGAGATGGGAGACCAGTCCAGATGATTGATGGCTGCTTGAAGACCGTGCCAGTTGGCCTTAGTGAAATGCCAGACTCGTCGACGCTGAGGAGGCTCTCTGAGAATGGTCAGAGAGATGTCCACTTTAACAAGCACATGATCAGAAGAGCCGATTGGAGCAGAAGAAGAGCAGCAGACATTTTCAGGGAAGTTAGTCATAACCAAGTCCAGAAGAGAAGATGCTCCGTTGACTGAAATCCGGGTCGGGAAATTGACAGTTTGTGTCAGTCCCAGTGAGTCACAGAAGTCCTTTGCTGAAGAGCCATGGCTGGTGAGAGAGGTACCCACACCCAGCCAACTGGCATGGTGACAGTTGAAATCACCACATATGAGGAAGAGAGAGTTGGGATGGGTAGATAGAAGTTGGTCCATATTCTCAGACAGCGAGATGTAGATGGAGTCATCACTGTTTGGTGGACGGTACAACACACATATGAACAAAAGGTGGGAGCGAAGGGGAAGCCGTAGCCAAAGGTATTCCTGGGGGTGAGGTGGAGAGAGGGCAGTGCAGGGCGAGTGAGGAAGAGAGTTTTTTATAAAGATAGCAACCCCACCTCCAGGACGAGGCTCAGGTCTATCATACCGGAGTAGGGAGTAACCTGGGAGAGATACCAAGGAATCAGAGACATCATGAAGGAGGAAAGTTTCTGTTAAGCAGATCACGTCTGGTTTGTCAGAAGCAACCTGTACGGAGAGATCAGACATGTTTGAGCGAAGGCCCCGGATGTTTGAGGTCCATACTGTTAAGGAAGAGGAAGTGGGAGCATCGGATACAGAACAGGGGGGGGGGAGCGGTAGGGTAAGATGTGGAAGAGGAGGAAGAAGTAGGGAGAGCTGTTGAAGGTGTGTCAGAGATTACAGAATAGCTCGGAGAAAGGGAAGGATGGGGCAGACAAAAGGTTTGATGGTGATTGGGAGAGGCGTAGTGAGGTGTTATTTGACGAGGGGGAAGAGCGAGGCAGAAGGTTGAGGGAGATGAAGGTGAAAGTTGGAAGGGGGAAGAAGCGGGGAGGACGCTTTGAGGGGGAGGGGTGAGAGGGGAATCTAGGAGGGGAGGAGCGAGGGAGAGTCTCGGAGGGGAGGGGTGTGGGGGGAGATTTGAAAGGAATGGGTGATTGGGAAGATTTGGAGGGGAGGGGCAAGGGGGAAGCTTTGAAAGAGATGGGTGATGGGGATGGTTTGGAGGGGATGGGCAAGGGGGTAGATTTAGAGGGGAGGGGTGATGGGAAATGGGATTTTGGGGTGATGGGATTTTGAAAAATGTACGATTAATGGGAAACGAACATTTATTGCAAAATGAGTTTCTTGAGACATTCGAGTCAAAAATACGTTTGAGGACGCTGGAGGGAGGATGGAGTGCTGGAGAGTTTAGGGAATGGATGAAAGATGCACTATAAGAGATGGAAATTTTTTTTGGAATGAATGGATTTGGTGAGCAAGTCGAAAGCATCCTTTTATAGAAGAAGAAGAAAAAGGTGTTATAGAAAATGACAGAATACAGGTCTTCAGGGTTCAGATGAGACATTTTTTAACAACGTGATCACAAACAGCGTGGTCGAAGAATGAACGAACGAACAACTAAGAACGAATAAACGAATAAAAACGGAAGAAATGTTTTTGGGTTTTTTTTTTTGTTTTTTTTTGAGATTTTAAAACAAGGAAGTATGGGATGAAAAGACCGTGAAAACAGGGACCGGAAAAAAATTTCAGCGTGATCGGAGAACCGCTGAGACAAAAACAAAGCCTAAAGCCAAGGTTGGACACAGTAGCCTAGTACTACACTTAGGCCTCAGAATACACGATGAGAAAGACCGCCGATTCTGTACACAGGTACAAAAAACCAACGCCAAGAATACTATTAAAGACACCCCAATAGGTACATACAAGACCAGTTTCGACAAAAACACAATTGTGAAAAGTTACTTAACTTCGAAAGCGAGCGTGCATGGACAGCTTTGAAGAGACGAGACCTCCAATCTTGCGCATCCAGAGTACCAGACAATTGAGTACCAGTTCACTGGTAATTCCCTGTTTGTCGTTGAAGGCGACTAACAGGGTTGGCGTCAGGAAGGGCATCCGGCCGTAAAACATTGCTTCAAAAAGGGGAAAAAAAAACAACTACCACGGTCCCCGAAAAAGGCCAACCCCCGCTTTGCGGGGGAAAATGGCCTCTAAACGGTGGTTGTTTTATATATACTAGGACGTGCCCGTACGTGGGTGCCCGTTCCTTGGTGCGGCCCAGCATCTAGTCGAGACCCAGTCACCCAGGCCGATCACCCATTCCGACCCCAAATTCCTCATCGACGATAACTAAACAATATATTATATGAATCGCACCGTACATACCTCCTTCTAGATCTTGTTCTTGTCTTGATATAATCACTCAGGCTCACTCTATCACGACTGAGTCCTCCCAGCTCCTCCAAATGGCGCCCGCTACGCCTCGAATTACTATCCGCGCACGCGCTCACATCGGCCACGCCTACGCAACAACGTGTTCTGTGATTGGCTGGCCTACCCCGCAACCTGTTCTGTGATTAGTTTGGTAAATAAATCGCCATAGCTCGGTAACTACTTCTCCGATTAATATGAAACCTTGAAAAGGCACATCCTCAGGTCCCCAGCAATATACCTGGCAAGTTTCAAGTATATCGGACCCGTGGTTGTCGAGAAACAGCGGTCACAGACAAACACACACACATACACACAGAGATTACTGGAATTATAGATAGATATAATATATATATAATTATATATATATATATATATATACAGACTTGGCATTCTTTTTTTTTTTTTTTTTTTTTTTTTTTTTTTTGTATACAAGATCGAGGCTCGTGAAAGAGCGAACATTAATCACACAGAAAGACAAACAGACACACAAAACAAATAACATCGGGAGCGGTAGACAAGATGGGGAGAGAGGGGGAAGGACACAAACACAACATTTGAGAGCAGCGACCGAGAGACATGGAGACATCGAGAGAACTGTGGGAGGGAGAGGGCTTTGGGGGGGAGGCATGGGAAGGGGGGGGGGGGGTGGGAGAGGTATAAAACATATGGACACTGCCAAGACTTCCAGGAAAGAAGTTGGAATTTCAAACAAGGTGGATCTGGGGTGAATTAGTGGGGGTAGAAAAGATCAAGGTTTTGGATGGGGGAAGATAAGAGATGGTGGTGAACAGCTGTTTTGAAGACCTGGAGGGAGGAGTGTGATTGAAGTGAGTGTGGGAGTTTGTTCCAGAGGCGGGAGAAAAGAGGAATGAAAGAGTGAAGGTGAGCAGAGAGCCGAGATTTCGGCAGTTTAACCATCAGAGGGTGGCTGGCAGATCTTGTGCGACCTGTAGGAATATTTGGGGGACAGAGCACAGAGAGAGAGCTGGTGGAGCAAGGCCGGAGAGGAGTCGGTAGAAGACAGAAAGACCACCTACCTGCCTGCGGTGAGTGAGTGAAAGGCCCTCAGGGATAGCTTCATCGCGGGAGATTCCAATGATTCTGAAAGCTTTGGATTCAACAGCGTGAAGCCGAGCCAGGTGTGAGGCAGGAGCACCAGCCCATAGGGGAGAACAGTATTCCATTGAGCTGCGGATGAAAGCCTTGTATGTGGTGAGGAGCTCAGGTGTGCCTAGGAAGGACTTCGCACGACGGAGGATGCCCAGTCGGCAACTGGCTTTGGAGGCCAGCTTGGAAATGTGGTTTTCCCAAGAAAGATCATGGCAGATGGTGAGACCCAAAAGCTTGAGCGACAAAACTTCTTGGAGAGGATTGTTGAGAAAGTAGATGGGAGGGTTGTCCAGTCGATCTTTTCGGAGAGACATAGTAAGAGTGTGAGATTTGTCAGGATTGAAAGACATGTTCCACATGTTTGACCAGTCTGTGATTTTGTCCAGGTCTTCAGAGAGTGAGGAGGCTGCAGACTGCCGATCTGAGGGAAGAGGAATGGAGCGGCAGAGAGTGGAGTCATCAGCAAAGAGATACAGAGGATTTTCCAGAGAGTCGGAGAGATCATTGATAAAGACCAGAAAAAGCACAGGGCCCAGCACACTGCCTTGGGGAACTCCAGCCTGAACGGGATGGGGAGATGAGAGAAATCCATTCAGGGCCACACGTTGACTACGACCAGAGAGGAAGTCCGCAAGCCATGCATGGAGATTTCCATGGATACCATAGGAGGAGAGTTTGGTGAGCAGAGCTGGGTGCCAGACCGTATCGAAGGCACGTGATATGTCAAGGGAGACAGCTCTGATTTCCTGTTTGGCATTGAGGAATTTAATATGGAATATTTTTTTTGTGGGGGTGTACTTACTTTTCAAGATGACTTGGAACCAAAAGTTCATTGGAATTATGTTGAAATTAATCTAGATTTTGTTAATGTGACCTTTAAAAGAAAAAAAAACCACATTTGACATTTCGAAGCAAATAAAGTGATCCTTGAAAGTGATGTAAACTGATAACGAACTCAATTCACGGACAGTACTGTGTTAAACTTCTGTGCGTTTTCCAGAAGTATCTCTTTATTTTGCACATTAGCCAAAAAAATTTTTTAAACAAAAACAAAAGTTAAATTACGACTGGGATTAGGGACAGTAAAATTACAGTTCAGTACTTCGTGTAACCCCCACGAGCATTCAGGAGAGCCCGTACACGTTGACGCATGCTGTTCACGAGATTTGCCAAGGTTTGGACAGGAATCGCTTGCCATGCAGTGACAATAGCCTGCTGCAATTCACGCACAGAGGCAGGCTGCTGGTCCAAGTTGTCGATTTGACGCGTTAATTCTGCCCACAGGTTCTCTATCGGATTCATATCCGGGGACATGGCAGGCCACTCCATATGCTCTACACCACGGTCAGCAAGAAAGTGTTGGATAATGCGAGCACGATGAGGCCGTGCATTGTCATCTTGGAAGACAAAGTTTCCTCGAAAGGCTGCACGAACAAATGGAAGCAATGTTTCTTCCAGAATGGCCCTGTGCTTGAACTGGTTCAGGTTTCCATTCAGAACAACCAGGTCAGTTTTGCCCCCTGCATGAAAAGCAGCCCAAACGGTCACCCCAGCACCTCCAGCTTGGACTCTTGGCACTATACAATCTTCGTTGTAGGCTTCATGCACTTGTCTGCACACTCGGGTGTGGCCATATTGACGATAGACCAGAAATCTAGACTTATCACTGAAGATCACGTGATTCCAGTGTCCTGGCTGCCATTGACGGTGCTCTCTGGCCCACTGGAATCGGCGCTGGCGGTGTTGTCTGGTCAGACGTGGCTTTCTCAGGGGACGCCTGGCACGATAGCCTGCTTGAACCAGTCATTGGTTGACTAGCCTTCTGGATACAGGCACATTTGTCAGTTGCTGCCACTCAGCCCTAAGCCGATTAGCTGACTTGGTACGGCCATTGCGGACTAACCGGTGCAGCTGGCAATCATCCCTCCTTGTGGTTCTGCGGGGACGTCCTGACCTCGGTATTGGAGTAGGGACACCCCTCTGAGCATTTCGTTTCAGGATCTTTGACACCTGACCTTGAGTGCAGCCATACTGCCGAGCAATAGCACGCTGTTTCATGCCGGAATTTCGTAAAGCCACCACTAAATGACAAACAGCATTGTCGAGTTGACGGACCATCTCCAGGGGAAGCGGCAATAACTTTTGTAGACGTGCAGCAGTTGTTTTCCACTAATACTGAACGCAACAACCCTTATATACCCGATTGTGAAGCCAATCGTCAAATGTACCTGTCCGTACATTTTGTCACGCCACCTGTGATATAATCCTGTTATTCACTTCTTGCTGCGACAGACAATCAGTGACATGGTTCTTTTAACAAAGAAATCACCGAAGCGTAAAAGAAACTCACCAGATTGATATACCGAGTTCAGAAAGTAAACCCAAGTCAAGAAAAAAAAAATATTCCATATTAAATGCCAAGTCTGTATATATATATATATATATATATATATATATATATATATATATATATATATATATATATATATATATATATATATATATATATATATATATATACACACACACACACACATTTGTCTTGATAAGGCAACAGCTGGTGTGCAATACCTAGAATCTCCTTGACCTTTGAATTTCCAATATCATGCTGAATTAATACTCTGCACTCATCCGGTTGTGCATTTCGTGTAGAATAGCAAAGATGGCTGTCCCCAAGTGCATGTTGTGGAGACCAAGCGTTGTCAGCACAATACCTAATGCAGGTCTGGCAGGATGACCCAGAAGTATTCATACGGTACTCGCCTCCGAGCTCGAATTTCGAGCTCGCCTCCGAGCTATAAACTGTCATCCTGGTGTATTGCAGGCAGGCCGAGGCATCAATGTGTGTGTGCCATCCCTAGGATGGATATTAAACCGGGCATACCGTCTGCCGACATCAGATGGTGGATGCTAAAGATCCCATGTTGTCTTTCACATAAAGAGTAGGCGAGTTAACGACAACACCCTGAACAAATTTCAAAATCCTGCTGTAACCTAGAGACAATTGCATCAGCGGCAAATGTGCACCCTCAACCAATGGTGTCACTCACAGCCATGTACTGCCTGTGAAAGAAGAAGAAGAAGAATAAGCAACAAATATTTTAATCAGTCGAAACAGTTAGATTAAGGAATGGCAACCTGTGTGATGCATCGCTGAAGCAACGAAAAGCATTAATATTGTTATGAATTTTGTGGTAGAGTGATATATAGATCAGGTAGATATGTGTAGGTATCATGCGCCGACTTTCGTGAAGAAGAAGAACAATCTCGATGGAATGAGTAGAGGACCTGTTTAGCCCGGATGTCGGTTTAAGCTTGTACATTTGTGGTCATACAAGAATGGCCTTGTGTTAACTAGAGTAGGGATTATGCTAATTCCCCTGTGTGTGAGACCTGGTGATTTATCCTTTGTCCCGCATGGCAACGCACATAGACACCAGGAAAGACCCAAAAGCACCACATAGTCAGGTTCACTATGTTTTTTCGTTCAAAATCATGGTAGATTAGCAAACCTATACATTTTTGGAAACGTTATTACATGGAAAATCTGAAAATCAATGTTTACATTTGCCAATTCCGACCAATTCGATTCGACAAATTCGACCAATCGACCAATTCCATTCGACCAATTCGACCATTCGACCATTCGACCAATCGCTTCGATCGACCATTCGACCATTCGACCAATTAGATCGATCCGATTCGATTCGATTCATCGAATTCGATTCGATCGACCATTCGACCAATTCGATTTGCCAATCAATTTGACCGACCTTTGCTTGTGTGGAACGGACTGTGAAAACGATGCGGACTATATTGTCGGATACGACACACAGGACAGTGATGACGAACTCTAAATGGCATATTCTGTAATCGTGTATGTTTGATGCCATTGACTGCCTGTGTAGATGTGAAGTTATACTGACTGCATGTGTATATATGATTTTGCTGACTGCCTGTGTATGTTTGGTGATATGAATTATTGTGACACATTTTGATGTTATTAACTGCCTGTACAAAATGATAACATGTATTTGATTATGCAACTTATCGCGAATATAAAGACAGTATTTTGCAATTCAAAACCTTTGATTCGTGTCTTACCATTCCCCATAGCACTAATTTGATACTTTCATTGGATTCCTTGTCCCTGAAAATATAGGTTTAGTATATTTTTTAAAGTTTTTAGGGTAATTAGAGGCAGAAATAGAACAAAATATGTATTTTACAGTGGCCATTTTGGATTTTCAAAATGGCCGCCATACAGGTATCTCTCCAAATGTAAACATTGATTTTTAGTTTCCTTATGCTATAACCTTTGCAAAAATGTATAGGTTTGCTAATCTACCATGATTTTGAACGAAATATAATTTATTGACATAGTGAACCTGACTAACACACACGCATCAAATGCAGCATTGGTCTCACAATGTGCAGATTGCACATAAGAGCTCTCGACAAACCTTAATCAAATTATCCTGGTGGTATTTGCATTTATATTCATTTGTTACAATTTTACCACATTTAATGCAGTGAATGCAATTTCCCTGTGTGATAATTTACAATAAAGATGAGTCCCACCAGGCCTCAAGGATTCAGAGCAACCTGGGAGCCAAAGTAATTTTAAAAGAAATCAAGTGCACGGTGATCAAAACAATGATTCTCTCTTGTTATGATCGAAAAGATGAAAAATATATTAAATCGGCACATTTATTGTATAAAATATGATCAGGCACAGATCTCCCAACAAGTGACGTACTGTGCCGACTCAAAGTTAAACTAGAGCGAAGTCGATGGCGCGGCATCGCAAACCCCTACGCTTCCCACCAAAAGCGAAGTTGAAGACACCAAAAAGTTCCACCAGGAATGATTCAATATCAAATTTTGAGTTAAACTTTCCCCCCCATTTTGACCCCTGTCGGCGTAAGTCCCCACCCCCTGTGGCATGAACCAGGGGGGGAGGGGGGGGGGCAAATCCAAAAAAGGTACATATTTGATGCGTCCCCCAATCTTGATTGTATACACAAAGTTTCATTTAAAAAAGTTTGAAAAATGACAATAAAAATGTTTTAAAAGAATGGGGTGGGGTCAAAAGGTCAACTGCCAAAAAATGCAATTACGGGCACATTTTAAAAACATTTCCTAATGGAACTTTGTATATGCAATAAACATTCGGGGATGCATGAAATATGTAACGATTTTATGGACTTGACCCCTGGTTCATGCCCCAGGGGCTGGGACTTAAGGGCACAGGGGTCAAAATGGAAATTTGTTTTTTAACAAAATGTGATATCGGGCCATTCTTGGTGGAACAATTTGCCCTTTTTACCTCCGCCACCAGAGGTAGATGGAGGTTTTGTTTTCACCCCTGTCTGTTTGTCTATGAACAAAATATCTCAAAAAGTTGTGCACGGATTCGGACGAAATTTGGCAGAGATGTAGCGAATGTGACAAGTTCGAAATTATTAGATTTTGGTGAAGAGCCGGATTCGGATCCGGCGAATTTAAATTCCCCCCCCCCCCCCCTCCTTTGGGAGAGAGATCGGGCCAAAAACGATACATAGCAGGATATCTCAAAAAGTTATGGATAGATTTGGACGAACCTTGGTGGACCGGTTGGGTGTGTGACAAAGAAGAATCGATTCAATTTCGGTGAAGATCCGGATCCGGATCCAGCTAGTATAATTTTTTAAGTGATTCTTCACCATTTCGTGATACGGCCAACCAGGCGGAGGCATGCTCTCTACTGAGTGCCGTTCCAGTTCACCTTTGCTTTAGGTGGGGAGCGTGGGGACTTACAATGTCCCGCGGCCGACTTCGCTCTAGTTTACTAATTATAACTAGCATGGAAGAGATGAGTGAGGCCTTTTGTTGAATGAAATGTTTCACAACTTGGCAAAGCTGTAAAAAGTAAATCACCTGAATTTGAACGGCAATGCTAGAGGTCGATCACACTAATGTGCCTTGGAAAAGGTGTATTAATGATACGGTGCCAGGCCTGTGGAGGACCAAAAGGTCATGTTCGTGATTATTTAAAGGAAAATGTTGTACAAATTGTGAAATCATAACCACTCAATATGGGTAAAAATACTGAATGAAATAATTTCTTGTCATATTATGAATAATGACCAGTTGGCTGTACGATTGTAAGTCACCGCCGCCTCCATGGTAAATACAATATTCTGAAGTTTCATTCCATGTCTTCCTCAAAATGACAAACCAAGCCAATTATTGAAAATGTGCACACACGAAGGGGACCGGACAAACCTCATGAAAAATCTGTGCCTGTGGGACGACGAGAGCCAGCTCATTACCACGTCAAATGGTCCGGCCATTGGTCCGGCAAACAGCTGAAGTCAGCATGGCAACAAGGCGGCGATATTTAGTCCATAAAAGGCCAACAGTGGAGCCAACGGAGTTATTCAAAGTCAATGTGCCATGGGCCTGATCATATGACACACACACTTCCCCCTCCTTATTCAATCACTTCCTCGTTTCTTCCTTTCATATACATGGATGTTTTCCATTTTGACAGAACTGTATCAACAAAAAAGGTGTAAAACAAAAACGAATTTGGCTTTCTTCAGGTGTAATAAAACCAAGAAAAGAAAAATCGCACGGAAGCGGTTCAGTTTGGCATTTTAAATATGAAATAGGCAAAGCCAAGAAAGTAATGAAACCCATTAGAATTACCTTTACAATTTCCCTTTAGGACCCCTTAGAATTACCCTTTAGAATTACCCTTTGTATCCCTTTAGAACCCATTAGAACCCTAGAGAATTACCTTTAGAACCCTTTAGAGTTAACTTTTGAACTACCGTTTAGAATTACCCTTTATATCCCTTTAGAACCCATTAGGATTACCATTTAGAACCTTTTAGAATTACCCTTTAGAACCCCTTATAATTACCCTTTAAAACCTTTTAGAGTTACCTTTAGACCCTTTAGAACTACCCTTTAGAATTACCCCTTACTAGGGAGATACCCGTGCTAAGCACGGGTGGGAGGCCAGAAGCAAACAGGCAATGCAGATACGGCGAATGCTAAAGCATGAAACCAATAAATTCCACATTCCTGTAGCACCTTCAGTCACACGTCAGACATCGACAGCAAGTTCGTGAATGACTTCCATGAAAAACGTACCCGTTCGCAAACAAACGGGTATGTTCACGTATGGAAACATCGATCGTGGGTCCGTGGCGAATCTGCATATGGCGATCCGCGAAGTTCACGTTCAGAAAGTAGAAACCATCACGGCATGTCGTCATTCACTTGAACTCGATATCTTTTTTTTCATTCCAAACAACATAACTCCAATTAATCACAAAATAAACTTTTAACAACATTGCTAATGTTTCCTTCATTGTAAAAACTACCAAATCAACAGTTAAAAAAGGATTTTGAGCTGATAGCTGTTACAGCCTTGGCAGGATCGATGGAGACAGCGATCTGTTAGCATATTCACAGCCCAAACTGCCTTGAGAACCCATTAGAATTACCCTTGAGAACCCATTAGAATTACCCTTTAAAACCCTCTAGAATTAAACAAGGTAGGTTACAAAGGTTCTTCTTCATTTTTGACGGACAGACGGACAGAGCCAAATATTGAGGCAGCTTCACAGCTTGAAAAAATATTAATGAGACTTTATTCACATATATTTTTCGATTCAGTGAGAATATTTTATGTTATGTTGGCTTTTCATTGTCTACTGCCCCTCAGACGATGTCGGAGATGAGGGACAATAAAATGAGTTCTCACTGACCGACCGATCATCTGTCCATGTACTTGTATGTACAATACGCGATATTAAAAAAAACAACCTTGAACATTTAGCTTTCATATTGCAGACATATACTGTATATATATGTTCTTCATGACATTATCTCAACGTGATTAGATCATGGCAATGATTGGCTGAATTATGTTGCCATGGAAACCATCTCCGTAACTTGGCTTGTGTACGTGATATTTCAAAAACTGTTCAAGATTTAGCTTTTATATTACACAGATCTATTCCTCATACCACCCAAAAGGCGGGGGCCCAAGAGTATCATATCTATCCAATATATACAATATATACTATATATATATATAGTATATATTGTATATATATATATATATATATATATATATATATGTATATATATATATATATATATATATATATATATATATATATATATATATATATATATATATATATATATAGTATATATATATGTATATATATATATATATATATATATATATATATATATATATATATATATGTATATAATTACATGTATTATATATTATATAATATATATACTAGCAAGGGTACCCGCCATACTCCAAAAAGGGGCTTCAATTGGGAAGCCCAAATGAAAAGATAAAATATCAGAAATTGAAGGCTTTTTTTTATTTTAAACGATTTATATAAACATCCGTTAAATCATATCACACGCAAATCATCAAAATCTAAACAGTATTTGTAGAATTTCAATAAAAGCCACATCACTGTTCATATCGCTAAATATTATTCCATCGTGTTTGGAAAAACTGGAAAATTGGAAATTGGAAAAATTGGGAAAACAATATAGCCTATATTACTCCAGGGGATCCTAGGATTACCCACCCAAAATTTGGTTGTGATCGGTTCAGCCGTTTTTGCGGTACCTGGAAACGGACAGACAGACATTTGGTGAATTATAGTAAGACGAGCCGAATGCACCCGGCGTTGCCCGGGTTCTGTTTGAATGAATTTACTACTATAATTCAGCTTTTACTCGCAGCCATAGAAGATAGACTACTATAATTCTGCTCAGCTTTTAATTGCAAAATGGCCCCAGCCCGGCCGAGGTGGCCTCTACCGGCCTCGCCACCTAGCCTATAACCTTCCCAGAGCCCGTCCCGACATTTTTGCTGCTTTTTGAATGAATTTACTACTATAATTCAGCTTTTACTCGCAGCCATAGAAGATTGACTACTATAATTCAGCTTTTACTCGCGGCCGTAGAAGATTGACTACTATAATTCAGCTCAGCTTTTAATTGTGAAATGGGCCCAGCCCGGCCGATGCATCCTATACCGGCCTCGCCACCTAGCCTATAACCTTCCCAGGGCCCGTCCCGACATTTTTGCTTCTTTTTGAATGAATTTACTACTAGAATTTAGCTTTTACTCGCGGTCGTAGAAGATCAACTACGATAATTCAGCTCAGCTTTTAATTGCGAAATGGGCCCAGCCCGGCCGAGGCGGCGTCGCCCGGCCTCGCACCCTAGCCTATTACCTTCCCGAGGCCTGTCCCGACATTTTTAGTTCTTTTTGAATGAATTTACTACAATAATTCAGCTCAGCTTTTAATTGCAAAATGGTCCCAGCCCGGCCGAGGCGGCCTCGACAGGCCTCGCCACCTAGCCTATTACCGTCCCGAGGCCTGTCCCGACATTTTTAGTTCTTTTAAATGAATTTACTACTATAATTCAGCTTTTACTCATGGCCGTAGAAGATTGACTACTATAATTCAGCTCAGCTTTTAATTGCGAAATGAGCCCAGCCCGGCCGATGCATCCTATACCGGCCTCGCCACCTAGCCTATAACCTCCCGGGGCCCGTCCCGACATTTTTGCTTCTTTATGAATGAATTTACTACTATAATTCAGCTTTTACTCGCGGCTGTAGAAGATTGACGACTATAATTCAGCTCAGCTTTTAATTGTGAAATGGGCCCAGCCCGGCCGAGGCGGCCTCGACCGGCATCACCACCTAGCCTATTACCTTCCCGAGGCCTGCCCCGACATTTTTAGTTCTTTTTGAATAAATTTACTACTATAATTCAGCTCAGCTTTTAATTGCAAAATGGGTCCAGCCCGGCCGAGGTGGCCTCTACCAGCCTTGCCACCGAGCCTATAACCTTCCCGGGGCCCGTCCCGACATTTTTGGTTCTTTTAAAATGAATTTACTACTATAATTCAGCTTTTACTCGTGGCCGTGGAAGATTGACTACTATAATTCAGCTTTTACTCGCGGCCGGAGAAGATTGACTACTATAATTCAGCTCAGCTTTTAATTGCGAAATGGCCCCAGCCCGGCCGATGCAGCCTCTACTGGCCTCGTCACCTAGCCTATAACCTTCTCAGGGCCCGTCCCGACATTTTTGCTTCTTTTTGAATGAATTTACTGCTATAATTCAACTTTTACCCCGCGGCCGTAGAAGATCGACTACTATAATTCAGCTCAGCTTTTAATTGCAAAATGGGCCGAGGCAGCCTCTACTGGCCTCGCCACCTAGCCTATAACCTTCCCGGGGCCCGTCCCGACATTTTTGCTTCTTTTTGAATGAATTTACTGCTATAATTCAGCTTTTACCTGCGGCCGTAGAAGATTGACTCCTATAATTCAGCTCAGCTTTTAATTGAAAACTCAAGCAGTCAATGACTTGTCCTGGACACAATGTCCAATAAACGGCACAGATCGATACTGGAAACATGGCACGGCAAGAGCCGAGAAGGTCTAACTGAGGAGACGGTAGACATACACAAACAATACATACTTCTGATACAAATAGTAAAAACTGGATGGTGCAAGCGACTGCACAAGGTCAGGAAAAAACAACAATGCTTGACCCCCAACACCACACCCACACATGCACAACACCCATCGGAAACTCCACCAACCCATATATGGAGATAGCCACCAACAACAACACACACACAAACACATTATTTTTGTAATCCAATTTATTTTAAATGTTCTCGATAAACTACACAAAAAGTTCTGAATCACACATGCTGTAATAGGAGACAACGATGGAAATTTCCGATGTTTGGGGTTCAATTCAAGAGCCAATTGCATCCGGATCTCCATAGAGTGAGGATCCCCACTCTGGGCTCGTGCTCTTGTTTCCCACCTTGATCCAATTGAGGTGGTTCAACACAAGAACGTTCACACAATCAGCATCTCAAGGCAGGAGGCAGTCACGAATAGCCAACATGACCATTCCCAGGGATAGTCACTCACACACGGGTGGCACTTTTATGGGCTCTCTATTTTATACAACCTTACACCTGGCCTTGCTCCTCCTGCCATCCTCTACCTCTGCCCTCCATAAACCACTCCAGGTGGCAAATGTTTCTCAACAAACAGTCACATGCTCACCCTTGCAAAGTCCAGGCTGGTTCTCCACCTGAATTCCATTGTGCTTTTATTCTCACGATTGTGGAATTGTCTTTCTGAGTCCCTTGTCTCATCTTCCTCATTTAAGTCTTTCAAATGCATGGCTCATCACTACCTCATGGGCTCATCCAAGCACATCCACAATCTCTTCTACATACTTTGATTATTTCCCATTTGATTCCTCTCCGGGCCTTGTTAAACATTGTTGTGTTATTTCGCCTTTGTGTCCTTGTGTATGGTCATAGCCCCCCCCCCACCCCCCCACCCTCCACATCCCCCTTGAACCTAGACCATACATTTCATGGTTTGTAAACCTCCTGCCATTTGTCGTTTAGCGTCTCCTTGAGCCTGAACCCATGTATAATCAGAGCCGGAACACAACATCTGTTCAAACTCAAGATTGAACTTTCAAACTTGTCCCCCTCCCCCCCCCCCCCCCACCCCCTCTAAACCTGGTGGGGCCTTGTTAAGTCTGTCACTGGAGTATGCCCCCACCCTTCCCTCAATCCTTTCCTTCACTTCAAATATCACCACAACCAACTTGTGAGAAAGCTCATTTAGCTCATTTGAAGAATATAAGAATTCTCATTCTTGTGAGAAAGCTCATTGTGAGAATGCCTCATTTATGTGTTTGCTTCCAAATCTTGTGTCACCAACCCCTTCGTTCTCTGTAGCCATTCTACCCAATTTCACCCAACTGTTCCTGGACCCCGTATATTTTGCATATGAGAAGTTGTAGCTTTGAAGTTGAAGAGAGGTTTCTGGCAATCCTCGACTCTGATTTTGTAACTGGACCAAACAGCATCAGCTGACAAGTCCTAAAAACCTGCTCTGCTGCCCATCCTCTTTCTGCCCAAAGAACATCCTCTTTCTGCTCTTTTCACCCTATCATTTGCCATAGGTCATGTTCTATGTACTTGGAAATCAGCCAACAGCACCACATTACATAAACATGGTACAAATAACAATTCCCTTAACTACAGACCTATCAGCTTACGTACAATCATCAGTAAGGTCATGGAATCCATCGTCGCAGTTGATATGAAATCATTCCTTTTCTCCGACAACCTCATCTCAGATTATCAATTTGGATTCAGACCACGCCACACTACCTTGAACTGCTGCTTCTACTCTCCCGGCAACAGATGGAGGCCTTCCATGTCACACATGAGATCATAGCCGTCTCTCTAGACATATCTCGATCTTTCGATCCAGTCTGGCATCCCGCCTTGTGCTGCAAGCTCTCTGCCTATGGCAGCCAAGACCAACTCCACACATGGCTAATGGACTTCCTCTACTCTCCAAGCCAACATGTGGCTCTCAACGGAATCTTCTCATCACCTCTACCTGTCGAGGCAAGAGTGCCCCAAGGTAATGTTTGTTCTAAATACCATACTACTCCTAATCTTCATCAACAATCTCTCTTACTCTCTGGAAAATCCTCTGTATCTATCTTCTGATGACTCCACCCTCTGCTGTGACATCCCTCATCCTTCATATAGGAGGGCAGCAGTCTCTTCCCTGTCTTCAGACATTGACAGAATCGTAAGCTGGTCAAACATTTGGAATATGTCTTTCAATCCCGACAAATCTCACACTCTCTCTGAAAGCACCATCTGGCAAAAACTCCCATATACTTTCTTAACAATCCTCTTCAAGAGGCTCAGTCATTCATACTTTTGAGTCTCACTCTCAGCCAAGATCTTTATTGAGCAAACCACATTTCTTCTCGTAAGTTGGCCCCCAAAGGCAGTCACTGACTCGGCATCCTCCGTCCTTGGCATACGTGAACTCTCGTCTCACTACAAGGCCTTCATCTACAGCTTGGACTACTGCCCTCCCCTCCTGGGCTGGTACTCTTGTCTCACACCTTGCTCAGCTAGGTGCCATGGAAACCAAGGCCTTCAAGATCATTGGGATCTCCCACGATGAAGTTGAGTTTGCTTTTACAACACAGTGAGTTGTTGAGTCAATGATCTCTCTGTCTTCTACCACCTCCTGTCGAATCTTACACCCTCTGTTCTTTCCATGCTTTGCCTTCCCCCAACTCCCACCACCCCCCCCTCACCTCCGCAGGTTTCTGCAGGGTGAACATATTCCACCAGCATCACCCTTCTGATGAAATTCCCAAACTCCAGAATCACTGCTCACCTCCACCCGTTTGTTCCTCTTTTTTTTCCAGCCTGTGGAACCAAATTCCGCATTTTCTTCAATCTCATTCTTCCCTTCATGGACGGTTTTGAGGGAGTTCATGGGGGTTACGGATATGGTGTGAGAAATGGAGAAGGTGAAAGGATTTTGGAGTTTGCTGATGGAGCTGATTTGTTGATTTGTAATACTCAGTTCCAGAAAGAGGATAATAAGCTTGTCACATACACGTCAGGTGGGTCGACGACAACCGTTGACTACCTGCTGGTGCGTAGGCGAGATAGGGGGCACCTCCGGGAAACAAAGGTGATCCCGGGGGAGGAGGCTGTTTCACAGCACCACTTGGTTGTCTGCGGCATAAGGGTGAAAGGTGCGAGGGGAGCTCGGCGGGTGAAGTACCAACCGAGAATGAAGGTGTGGAGGTTGAAAGAGGTGACAGTAAGGGAGGCATTAAAAGAGAGGCTGAATATGGTAGAGGATGATGTGGTTGAGCTTGAAAGTGGTTGGATGTCAATGAAAGATAGTCTGTTGGGAGCCGTTGGTGAGATATGTGGATGGACAAAAGGACCACCGAGGCACTTGGAAACAGGGTGGTGGGATGATGAAGTTGGAAAGAAGATTGACGAGAAGAGGAAGAAGTTGAAAGAGTGGCAGAAGGCGAAGGGTATGGGGGCAGAAAAGGCAGAGCATGAAAGTTATAAGGCAGCCAGGAAGGCTGCAAAGAAAGAGGTAGGAAAGGCGCAGGAGGCAATTAGGAAAATGTTCGGAGAACGCTTGGATTTGGCAGAGGGTCAGAGAGTGGTATTCAGGATTGCAAAGCAGATAGCGAAAGAGAGGTGTGATGTGATGGGGGTGAGTTGCTTGAAGGATGAAGTGGGACAAATCGTTGTGGACCCAGATGGAATTAAAGGAAGATGGAAGAGATATATGGAAACACTGTTGAATGCAGAGAATGAATGGGATGGCAACATAGAGAGTAACCCAGTTTTAGGACCGGCAGAGAAGATAACCGAGAAGGAAGTTGAGGAAGCGATAAAAGCAATACAACAACAACAACATGCATTTTAAGGCCATGTTCCCTGCTAGAGCGGGGGTTAGCCTTGCGGTCCCCATGACAATCTTCTCCATTTTGCCCTATTTTCTGCATCTCTCCTTGTTAACCCCCTTGCCCGCATTTCTTCTTCCACCATCTTTAGCCAAGTCTTTTTCGGTCTTCCCCGTCCTCTACTTCCTTCTACATTAACTTCCATCACTGTAAATCACATCACATCACGGACATCACGATAAAAGCAATGAAGAGTAGAAAAGCAGGAGGGCCGATGGGAGTTGTGGGAGATATGTTGAAGGCAGCGGGAAATTGGGGTGTGAAGAGAATGGCAGAGATCTGTAATCTGGTGGTGAAAGAAGGCCGCATTCCAGTGGTTTGGGAACTGAGTACACTCGTCCCTCTATACAAGGGGAAAGGTGTCCCTCTGGACTGTGGCTTGTATCGAGCGATAAAGTTATTGGAGTATGGAATGAAGGCATTAGAAAGGGTGTTGGAGAGGAGGATAAGGAAGAAAGTGAAGATTGACGAAATGCAGTTTGGATTTATGCCAGGAAGAGGAACGACAGACGTGCTTTTTATTGTGAGGCAGTTGCAGGAGAAGTACATGGAGAAGAGGAAGAAGTTGTTTCTTGGGTTTGTTGATCTGGGGAAAGCATTCGATAGGGATCCACGTGAAGTAGTGACATGGGCATTGAGGAAGTTAGTAGTGGAGGAATGGTTGATCAGAGTAGTGATGGCAATGTACAAAAGAGCGCGCACAGCTGTAAGGACGAAGGACGGGAACAGTGGTGAGTTTGACGTGAAGGTGGGAGTGCATCAGGGGTCGGTACTAAGTCCACTACTATTTGTAGCTGTGATGGAGGTGCTGGCTCGGAACGTAAAGGAGGGTTTACCATGGGAGTTGATGTATGCAGATGATCTGGTGTTGATTGCAGAAAGTATGGATAGACTGAAGGAGAAGATGAACAAGTGGAAGGAATGTATGAAGACAAAAGGTCTGAAGGTGAATATCGGAAAAACGAAGGTGATGGCAAGTGGTAAAGCATGTGGTGAGGTGGAAAGAACTGGGAAGTGGCCGTGTGCTGTGTGCAGGAAGGGTGTCGGAGTGAACTCTATTCAATGTACAATGTGCGCTGAGTGGGTTCATCAAAAATGTAATGGTTTGAGAGGGTCATTAACCAGTGTGGCACTACATTCAAGTGTAAGGTGTGCACAGAGGGAGCTGCAGATGGAGGAAATGTTGAGTTGAATCTTGGAGACGGCGTGAAGCTGGAAGTTGTGAAAACATTTTGTTACCTAGGAGACATGCTGAATGGAGAAGGTGGATCAGACTCGGCAACGGTTGCTCGAGTGAGATGTGCATGGAAGAAGTTTCGGGAACTCAGTGGCATGGTGACGAGGAGGGGAGTGTCGTTGAAGCTGAAGGGAAAGGTGTATGCTGCATGTGTGAGAAGTGTTATGATTTATGGGAGCGAGGCATGGGTAATGAACGTAGAGCAGCAACGAAGGCTGGAAAGGGTGGAAATGTGAATGGTTCGGTGGATGTGTGGAGTATTGTTGAGAGAGAGGAAGACAAATGATGAATTGCGAAAGATGATGGGAATAGAGCCTGTGATGGATGGTGTGAAGAGAAACAGGTTGAGATGGTTTGGTCATGTGTTGAGGAAGGATGAAAGTGACTGGTTGAGAAGAGTGATGGAAATGAATGTAGAAGGAAGTCGAGGACGGGGAAGACCGAGAAAGACTTGGCTAAAGATGGTCGAAGAAGAAAGGCGGGCAAGGGGGTTAACAAGGGGAGATGCAGAAAATATGGCAAAATGGCGAAGATTGTCATGGGGACCGCAAGGCTAACCCTCCGCTCTTGCAGGGAAAATGGCCTTAAAATGCCTGTTGTTGTTGTTGTCATTCTTCCCTTCAGGTCTTAAAGACAGCTGTTCATCACCATCTCGGATCATCCCACATTCAAAACCATGACCTTTCATATCCCCGTTAACCCTCTCGAAGCCCACCTCTTTCCAAATTTCTAGTTTTCGCTTCTCAAGAGTTTCCTTCTGTATATGTCTTGTCCATGCTGCGCATCCTCTTCTACCCCTCATTCTTCCCCACATCGCTTATTCGGCCTCCCTCTATTTTGTCCCTCAACCCTGCTGTTGGTGTGTTTTCACACACTTTTTACAGTTTTTTTTTTGTTGTTCTGTTACATCCTGATCCGTTCAATATTCTAGCTCCTCCGTGAGCCTCGACTTTGTGTATAACAAATACAGGAAAAAATGTGATAAAATTTGAATTGTATATATTTTGCTTTTGTGTGCAAAATCTCAGCTCATGGAAGAGAGTATACTGGCAAAAAATTGACAGTGGTGCAACAGTTGGACAACACAAGGGAAGAAACAGGAAAAGAGGGGAGATATGAGGGGAGGAAACACAGTAAACTGAAACAAAAGAGGGTTAGTATAAATCAGGTTGATTGGGGTAGAACATATGGCTGGTAGGGATGAGGGATGACATTAGATGGCGGTACACCGCCAGCTTGCATGTCCGGGAGGACGGGTGTGATTGAACACCCTCGGGTGGGCAGTCACACAAATGGGAGAAACGAGGAACAAAAGAGCGGACGTGTGCAGTGAGCCTGCATTGTGGAAGCTTATTTCTATATTAATGACAAAAGCAGATTTTAAATTTGGTTTTCAGTATTTACCAAAGGTTTGGGTTCCGATGTAGAAGAACTGCCTCGATGGAATTTACAGTTGGGATGGCTTTGACATTCACTTCAAAATACATAACATTCCTTGAACACTTAACGGTGTTCTGGAAGGGAGCGGGCCTCTAAAGGGGTACCACACGAGAGGGTTGAAAACTCAGGATAACGATAATGTACTTGAAGGTGTGATCAGCAGAACATACCAACAAGAGGGTGATGAGCTGCGACCGTGAGATGAAGTGAAACGGATCGTCTACACACTCCGCTAGTACAAGAACAGCACAATCTGAAAAGACTACTCACAACTGCAATTCCAATTTTCATCTCCACATTTATTTTCTTGGTGTTTTTCTTAAACAATCGGCTATCGTTTATATCTAGGAACCGAGGTGAGTGAGTAACCTTAGTAAAGTGAGTAAGTAAAGTTTAAGGTGAGTAACCTTAAAATCTCACATTACTCATACACGAATCTTTTGATTAAGATCTGTAATATATTATCACTATTATCTTCTCGCCTTGGCTGATGTCACATCTGTGCAATGGCCTTAACCACACAAAGGTTCACCGAGTAAACGGTCTGCTAAGGGTCCAGAACGATGCTACAAATTAGTTTATTTTGGACTTCAAAAAGCCCCTTGATAAGTTTGCTTTTGCTGGACTAAAACCGATTTTCGTTACAACTATATAATTGTAGTATTGTTATTGTTGATGAAAGCAAGCGGCTCACGAATTGAAATAATATGAATTATATTGAAGGGTCTTGCACCCCTTCTGAGAGCCAGTGCGACCCCAGTGAGTCAAAATCCCATGAGGGTCAATGACCGACTGTGAATATGACAACAATGAGTTGAAAACATCCGTTCAACAATGCACGAAATGAGTCAGGCCTGGGTCTTGCACTCCTTCCGAGAGCCAGTGTGACCCCAGTGAGTCAAGAATCCCATGATGGTCAATGACAGACTGTGGATAGCAAGACAGTTGGTTGAAAACATCTGTTAAACAATGCACGAGATGAGTCAGGCCTGGATCGGCGTCAACATCTGGTAATGGCATAGCTCGCGTGCAAGCGAGCTTTGATTTTGCCCAAATACACGGACTCCCGCGTCCACCCTTTACTCCCCCACTTCCCTTCCGTCCGCTTCCAGAAATCATTGGCATAGTTCATGTGCCAGAACCTCAACCATTTTCTGGGTCGACAACAATGTTTCTGTCCATATGGGATCAATGGGACCATGAATAGGTCTGAAGGCGATCATGTGGTTCTTCTGGATGAGACGCTTGTGTTGAGAACAAATAGTAAACATCAAAGTTCATGAAAAAGCTTCACAATCTCACTCTTCCTTTATGTCTGCATATTTGTGGTTTCCTGTTTTCGAGCCTTTCCTTGCTTCTGCAAACCAAATTATTTACATCAGATTCTTGAAAATACTTTCAAAGGAATAATAAAAATCCCAAAATATGTTTACTTCTGCCACTGAAAGTGGTTGGAGATAATGCTTTCACCCCGGTCTGTTTGTTTGTGAAAAGGATATCTCAAAGCTGTGGACCGATTCAGACGATATTTGGTGGAGAGGTAGGGTATGTCGCAAGGATGAAATGATTCGATTATAATGAAGACCAGGATCTCGATCTGAGAAAATTTTTAAGTGATTGTTCATCATTGAATGATAGGGGAAAAAAAACTATATATATAACAGGATATCTCAAAAAGCTGTGGACGGATTCAGACGAAACCTGGTAGATAGGTTAGGTGTGTGACAAGGAAGAATTGATGAAATTTTGGTGAAGATTCGAATTATCGACATCCGGATCAGAGAATTTTAAAGTGATTCTTCACCATTGAGTGATATGGCTAAAACCGATATATAACAGGATATCTCAAAAAATTCTGGACGGCTTTGGATGAAACTTTGTGCTCTGGCGATGCTTTTCAGCGGTAGGGACTGGGAGACTTGTAAGGATAGAGGGAATAATGAATGGAGCCAAATACAGGGAAATCATTGAGGAAAACCTGCTCCAAAGTGCAAAAGACCTTAGACTGCGGTGAAGATTTACATTCCAACAGGACAATGTCCCCAAGTATACAGCCAAAGCAACACTGGAATGGCTTCAGAACAAGAAATTGAGTGGTCCAGCCAAAGCTCAGACTTGAATCCCATTGATAATTATCTGTGGAAAGACTTCAAGATCGCTGTTCCCTGACGCTCCCCATCCATCTTGACAGAACTTGAGCAGATCTGCAAGGAACAATGGCAGAAACTTCCCAAATCTCGATATGCAAAGCTGATACAGACATACGCCAGAAAACTCGAAGCTGTAATATAGCTGCCAAAGGCACATCTTTGCAGTATTGACTCAGAGGGCTGAATACTTATGTAAATTCGATCTTTCTGTATTTAATTTTCAATAATATTCCACAAAAGTTTCTATAAACATGTTTTCACTTTGTCATTATGGGGTATTATCTTGGGTAGATAGGTGACAAAAAAATTAAATTTCAACCATTTTAATTCAGTCTTTAAAACAAATGTGAAAAGTCAAGGGGTGTGAATACTTTCTGAAGGCACTGTAAGGTGGTGTAATAGCCACTGCGTCAATGGTGGTAAAATTCCGGAATTAATTTTTGAACGACTTTTACAATGTTTTTTTTTTTTAAATTGAGTTATATACTGTACTTGAACATAGTACAACACAAATTGCTTTCTTGTCACTTCCAAGAACCCTCAGTTTTGCAATAGTTGGACACGATAAATAGGGTGATGTATAAGACTACTTCAAAAGTGCTACACTTTCGGATTTTTTTTAAGCGAACTTTAAAATCATAATTTTACTTCAATTGAAGTATACACAGCGCCTCTAGAAAGTCTACACTCGCTTTCAACATTTTCACCTTTTTATCTCATGGCATGGAATTGCATTAAACCAGACTTTTTTTTCACCTTTATTTACGCATCGTAACCCACAACTTCCAAGTGAAAAACAAATTCTACAAATTTCAAAAATAATTAATCAAAGATACAAAACGAGGATATCTTGGTTGGATAAGTGTCCACTCCCCTGAGTTAATACTTGGTGGAAGCACCTTTGACAGCAATTATAATAGCTGTGAGTCTGTTGGGATAGGTCTCTACCAACTTTCACACCTTGATTTGGCAATATTTTCCCATCCTTCCGTACAAAACTGTTCAATCTCAGTCAAGTTGCATGAAGAGCGTTGATGGACAGCAATATTCAAGTCGTGCAACAGATTTTCGATTGGATTTTGGTTGGGGCTCTGGCTGGGACACTGAATAACATTTATCTTTTTGTTCCTTAGCCACTCCAGTGTAGCTTTAGCTGTGTTCTTTGGGTCGTTGTCATGCTGAAAGGTGAACTTCCGTCCAACTTTCAGCTTTCTAGCGGAGGGCAGCAGCTTTTCCTCTCAGATTTTTCTGTATTTTGCTCCATACATTTTCCCTTCTATCCTGACTGTTCTCCAGTTCCTGCTGATGGGAAACATCCCCATAAAATGATGCTGCCATCACCATACTTCACAGTAGGGATGGTGTTCTTTGGGTGATGTGCTGTTTTGGGTTTGTGCCAAACGTAATGTTTTGCATTTTGGCCAAAAAGTTCCATCTTGTTTCGTCAGACCACAAAACGTTTTGCCACATGCCTTCAGAATCTCCGGAGTGGTTTTCTGCATACCTCAAACGGGACTCAAGGTGGGCTTTTTTTAGTTATGGCTTCCTTCTTGCTACCCTACCGTACGGCCAGACTTGTGGAGTGCTTGGGATATTGTTGTCACATGCACACAGTGACCAGTCTTTGCCATAGAGGTCTCTTTCAAAGTTACCATCGGCCTCTTGGTGGCCTCTCTGATTAGTCTCCTCCTTGCTTGGCCATCCAGTTTGGAGGAACGGCCTGATCTCGGCAGGGTCTTGGTGGTACCATACACCTTCCACTTTTTAATGATCGTCTTGACTGTGCTCCAAGGGATATTCAAGGCCTTTGAAATATTTTATAACCATCCCCTGATCTGTGCCTTTCCACAACTTTATCCCAGAGATCTTTTAAAAACTCTTTTGAAATCTCATTTGTGCTCATAGTTGAGGCTTTACCCAGCAGAGGAAACCTACAGGAACAGCTGATTACTTCCTGTCTGTATGTCAGTCACCTACAGGTCAAAATTTTCAACCAATCTTTTTTTTTTTTTTCTTCGTGAAAGAGCTAACATTAATCACACAGAAAGACAACCCGACACATAAAACATATAACATGGGGAGCAGTAGACAAGATGGGGCGAGAGGGGGAGGAACACAAACACAACATCTGAGAGCAGGGACATCGAGAGATCTGTGGGAGGGAGAGGGCTATTGGGGGGGGGGCATGGGAAGGAGGGGT
Organism: Myxine glutinosa; assembly: GCF_964187855.1. Classification (NCBI taxonomy): domain Eukaryota; kingdom Metazoa; phylum Chordata; class Myxini; order Myxiniformes; family Myxinidae; genus Myxine; species Myxine glutinosa. Next base: position 179,122,448 of record NC_136266.1, on the reverse strand, counting down.
GGGAGAGGTATAAAACATATGGACACTGCCGGGACTTCCAGGAAAGAAGTTGGAATTTCAAACAAGGTGGATCTGGGGTGAATTAGTGGGGGTAGAAAAGATCAAGGTTTTGGATGGGGAAAGATAAGAGATGGTGGTGAACAGCTGTTTTAAAGACCTGGAGGGAGGAGTGGGATTGAAGGGAGTGAGGGAGTTTGTTCCAGAGGCAGGAGAAAAGAGGAATGAAAGAGTGAAGGTGAGCAGAGAGCCGAGATTTCGGCAGTTTATCCATCAGAGGGTTGCTGGCAGATCTTGTGCGACCTGAAGGAATATTTGGGGGACAAAGCACAGAGAGAGCTGGGGGAGCAAGGCCGGAGAGGAGTCGGTAGAAGACAGTAAGACCACCTACCTGTCTGCGGTGAGTGAGTGAAAGGCCCTCGGAGATAGCTTCATCATGGGAGATCTTCATCATCTTCTGATAACGGCTCGAACCGCGGATTGCTAAACTGCTCGGCAAATACCATCTTGTCCGTGGTTTGAGCGGTACTTGTCTCCCTGTTTTGCGGAGGGATTGGTAAAGGTATTCGGGAGAACACCTTGACCAATAACCCTGATCAATTCCACCCCGCAAAAGAGCGTTACAGGTACCAGGACCAGAGACGGCCAGCTTAACTGGCCAAAGGGATTAACCCCCCCTTGCTAAGGGGAGTGCCGTCTCTGAGATCCGTAACAATTGTAAACGTAATAACGTAACGTAATAACGTACGTAATGTAACGTAACGTAACGTAATAAACGTAATAACGTAAACATCTATCTTCATCTTCTTCATCATCATCTTCATGAAACTTCACCAAATAGTTGAGTTGGTCATACAAAAGAAGCTTATTACTTTTTGGGTCTAAAGGTCAAAAGGTAAACATAGGCCAAAGGTTACCAACTTTGTCAAATTTCTAAAATCCTCATTTTTCATCCGATTGACTTAAAATTTTAAGAGGATTTGCAAATCTGGTCACTGAATTCAACCACCAAGTATATTTGGGGTTAACATAGGCCAAAAGGTCAACATAGGCTGAATTTCTACAATCCTCAATTTTTATCCGATTAACTTGAAATGTGAAGTGGATTTGTATATCTGGTCACTAAATTCAACCACCAAGTATTTTTGAGGACAACATAGGCCAAATTTCTAAAATCCTCAACTTCCATCTGATTGACTTGAAAGCTTAAGCCTTAAGAGGTTTTGCATCCCAGGTCACTGAATACAACCACCAGGTAATTTTGAAGTCAACATAGGTCAAAAGGTCAGCGTAGGCCAAATTTCTAAAATCTTCAATTTTCATCAGATAGACTTTAAATTTTAAGAGGATTTGCATACCAGGTCACTGAATTCAACCACCAACTATTTTTGAGGTCAACGTAGGCCAAAAGGTCAGCATAGGCCAAATTTCTAAAATCCTCAATTTTCATTTGATTGACTTTAAATTTTAAGAGGATTTGCATACCAGGTCACTGAATTCAACCACCAATTATTTTTGAGGTCATCATAGGCCACAACTTATTTTCGGATTTTCACACGTATCGTGCTATGCACGACATATTTCTTGTTTGTTTGTTTGTCTGTCTGTGAACAAGATATCTCAAAAAGTTGTGGACAGATTCGGACAAAATTTGGCAGAGAGGTAGTGTGAGGCAATGAATGGCATTCTTGGATAAGTTCAAATAACAGGTTGAAATTACACCATTCTTTTTTTTTTATTTATGCACAATTAATTAGTCAAAGAATAGCATTGTCATGCTTTGGACAATTGAGACAGATGGGTAAAATTTACTCATTTTCCACTGTATAAATTGTTGCCGAGCCCAGGCCCAGTGTGGCCAACAGCTTTTCGACTGCAATTCCCTCGGTCGAGTGTACTGGCACAGACCATTTTTGAATGGAATGTCTGGAGAAATTAGTAGGTCCCGGGAATATGGATTTGAGCCAAAGAGGAAGTAGTTACATCACGTGCAAGAAATGTTTTTCTTATGACTGAAAAAGCTAAATCTTTATCATTGAGGTATTTTTTTTCAATCTCTATTGAGAAGCTGTACAGAGTCACAGAAAATGCCAGATTTTTTCTCTGGAGGTTGGCCAAAAAGGGAGTAATTATGACATTGAGGACAAGGCAGATATCGTCAGGAAAGTGGTAAATGACAGTCATGTAGACTCAGCCGAAAACAATTATTAGCAACAATAAAGAAACATCACAATTCCAAAAAGCATAACGATAAATACCATGATGCAATGTTATCTTTTGTGGCACAGCAATTCCCCGTGAGGAATCATTTATAGGCAACTGCGATATCCCTGCATTGGTTTATTAGTTCAACTTGACAATGCAACACATCCCTCAATGACCTTTCACTGACGCAACATCCAACAGGATGGTGCAGACGTAGCACACCTGCCTTTGAGCTGTCCGGTCCACTCTCACCTTGGTGCTTCACAGGCATGGTGCTGCCACAATGAGTATGCCGTCCAAGAAGGTGCATTAACCCTATCCAGGCTGGGCTTTTCCGAAGTACGTTTAACCTGGGGTGGGTCATTTTGGACCCGCCCCTCCCCCAAGATCTCGGAGATGGAACGCCATTTTATGCATATTTTCAATTTTTTGAATAAATTTGGTATCAAAAGATGTGCGAGGCCTCAAAGAAAAAAGTATTTGGTATAAACACTATTTGGGGGTAATGGTAATTTGGCAATTTTTTGGCAATTCACGGGGGTTATGGAGAAATCGTGAAATTTCTACAGGTGGGGTGTCATTTTGACCCCCCCCCCCCTCCCCCCTCCTCTCCTAGCCTGAGTAGGGTTAAGGTGGGAACTTGTCTGCTACCACTACCTAGGTGGGGATTCAAAATATCAGTGTGTTTAAATGAGAGTAGACAATTCTCGCCATTTCCAGGTTTCTGCCCCAGTATGCGTGTCGGGACGCTGTAACATCAGTGACACCGTCACATCTTGGTAACGATGCACCCACAGGTTTAATTGGTAAATGTATCGCAGTTCAGGAAGCATTCGCGAATGATGACGGCAGCAAGGATGACAAATTGCATTTCAGGCCTGTCTTTGGAACATTTGGCCTTACATCCTACTGCCAGCCCTTTCACTGTAACATCAGGCTTATTCACTGCACTAACACGCCTTTCAACTTGATGTCAGAAGTTTTACTGCGTTGTCAGGCTATTGCTGCACTGTGATGCCATTTACCATTCTATGATTCCTTTCACAGCACTATTAGACTTCCATGGCACTGTCAATGCATTTGAACTGAACCTTTGATTGCATCATCAGGCTTTTCAGTGGCGTGTTATGACTTTGGATGCCTGTCAGGCCTTTCATTGTAATATCAGGACTTTTACAGAACTATATGAGGCCTTACACTACACCATGAGGCCTTTCACTACACCACCAGGTCTTACACTACACCACGAGGTCTTACACTACACCACGAGGCCTTACACAACACCATGAGGCCTTACACTACACCATGAGGCCTTACACTACACCATGAGGCCTTACACAACACCATGAGGCCTTTCACGACACCATGAGGCCTTACACTACACCATGAGGCCTTACACGACACCATGAGGCCTTACACAACACCATGAGGCCTTACACTACACCATGAGGCCTTACACTACACCATGAGGCCTTTCACTACACCACCAGGTCTTACACTACACCACGAGGTCTTACACTACACCACCAGGTCTTACACTACACCACGAGGTCTTACACTACACTACGAGGTCTTACACTACACCACCAGGTCTTACACTACACCAGGAGGTCTTACACTACACCACCAGGTCTTACACTACACCACGAGGTCTTACACTACACCGCCAGATCTTACACTACACCACGAGGCCTTACACTACACCACCAGGTCTTACACTACACCACGAGGTCTTACACTACACCACCAGGTCTTACACTACACCACGAGGCCTTACACAACACCACCAGGTCTTACACTACACCACGAGGCCTTACACTACACCACGAGGCCTTACACTACACCATTATGCCGTACACTACACCATGAGGCCATTCACTACACCACCAGGTCTTACACTACACCACGAGGTCTTACACTACACCACCAGGTCTTACACTACACCACGAGGCCTTACACTACACCACCAGGTCTTACACTACACCACGAGGCCTTACACTACACCATGATGCCTTTCACTACACCATGATGCCTTGCACTACACCATGATGCCTTACACTACACCATGAGGCCTTACACTACACCATGAGGCCTTACACTACACCATGAGGCCTTTCACTACACCATGATGCCTTTCACTACACCATGATGCCTTACACTACATCATGAGGCCTTACACTACACCATGAGGCCTTTCACGACACCATGATGCCTTTCACTACACCATGATGCCTTACACTACACCATGAGGCCTTACACTACACCATGAGGCCTTACACTACACCATGAGGCCTTTCACTACACCATGATGCCTTTCACTACACCATGATGCCTTTCACTACACCATGATGCCTTTACACTACACCATGAGGCCTTACACTACACCATGATGCCTTACACGACACCATGAGGCCTTACACAACACCATGAGGCCTTACACTACACCATGAGGCCTTACACTACACCATGATGCCTTTCACTACACCATGAGGCCTTACACTACATCATGAGGTCTTACACTACACCACCAGGTCTTACACTACACCACGAGGCTAATAAACCAATGCAGGGATATCGCAGTTGCCTACGAATGATTCCTCACGGGGAATCACCATGATGGCGTACACTACACCATGAGGCCTCACACTACATCATGAGGCCTTACACAACACCATGATGCCTTTCACTCACCATGAGGCCTTACACTACATCATGAGGCCTTACACTACATCATGAGGCCTCACACGACATTATGGGGCCTTACACTACACCATGATGCCTTTCACTACACTGTTTAAACGGAATATTTGACTTTAACTGAACATAACTATCATTAGGCCTTTCACTGGAACATCATGCCTTTGGCTGCACCGTTCCATCTTAAAACGCAATGTCACACCTTGATTGCTTTCTCAGGTTTTCATTGCACCGTCAGAACATTTTGCTGTCATTCGGCATATTTTCCATGATGTACGTTTGGGAATATCTGGCGGTGCTTTTACTGGTTTTGGTGTCATGGATGAGCTCATTTACATGAACACAGTGGGTCATGGAAATTGCACTTGCTGGGTGTACAAGTAGTGTGCAGTAGTGTGCAGACAAGTATTCTCAAGACTTTACGAGTGTCCAATACCTGCGTCACAGCGCCAGTTGATGTTGATGCAGCGTCCGTTCTTGCAGGTGAAGTGTGTAAGCGGGAAGCAGGTGGGGTATGCTGAGAGGTACACGAGAGAAGACAACAGGTACAGGGAAGGTGAGCTTACCAAACCAGGAAGTCAAGGATTTATGATTCACACCGATCAGTACATCAAACTCTTTAAAAGCCAGAAAAGGCAGTGAAAGGCCTTCAGCAAAGTAGGCCTCAATAGATGATCATCAAAAGGGGTTGGGGTTTAATCATTCACTGTGCCACACCTCAAGAGGGGGTAATCTATCCCGAAATTACATTTCATACAATGATGGCGAATTGCATTTCAGATTTGCAAATTCGTTTTTCGTTTGGAGCTTCGGAGGTATCATTATTTCAGGAAATGCACTTATCACATGACATGATTGCAGGCATTGGATGTGGATTTAGACAATCGCTGGGTAGTACAGGGGAAAGAAAGGAGTCTCCGGAGGCTGATGGCAGAAACACCAAACCCGGTAATCTTCGCTGAATTTTAAACCGAGGCCAGATTCACGAAATGATAATAACACAGCCAAAGGTTCATCCTCCAGGGGAGTCGCTGCAATGCGCAAACCTGGTAAAAATTGCTTCTTAACTTCCGCCCACCACCAACGTCACCCCACCAAAACTCCCGCACACCCAAACTGCCTCTCGAAAAAGTTTTTGCATTCAACATTCAAAGCAAATGCAGTTAAAGACCGAAGAATAACCGTGAATTCGTTTCGTGGCAAATCTTCTTTAATAAATTTGGAAAATCCATCATCCATTCATGAAGAAATATCCAATTGAAAGTCTGATCAATGAAAACCATTAACGCTCCAACTCACAGTGAGGGAGCTGTGAATTACCACATGATGGGGGTTCATCGGAGCGGTCTCCGCAATCATCATCCATGTCGCATTTCCACGTTTTGGGGATGCAGCGTCCGCTGGCACAGGAGAACTGGTTTGGAGGGCAGGTCCGGGCTGTGAAGGGAAAGGATGGGTTTGGCGATGCGTTAACGATGTTCCCGGTCCACCAAGTTTCGTCCAAATACGTTCATAACTTTTTGAGATAACCTGCTATGTATCGTTTTTAGCCCCATCTCCCAATGGTGAAGAATGACTTTAAAATTCACTGATCCGGATCCAGATTCAAATCTTCACCAAAATTGAATCAACTCTTCCTTGTCACACATGCAACCTCTCCACCAAGTTTTGTGAAAATACGTTCATAACTTTTTGAGATATCCTGCTATGTATCGTTTTTAGCCCTATCTCCCAATGGTGAAGAATCACTTAAAAATTAAATAACTATCGTATCCGAATCCATATTCAGATCTTCACCAAAATCGAATCAATTCGTCCTTGCCACACACCCAACATGTCCACCATGTTTTGTCCAAATACGTTCATAACTTTTTGAGATATCCTGCTATATATCGTTTTTAGCCCCATCTCTCAATGGTGAAAAATTACTTTAAAATTCTCTGATCCGGATCAGGATTCGAATCTTCACCAAAATTGAATTAACTCTTCCTTGTCACATATGCAACCTGTCCACCACGTTTTGTGAAAATACGTTCATAACTGTTTGAGATATCCTGCTATATATCGTTTTTAGGCCTATCTCTCAATGGTGAAAAATGACTAAAATTCTCTCATCCGGATCCAGATTCGAATCTTCACCAAAATTGAATTAACTCTTCCTTGTCACATATGCAACCTGTCCACCAAGTTGTGTCCAAATACGTTCATACCTTTTTGAGATATCCTGCTATATATCGTTTTTAGCCCGATCTCTCAGTGGTGAAAAATGACTTTAAAATTCTCTCATCCGGATCCGGATTCGAATCTTCACCAAAATTTAATCAACTCTTCCTTGTCACATATGCAACCTCTCCACCAGGTTTTGTCCAAATCCACCCACAACGTTTTGAGATATCCTGCTATGTATCGTTTTTGGCCCTATCTCCCAATGGTGAAGAATCACTTAAAAATTAAATAACTATCGTATCCGAATCCATATTCAGATCTTCACCAAAATCTAATCAATTCGTCCTTGCCACACACACACAACCTGTCCACCAAGTTTTGTCCAAATACGTTCATAACTTTTTGAGATATCCTGCTATGTATCGTTTTTAGCCCGATCTCTCAGTGGTGAAAAATGACTTTAAAATTCTCTGATCCGGATCCAGATTCGAATCTTCACCAAAATTGAATCAACTCTTCCTTGTCACATATGCAACTTCTCCACCAAGTTTCGTCCAAATCCGTCCACAACTTTTTTGAGATATCCTGCTATGTATCGTTTTTGGCCCTATCTCCCAATGGTGAAGAATCACTTAAAAATTAAATAATTATCGTATCCGAATATATATTCAGATCCTCACCAAAATCGAATCTATTTGTCCTTGTCACACACACAACCTCTCCACCAGGTTTCGTCCAAATCCATACACATCATTTTGAGATATCCTGCTATGTATCGTTTTTGGCCCTATCTCCCAATGGTGAAGAATCACTTAAAAATTAAATAATTATCGTATCCGAATATATATTCAGATCCTCACCAAAATCGAATCTATTTGTCCTTGTCACACACACAACCTCTCCACCAGGTTTCGTCCAAATCCATACACATCATTTTGAGATATCCTGCTATGTATCGTTTTTGGCCCTATCTCCCAATGGTGAAGAATCACTTTGATATTAAATAATTCTCGTATCCGAATCCATATTCAGATCTTCACCAAAATTGAATCAACTCTTCCTTGTCACACACACAACCTCTCCACCAAGTTTCGTCCAAATCCGTCGACAACTTTTTGAGATATCCTGCTATGTATCCTTTTTGGCCCTGTTGATTGGTGAAGAATCGCTTAAAACATTCTACTAGCCGGATCCGGAACTAGATCTTCACCAAAATCGAATCAATTCGTCCTTTTCAGACACCCAAACGGTCCACCAAGTTTTGTCCAAATTCCGTCCACAACTTTTTGAGATATATTGTTCACAGACAAACGGACAAACAGACAGGTGTGAAAACATAACCTCCATCCACATTCGGTGGAGGAGGTAATCCCTCGAGTCTGGTTACTCAATCCTCAATCCTTAAAGACCGCAATATGAATCGTGAGGTCAATATTTAAATGTCATTAAATACAACATTAGCTCGTGCGTTTTAATGCGTCGGAGTCCACTACCTGCACACGTGACATTAGACTCGTCCTCGTTGTTTCCACAATCGTTGTCTCCATCGCAAAGCCATCTCAGCAGGATGCAGCGGTTGTTGTGGCATTTGAACCGGTCCGATGCACATGTGTGCTCCTCTGTAAAAACGGCAATACAAACCAAACGCTTACTCTCACAAAACATGCCATGACATCTTTCATGTCTGGGTGATTGCAGATGGAACAGCAGGCTTAATGAACCCTGTGAACGGTTGATAGCTGCACAACGCAGCCAGTACTGCATCATAGCGCCAGTTTATAGCCTTAATTTAACTGTGCTGATAATTGAATCCAAATCCAAACAAGCTGTGCAAGTCACCAAGTGAACCATACCCACACTACTCACTATGCACCTTCATCAAATGGAAGTCGAGTTATTATATAGTTCTTCCTCAAAATCCCTTTAAATGGAGTGAGGCTGCTGGAACTGAGCTGCCGCTCAGCTCTGACTCCAACACTCCACCACCTTATATCACCATCCATATCTTACCACTCTCCATCCACCACCACCTTTCTGGCATCACTCTTCACACAATCTTCCCACCCCAACTGTGGTCTACCCATTTTTTCTCCTGCCGTGCTCTTTCAACACATCTGATCTCTTCGGAAGTCTATCTTCCTCCATACACACCAGGTTCCCTTCCCATTTCAGCCGGCTCTTTACCAATCTTCTCGTCAAGCTCATCTGCACACCGATCTCCTCCCTCAGTTCACCCATCCTCCTTCTATTTACCCTCTTATCTCCAGAAATCCTTCTGACTCAGTTGTTCTCATCGACCTGCTAATGATACCGACAACAATCCACACCATCCCTCCACAATCCCCCTCCAACCATCCCCCGATCTAACAATACCCATGACCACCACACACCCCTCTCCCCACTCCACCTCCCCCACCCCCAATCACTCAACAACCGTCACCCTAGCTAACAATACCCATGACGACCACCCCACACCCTCCCCCCCACTCCACCTTTTCCCCACACCTCCCCCCACTCCACCTTCTCCCCACAATCCCTCAACAACCGTCACCCTAGCTAACAATACCCATGACAACCACCCCACATCCTCCCCCCACTCCACCTTTCCCCCACACCTCCCCCCACTCCAAGGATCTTTGGGGTATTTTGGGTCTTTTAGGGTCTTTGGAATATTTTGGGTCTTCAGGGTATTTTGAGTCCACTGGGTCTTTTGGGTCTATAAGGGTCTTTGGGGTCTTTTGGCGCTTCAGGGTCATTTGGTTGTTCGGGGTCTTTTGGCTCTTTGGGGTCGTTATGGGTCTTTGGAATATTTTGGGTCTTCTGGGTCTTTTGGGTCTTCAGGGTATTTGGGGTCTTTTCAGACTTTTAGGTCGTCGGGGTATTTTAGGTCTTTTGGGTCTTCGGGGTCCTTTGGGTATTTTTGGTCTTCTGGGTCTTTTCAATCTTTTTGGTCTTTGGGGTCTTTTGGTTCCTCTAGGTCCTTTGGGTCCTCGGGGTCCTCTGGCTGGTACCCCCTCATATCTGGGACCCGTGCTGGTACACCCTCACACCCGGCACCCGTGCTGGTACCCCCCTCATATCTGTCACCCGTGTTGATACCCCTTACACCCGGAACCTGTGCTGGTACCCCCCTCATATCTGTCACCCGTGCTGGTAGCCCCCTCATATCTGTCACCCGTGTTGATACCCCCCTCATATCTGTCACCTGTGTGGGTACCCCCCCTCATATCTGTCACCCGTGTTGATACCCCCCTCATATCTGTCACCCGTGCTAGTACGCCTCACATCCGGCACCAGTGCTGGTACACACTCATATCTGTCACCGGTGCTGGTACCCCCCTCATATCTGTCACCCGTGTTGATACCCCTTACACCCGGAACCTGTGCTGGTACCCCCCTCATATCTGTCACCCGTGCTGGTACCCCCCTCATATCTGTCACCCGTGTTGATACCCCCCTCATATCTGTCACCTGTGCGGGTACCCCCCCTCATATCTGTCACCCGTGTTGATACCCCCCTCATATCTGTCACCCGTGCTGGTACGCCTCATATCTGTCACCCGTGCTGGTACCCCCTCATACCTGTCACCCGTGCTGGTACCCCCTCATACCTGTCACCCGTGCTGGTACCCCTCGCACCCGGCGCCCGTGCTGGTACCCCCTCATATCTGTCACCCGTGCTGGTACCCCTCGCACCTGGCGCCCGTGCTGGTACCCCCTCATATCTGTCACCCGTGCTGGTACCCCTCGCACCCGGCGCCCGTGCTGGTACCCCTCGCACCCGGCGCCCGTGCTGGTACCCCTCACATCCGGCACCATTGCTGGTACACACTCATATCCGGCACCCGTGCAGGTACCCCTCAATTGTCCCCAACCCAATCTGCCCTTTAATAGATGATTGGTAACTAAACCATTTTGGATCAGGGCAACTCAAATCACTCAGAGAACAAGCAACCTAATGTGCATATTTAATAAGTAAGCAGGGAGGGAAAACAAAGGACATTGAAGCATTTATTTACACAGTTTATCCACAAATATTCGGGTATCAGACAAACGGAAGTACAATCATCAATGCACTTAAATTTTTTGAACAATGTTATATCAGACTAGTCCGACTTAAATCGACTATTGTCCCATAATGTGTTAACGGCGTTGTATTGAAACGTCGCAAATAGACTCGACGTACATTGGTGAGATACTTATGCAGCAGGAAGAAGGTAATTGGTTTAGGGTTGTTTATTGACACAATTAGGCTGCTCATGGTCATTTTACATGGTCAGTTCCACAGTTTTCCCCACATCTCGTGGGATTGTGAGTTGGACAGGTGACCGTGATGGGCCACGACATGTCGGAGACATCCTGTTTTGATCACAGTTTCTGTGTTCAGTGGGGGAAGGGGGTGAGTCGCTGTGGTGAGCGGAGAAAGGGGAGGGGTTGAAGGCTTGGAGTGGGGACGGGGTTGAAGCCTTCGGGTTGGGAGGGGGAGGTTGATTACTTGGGGGTTGTGAGGGAAAGGGGGGGAATTGAATACTTGAAGTCAAATGTTACATTGTGTGAATGTTCTGTGGGTCCCAGATAGTAAATAATATTGCTGCATCTGCATGTACTTTGTTCATATTTCATATAGAGTTTGGTATAATTGTAAACTTGTGCAAACTGTTATGCCATAATGAGTTATAATGGGATTTGCTAAGGTTGGAGGTTGAAGTTGGACAATTTATATTATGGCCCAGGCTGAACTGGATCATCATATTTGGAGCATCATATCTAAACTAGACCTGGCTCAAGTTGTTTTTCCATTATGAATTATCATAAATCTCTCCTCTGTTTGGTTAGCCTGGTGTTGGCTTAGCGGTTAGGTTGCCGGCTTGGGATCCTAGGATCCTGGGTTCAAATCCCGGTCGATCGCTGAATTAACACCAGGGGGGGTGACTCAGCCTGTCATCCTTCCGAGGTCGGCAAATTGAGTAACCAGTTCACTGGTAATTCCCTGTGTGTCGCAAGAGGTGACGAACAGGGTTGGCGGCAGGAAGGGCATCTGGCCATAAAACAACAACAACACAACATGCATTTTAAGGCCATTTTCCATGCAAGAGCGGGGGTTAGCCTTGCGGTCCCCATGACAATCTTCTCCATTTTGCCCTATTTTCTGCATCTCCCCTTGTTAACTCCCTTGCCCGCATTTCTTCTTCGACCATCTTTAGCCAAGTCTTTCTCGGTCTTCCCCGTCCTCTACTTCCTTCAACATTCATTTCCATCACTCTTCTCAACCAGTCACTTTCATCCTTCCTCAACACATGACCAAACCATCTCAACCTGTTCCTCTTCACAGCATCCATCACAGGCTCTATTCCCATCATCTTTCGCAATGCATCATTTGTCTTCCTCTCTCTCAACGATACTCCGCACATCCACCGAACCATTCGCATTTCACCCTTTCCAGCCTTCGTTGCTGCTCTACGTTCATTACTCATGCATCCGGCCATAAAACTTCGCTTCAAAAAAGGGACCACGGTGCCCAAAAAAGGCGAACTCCTGCTCTGCAGGGGAAAATGGCCTCTAAAGGTGGTTCTTTTTGTTCTCCTCTGTTCAGTGACCTACCAATAATAATCCATGTGTTGACTGACACATCATAATGTCCAGAATGAGGAAAAAAATCCCATTATGCTGCATTCCTTAATCCAAGCAAGGTACACAGGAAAAAGAACACAATTTAAATACACAAATACGAGATGTGCATCACATCCAGTTTTGAAAAAGGCATTAGAAAAAGTTGTTCGTCAATAACATTATATACTCCACTCTGAAAAGCAATAAATCCTTATCCTCAAAAGTATAATAAACACACTACTTTTCTTGCAAGTGGAACCATAACAACAATTCTGCCTCATCCTGAAGTGATCTCAAAAGGCCCCAACCCCTCTAATTGGGTGTTTTAGGATTATAGGGGCCTAACTCTACACTTGAAGGCTTGAGAGGGCCAACAATACGAGGAATGCTCTCAACTCCTGTCTACTCAAAAGAGCTCAGTCCAACTAGTGGGAAATGGAAAAGGTTTAGAAAAGATTGAAAAGATAGGTTTAGCTGTTCTATTTGGGTTATAAAAAGACCGTAGAGCTCAAATCAGGCAGACAGTTTGCCTTACATAATAAGGACTACCTTTCCCCCTGAAGAAAGCTTAATGAGGTCCTCTACCATCAGCCTAACAGAAAAGCATTTCTGCATTATAAATATTATTGATAATGTGCACAAAACAGATTTGATGGAATGCATTTGAGAGCAAAACAGGAAGTCATTTGTCAATATCATAATGCACCGTGCGGTGGTTAAAAATTATGGTACGATCAAAAATAGGTGATAAATAGGTGATGTATCAGGAGTCAGGAAATTAAAGAGAAAGGACAAAGAGAGAGTCTGGAGAGAGGATATGATGTTGGTTTGTTTTTGGGTTCAATCAATTGTCAAATCAAAAGTCAAAACTGTCACCAAATTGTCACCAAATTGTCCAAATTTCACCAAATCAAATTGTCAAATTCGTCAAATTGTCAAAATGTCAATCAAATTGTCAAATTGTCAAATCAAAATTGTCAAAATTCAATCAAAAAATGTCAATTTCAAAAATGGACAAATGAAATTGTCAAAATGAAAAATGAAAAAATGAAAAATGAAAAATGAAAAATGAAAAAAAAAGAAAAAAAAATGAAAAATGAAAGGACAAATGTCAAAAATGTCAATCAAAATTGTCGAATTGTCAATCAAATTTTCAAATTTGTCAAATTGTCAAATTGTCAAATTTCACCAAATTTCACCAAATCAAATTGTCATCAAATTGTCACCAAATTTTTACCAAATTGTCCAAATTTCACCAAATTTCACAAAATCAAATTGTCAAATTTGTCAAATTGTCAAAATTGTCAAAATGTCAATCAAATTGTCAAATTGTCAAAGCAAAATTGTCAAAATTCAACCAAAAAATGTCAATTTCAAAAATGGACAAATGAAATTGTCAAAATGAAAAATGAAAAAAAAGAAAAATGAAAAAAAAAAAAAATGAAAATAAAAATGAAAAATGAAAAATGAAAGGACAAATGTCAAAAATGTCAATCAAAATTGTCAAATTGTCAATCAAATTGTCAAATTTGTCAAATTGTCAAATTTCACCAAATCACTAAAATTTCACCAAATCAAATTGTCACCAAAGTCAAAATTGTCAAATCAAAAGTCAAAAGTCAAAATTGTCAAATCAAAATCCAAAAAAATCAAAAGTCAAAAAAAGTCAAAAGTCAACAAAGTCAAAAGTCAAAAATAAATTGTCAAATCAAAAATCAAAAGTCAATTGTCAATATTATAATGCGCCGTGCGGTGGTTAAAAATTATGGTACGATGAAAAATAGGTGACAAATAGGTGACGTATCAGGAGTCAGGAAATTGAAGAGAAAGGACAAAGAGAGAGTCTGGAGAGAGGATATGATGTTGGTTTGTTTTTGGGTTGGGGCAGGTATGGGATGAGAGTGAACCGAAGTCAGACAAAGCAGACAATCGGTGAGTCAGGACGGCAGTGACAGAGGGAGAGAGAGGCAGGTAAGCGTGATGAAACTGCAGGTGAGCGTTTGAATGTGAGGGTGGCGGTGAGTATATATGGAAAGGCCTTACGGCAGATTTCAGGAGACTCGTCAGAGCTATCCAAGCAATCGTTATCACCATCGCAGCGCCAACGATTCTGGATGCATCGACCATTCTTGCAGGCAAACTGTCCCGCTGGACATTTTGGAGGCGGTGTGTAGTCGGGATTCTCTGGAGAAATGGTGGAAATGATAAGTGTGTGTTGTTCATGGGAAACAAACAGAATGTGAAAAAATACACAATTTCATTTGACTGGGTCATCCGAGTTGGTAAAGGAATAGAACACCCAGATTATATTGATCAATATTTTGTAAATACCGGCAGCACAGTTGCTTTTTTTCTTTGTACAGGAGCAACAACAACTTCCCACTCCTCCCTCCAGGTCTTTAAAACAGCTGTTTACCACCCCCATCAAAAACCTTGATCTTTTCTACCACGTCAATTCACCCCACGATTTTGAAAGTGGAAATTCTTTTTGCACTTTTTTTTTTTACTTTTTCACTTTTTCACTTGTGAACCACATTTCACTTTTTTCCACTTTTTTGAAATTCCGACTTCTTTCATGGAAGGCCTAGCAGTGTCCATGTGTTTTTTTTTTACCTCTCCCACTTCCCTCCCCCCTTCCCATGCCTCCTCCCCCCAAGCCCTCTCCCTCCCACAGATCTGCCGATGTCCCTGCTCTCAAATGTTGTACTTGTGTGCTTCCCTTTCTCTCCCCATCTTGTCTCCCGCTCCCTTTATCTTATGTTTTATGTTGTCAGTTTGTCTTTTGTGATTAGTGTTAGGTCTTACACGAGCCTCGATCTTGTATCTTGTATACAAAAAAAAAACAAAAAAAACAAAAAAAAAACAATGGGAGGTGAGAAAAAAAGAACAATGAGAGTGCTTCATGTGGATAACTTGTCTTACATGTGTATAAATTTCCTTGTATGATGTATAATTTATGGGAAAGCGTATGTAATGACCATGCACTGTAAGAAAGCGCATACATCATGTACAGAAATAATAAATATATGTAGCTTGTACAGTCTAATTAAGTGTATACAAGCAATGTACACTGTAAGGAAGTGCGCAATTAATGTACAGTATCAGAAAAATAAAATTGATCAATGTACGGTAAAAGTGTGTTGTCTAGAGTTGTCGAAGTAGAAGAAGAATTCGACAAAATTAAGTAAACCCGTGTAACCGGCCCAAGGTGAGACACACGAGGCCTAGTTGCTTACGGATGCAAGTCACGTTGTTCAACAGGACCTGATCATTGGAGCACGCACACACGCGGCCCCCGGGGATCGCCAAGCAGAGGCTGCTGCACCCGCCGTTGTTTAGTTGGCAGGCGTTGGCACCTGCACGGCCGCACCAAACAAAATGTAAACCGTGAACTAGGCCGCAAACGCAACGGCCTAAACAACACTCAAAACTCATAAAGCAAAACATGCAAACAGAGTTAAACATTCAAGTAATCGCTGGGGAACACTTTGTTGCCTTTCCCTCCCACTTTTTGCACACAAATTTAATGAAAAAGCTTCGCATCAACGATTTCAGGCCAATGTTGGCAATGAGGGAGTGATGCATCGCACCAATCCATGCTAGGATAGGAAGGGAAGTATTTTCAGTTATGCTGGGTGAAGGGTGAAGGTCTCCCCCAATTTTCAGTTATGGGGCGTTCAGAAATATTCGCCAGAAACTCGGTAATAAAACACACAATGGATACAGGTGCTAAACACCGGTAATTCACTTTACAAGGACTTGAAGACATATAAACACCACGAAGTGAAGCTTCAATCAGGTGGTGAACTCATTCATTAACTGGGAAAACCAAAGTTGTGCGATCAGATTTTTCCACCCAAATCAAATCGATTGGCTTGTTATAGTCAGGTCAGTCTTTTGGGACTGCCACTGGTAACATGTGACCCAGTGCTGTACCTGCCGCACGGTCGGGTTGTCGGCGACTAAATCGACGCCCCTCACAGGCTTTGCTAGTGGAGAGGGTGAATGTGACACCCTGCCAGGTATAAAAACAACACCTGGCATAGGGCGGAATAGCTCCCATAGGGAACCAACGGCCATTCAGACCAGGACAGAAATGGTGTCTCCTGAACATCCAACGGGGATAAGAAAGTTTATTTTTCCACCTGCCATAGTTACCTCCTCCTGCACAGTGGTCCTGTGAAGCGAATTCCGTGTTTCAGGACTAGGTGAAGGTTTTGTCAGTTTTTCCTCTTCTTTTTCTCTGGAGCCCTTCACATTTAGTGGACTTCAGCCTTGTTTAGGGGGAATTTCAATAATAACGATAATAATAAATCACCGAATGCTAAATTTAAGCAAATTAACATTGAGGGGAAAACAATCAGTGAAAGTATAATATTTGTCAAAAAAGGCCAGAAGAATAAAATTTGAAAGAAAAAAAAACATTTCACCTAAACGTGGCCTGTCGTCCATCTCATACACTTTCTACCCGACTGTCTCTGGACATAAAGTGCCTGGGACTCATTTCTCAACATTCACTTCTCCCGCTCTCCTTATCTCTCTCTCCCTCATTTTCACTCCCTCTCCCTCCCTCCCCCTCTCTCTCTCCCTCTCTTTCTCTCTCTCCCCTTCTCTCCCCCTCACTTCCCCCATCTCCCCCCTCCCTTCCCCTTCTCTCTCCTTCCCTCTCTTTCTCTCCCCCTACAGTTCATACCTTCAAGGCTCCAGTTGTCCTGCCCAACATCCTGCCCCCCAGACAAATGATTCTTGAGGTGATCAATTGATAGAAAGCAGCTTGCCTTTTCCTCCGAGAAAGCCAACTCCCCAAATGGGAACAGGCAACCTTTATGGAAAGGTCACAATCTTTATGGAAAGGTCACAATAAGTCAATGATGGAGTTACCTGAGCTATGAATTCTCAAGTCTCTCATCCTCCAATAAAATGTGATGGTAACAGCAGTTAGTCAAGTTTGTTTGTACTTCAAACGCCTCATTTGCTCCTTCACTTTTGAAGGAGAAAGTTATCATAGACACTGCTCTCACAAGGCTGATTGTTTGAACTATATCTGTGTGGAAAAGGTAAAGGTTTCTCATCCCTCTATTCCGGTACACATCCACTCCCTCCCCGTTCTCAATGAAAACTCTGTCCAAAATATACAATTCTTTACGATACAGGTGGAGAAATTCCGAGTCATCTTTGACTCCAGTGCTGCTGGACCTGATGCGATCAACACTTTCTTATACAAAGACGTGTTCGACTGTTCCATCTACTCCTCTTTTGCTCTCTCTTGGGGATATCACCTGCTTGCATCACAGGAAGCCGTCAGTGTTAATTACATTTAACTGATTCGTGCCAAAACTGACCCTCTCGATCACAGGAAAGTTAGTCCTCTCCAAATCATAAGCACATATCATTGCTGCAGCTTTCATGACTCATTTCATCACAAGATGTTGGAACTCCAATCATCAGTTTATCTATTGTCCAGGTCATTCCAACCTGGACGTGCTGCTTTTTAATGTCAATGATACATGGATGGCCCTGATCGCAAACACGAGATCAGGGTCATATGGTTTCAATCTGTCTGGCAGCTTGCTATGCTTTAGAAAGCTGTCAACTAATGGCAGTGAAGGCCGCGTCTGAAACAGACAATCAAATTTACTGTGCACTCACACGCAGCGGGTTTCTATGGATGACGTTCTCTCCCAGGCTCGACCCATTATGGGCGGGATCCGTCAAGGTAGTGTTTCTGGGAGCAATGCTGGTCTTGCGTTGATTAATAACAACTCCTCACCATTACAAGATACACTGCATCACTTTTCAAAGGACTCTCCTCTTTGCAGGATAGTCATTCGCCCCACTACCAGGCAGGCTATGGCAGTGTTAATCGCACCTGATCTGGTTACCCACTTGGACATGTTTAATGCACAAAATATCATTTTAGCAGTGGTGTCTTTTGACCATTCTATAACCCTATCTTACCCCCCTCAAGCCAGTTTAAATGAATGGCCACCTCCAATCTCATTCATTCATCCTGTTTTCTCACATGTGGAACTCATCCCGAGTATGTTTGGCAATGCTCTTATATCCAGGAATTCATGTCTTCCGCCCACTGCTACCTCATGTGCTCTCACTTTCTCTCTACAGCTCAGTTTCTTTCCTACACCCACTAAGATGTTGTCTCACTTTTACCTTAATCTCGTGTTCTTGTCGTCCTCTATGCTCCTCCTCATCCCTCCTCATCCCAGGGACGAGGGAGCATTTTCTATCCTGTGTGTGCAGCTTGTAGTGATAAGTGAACACAGATAGAGCTGTGTTGCTGTGTTTCATTATGTACACCACAATAACAAACTGAGATGCAACTGCACGCCACGTTATCACATCCATATTGCCCCCATGTGTCTACGCTGTCCCATTAGCCTCATACATGTGTGTGTGCATGTGCGTGTGCGTGCACGCGTTGTGTGTGTGTGTGTGTGTGCCCATTTTCAGTCCACTGATGGAGTGATGGGTGAAGGTCTCCCTCCAATTGAAGTTATGGTATTGGCATACTCACCACACTTGCCAAAGGCTGGTTTGTGATAAATCCATGTGTTAAAATGTGACTTCTAGCTTAGTTTCAGTCAATGAAAGACAGAACCACACCACTGCTAAATACAGCATCAGCTGCTACAATTCTAACACATGAGCCTACCTTTGGGGCAATTCCAGCTCCTATGTCCAACCTCACCCTCCACTCAGGATGGAAATCAATCCACAGATTTATTTCTGGCTCACAGACCATCATTACCATGTCAAGAAATGCCTTTTATAGGAAAAAAAATAGGGCAAAAACCTAGGTACCCATATGTAGTTCAGTTCCAAGACATGGTCAATCAAAGCTTGTCAAACAAATACAACTGCACCTTGGACCAAAGGCCAAAACGCCTGGTCAGACAAAAACACTTGCATCCTCGCTGCAGGCCAAAATACATGCTCATACTACAATCGTTTCATGTTTGGGGACCATTTGATGACCATCGCCATCATGAAGTGGATGCCCTCCCCGAGGGTTGAGCTGGAAATAGTCTCGTGAGGGATTAAATCCAAATAGCACATCTTAATTATTAAGGAGCCATGAACCCCTGTGCAACATCAGCACTTGCTGCAAAGGTCCTTTGTGCTAAGTTGCAGTCCGTGAAAGAGGAAGAACAGCCAACTGCTAAATGCAATGTCATCTGCTCCACTGCTAACTACAGTACAGGCTTTAGAAGCCTTTGTGACAACTCCTTGCTGATTCTCAACTGCAAATAATAACTATACCTCATGCATGTGCACACACCTTTTTGCACATCGCTGTTGTAGACACGCATATGGAAAACTGGAGGGCGTTCAATTCTCAGCACCGTAGCATTACGCGTCGTCTGGTCCAGTCGGTAAATTGTTCCACGTCGATACTCACTCCAGAAGAGAAAATTGCCGTGATGGGTGAGCCCAAAAGGGTGATTGAGCTCCGGACCATCGTACACAACCTGCGAAGAGGTGCAGGTTTTTACACCTATGTTTTCATAATTGGGATTGTACAGGTAGCATGCACAATAAATGTAAACAAAGACACCTTAAGAAGATGCTCGGTCCATCAAGCCTTTGTCACACTTAGTTTTGCCCACAGGATGAAAGAACACAAAGCACTTGCAATAATTTAAAACAATTGATCATGAAAAAAAGGTATATATGCTTGTCGAATGTATAAAATAAAAATGTTGCTTATAGTTGCTCACTGTACTCATATTTGTTATTAGATTTGGTAAACGTGATGTAAATGTTCAATCAAGCGCACTTTCGGTAAATGGATAGAAAAGTAATTGGGATATGTGCATGACAGGATGAAAGGCCTCTTCCAATAGGTAGGTCGGGCTAGGGCCAGCAAGGGCTAGGGCTAGCTAGGTGGGGCTAGGACTAGATAGGTGGGGCTAGGGCTAGATGGGTGGGGCTAGGGCTAGCAAGGGTTAGCTAGGTGGGGCTAGGGCTAGCAAAGGCTAGCTAGGTGGGGCTAGGCATAGATAGGTGGGGCTAGGGCTAGCAAAGGCTAGCTAGGTGGGGCTAGGCATAGATAGGTGGGGCTAGGGCTAGATAGGTGGGGCTAGGGCTAGCAAGGGTTAGCTAGGTGGGGCTAGGGCTAGCAAGGGCTAGCTAGGTGGGGCTAGGGCTAGCTAGGGCTAGCTAGGTGGGGCTAGGGCTAGATAGGTGGGGCAAGGGCTAGCTAGGTGGGGCTAGGGCTAGCTAGGTGGGGCTAGGGCTAGCAAGGGCTAGCTAGGTGGGGCTAGGGCTAGCTAGGTGGGGCTAGGGCTAGCTATGTGGGGCTAGGGATAGGTAGGTGGGGCTAGGGCTATGAAGGGCTAGCTAGGTATGGCTAGGGCTAGCCAGGGCTAGCTAGGTGGGACTAGGGCTAGCAAGGGCTAGGGCTAGCTAGGTAGGGCTAGGGCTAGCAAGGACTAGCGCTAGCTAGATTGGGCTAGGTCTAGCTAGGTGGGGCTAGGGCTAGCTAGGTGGGGCTAGGGCAAGCAAGGGCTATCTAGGTGGGGCTAGGCCTAGCTAGGTGGGGCTAGGATTAGCAAGGGCTAGGGCTAGCTAGGTAGGGCTAGGGCTAGCAAGGACTAGCGCTAGCTAGATTGGGCTAGGTCTAGCTAGGTGGGGCTAGGGATAGCCAGGGCTAGCAAGGTGGGACTAGGGCTAGCAAGGGCTAGGGCTAGCTAGATTGGGCTAGGTCTAGCTAGGTGGGGCTAGGGCTAGCTAGGTGGGGCTAGGGCTAGCAAGGGCTAGCTAGGTGGGGCTAGGCCTAGCTAGGTGGGACTAGGGCTAGCATGGGCTAGGGCTAGCTAGGTAGGGCTAGGGCTAGCAAGGGCTAGCGCTAGCTAGATTGGGCTAGGTCTAGCTAGGTGGGGCTAGGGCTAGCTAGGTGGGCCTAGGGCTAGCAAGGGCTAGCTAGGTGGGGCTAGGCCTAGCTAGGTTGGGCTAGGGCTAGCTAGGTGGGGCTAGGGCTAGCCAGGGCTAGCTAGGTGGGGCTAGGGCTAGCAAAGGCTAGGGCTAGCTAGGTAGGGCTAGGGCTAGCAAGGGCTAGCGCTAGCTAGGTTGGGCTCGGTCTAGCTAGGTGGGGCTAGGGCTAGATAGGTGGGGTTGGGGCTAGCTAGGTGAGGCTAGGGCTAGCTAGGTGGGGCTAGGGCTAGCCAGGGCTAGCTAGGTGGGGCTAGGGCTAGCAAGGGCTAGCCAGGGATAGCTAGGTGGAGCTAGGGCTAGCCAGGGCTAGCTAGGTGGGGCTAGGGCTAGCAAGGGTTAGGGCTAGCTAGGTAGGGCTAGGGCTAGCAAGGGCTAGCGCTAGCTAGGTTGGGCTCGGTCTAGCTAGGTGGGGCTAGGGCTAGATAGGTGGGGTTGGGGCTAGCTAGGTGAGGCTAGGGCTAGCTAGGTGGGGCTAGGGCTAGCCAGGGCTAGCTAGGTGGGGCTAGGGCTAGCAAGGGCTAGCCAGGGATAGCTAGGTGGGGCTAGGGCTAGCCAGGGCTAGCTAGGTGGGGCTCGGGCTAGCAAGGGCTAGGGATAGCAAGGTGGGGCTAGGGCTAGCTAGGTGGGGCTAGGGCTAGCTAGGTGGGATAGGGCTAGCTAGGTGGGGCTAGGGCTAGCCAGGGCTGGCTAGGTGGGGCTGGGGCTAGCAAGGGCTAGGGCTAGCTAGGTAGGGCTAGGGCTAGGGCTAGCAAGGGCTAGTGCAAGCTAGGTTGGGTTAGGGCTAGCTAGGTGGGGCAAGGGCTAGCTAGGTAGGGCTAGGGCTAGCTAGGTGGGGCTAGGGCTAGCTAGGTGGGGCTAGGGCTAACTAGGTGGGGCAAGGGCTAGCTAGGTAGCACTAGGGCTAGCTAGGTGGGGCTAGGGCTAGCTAGGTGGGGCTAGGGCTAGCTAGGTGGGGCTAGGGCTAACTAGGTGGGGCAAGGGCTAGCTAGGTAGCACTAGGGCTAGCTAGGTGGGGCTAGGGCTAGCTAGGTGGGGCTAGGGCTAGCTAGGTGGGGCTAGGGCTAGCAAGGGCTACCTAGGTAGGGCTAGGGCTAGCTAGATTCACGAGTGCTATTGTGATTGCTGTACATTTTGGTGCGACTCCGACGGCCATGTTAAAAGAGTTGATAATCCAATCAAGGGCTAACTTCACAGTTCACTAACTTCACTTCACTAAGTTAATAGTTCAGAATGACATCATTGGTAATTTTGATATTGTACGGCAGGATAACCTGAATTTTGTCTTCGATACAGATGAGGCACCAAAGAAGCCACAGTGCTTACGTTTTCCTGTGCATCTGTTACTGTGCTTAGTACTCAGTTTGAATAATGATCAATTGCCAAATGAAATGTTCCTCTGTGCTTCTGTGCACTGCCATCACAAGGACAGCTTGTCGAGAACCACATGGGGGAGAGAGGAAAAGAGAAAGAAAGACAGGGAAAGAGAGAGAGAGAGGAGTGAGAAGGGAAGGCAGGGAAGACAGAAAAGGAGAAGGAACGAGAGAGAAAGACAAAAACTAGAACGGGCACTCAGTTGAGTGCATAACTCCACCAGGCTGCACATTTTACGTTTTGTAGCCCAATTATCGGCCAGATCTGCTGACCTAAACCAAAATATAGTCAGCTTGTTCTTGTCACCTGACCAACTCATCCACCAAGTTTTGTCATAACTCTTCCACAACATTTTTGAGATATTATGCGATATATCATTTTTGGCCTCATCTCTCAGTGGTGAAGAATCACTTTTAAAACTTTCAAAAATCCGGATCTGGATCTTCACCAAAATCAAATCATTCCATCCATGTCACACCCCCAACCTGTCCCCCAAACTTTGTCTAAATCCATTCAGAACTTTTTGAGATATCCTGTTCACAGTGAAACAAACAGACAGACAGGCGTGAAAACATAACCTTGGTCCACCTTCGGTTGTGGAGGTAATAAATAAAGGTGGGAAGAGATAAAGAAGTAAAAAGAGATCGAGAGAGAAAAAAGCATCCAGATCATCAGCTGGGAACTATTCATCACAGAGTTGTTGAGTCCTTAATCAGAGAACCTCTCCAAACGGCGGGTCCACAACCTTGTTTGCATCTGAAGGTCATTCAATCAAGCAGATTTTGTGTGTGTGTGTGTGTGTGTGTGTGTGTGTGTGTGTGTGTGTGTGTGTGTGTGTCTGCATTGCAGAAAAGATTTATACAACAGTTCATCATCACACAGAAAAAAGGTGGGCTAGCGAGTGTGCAGGTGGGAGGTGGTGTGGAGGAATTCCACATAAATTCTTCCTGAGCAATATTACTCGCAATTTGAATGCCATACATGCTCATTCGCATAGTACAACTCATAAAGCTGCAACAAATAATCTGCTAATGTCACATGCCAAGAATAACGATACTTTAGTGATTGTGTCGTCTCTCGCTCTTCCTATCCTAAAGGGACAAGGCCTACGCTTATTGTGCGGTTTCACAACGAGCGTGGGTAATGATTTAATATCTTCGGCGAAAGCCAGGAGGAGTGCAGAATGGGTGGGAGGGCAAAGGCAGAGAGAGGGTTTATGGGAGAGCCTGGGCTCATGCTCCTCGTGGCACGTGGATGGATCAGCCTCACACAAAACAGAGCAGCCGGCCGTGTCCTGTAGCCATGGCAACATACGGCACTATGGCGTCACAAATATTCACGGCTCGTGAAACCGGTCAATGTTGGAGGGACTCGCACACGAGAAGTGGTGCATTGGAAACAACATGTGGTTTTGAAGACCATTACCTTCGGGCGCACCACGGGAGATAGATGAAGACGACGAGGGGTTTCTTTGATATTTCTGAGGTCATGAAACTAACTGCTTTATTATACAGATTCCAAATTCCAAAACAAGACACTCGTGCTGGCCTTTCCCTTGGTGCCTCTTATGAAGGATGGTGTTCCACACACCGAAAATCACATCACCAATAAACCTGTTCTGAACGTCGTCGGCTGCGACCGAGAGGGTATTGATGTGTTTATGAGAAATGAGATGCAAGGAAAAGCCATGGTGAGAATGAAAGGTGTAGTAAGTGGCAAGACCATGATATTCTTGGAATATCAAGACTAAAATATCACTGTTGAGCAAAACATGAGGCAAAGTTTGCAAATTTAAGCAAAACATGAAATAAAGCAGAAAAATATAGATATATATAAAATAATTTTAAAAAATAATAAAAATTATAGAAAAAAATAAGCTGGCGGTAAAAAAAAGAGTGAATTTTTCAAGCTGCACCATCAGTACCAACTACCAAAGATTTACTGGAAATGTAGAAAAAAAAATTCTACAACAAAATTATACAAAATAAATAGGCTGGCGGTACAAAAAGAGTGAATTTTTCAAGCTGCACCGTCAGTACTGACCAAAAGGGATATTGGAAATGCAGGAAAAAACAAAATAATAAAAAGTAATTAAAAAATATAATTATACAAAATAAAAATTGGCTGGCGGTAAAAAAAAGTGAATTTTTCAAGCTGCACCATCAGTACCAACCAAAAAGAATATTGCGAAAGCAGGAAAATAATAATAATTTAATAATAAAAGAATATTTAAAAAATATAATTACCGGTATACCAAAAAAATGGCTGATGGGGGAAAAAGAGTGAATTTTTAAAGCTGCACTGTCCGTACCAACCAAAAAGGGATATTGGAAATGCAGGAAAAATAATAATAAAAAATTAAAACATATAATTATAAATAATAAAAATTGGCTGGCGGTACAAAAAGAGTGATTTTTTCAAGCTGCACCATCAGTACCAACCAAAAGGGATATTGGAAATGCAGAAAAAATAATAATAATAAAAAGTATTTAAAAAATATAATTATACAAAATGAAAATTGGCTGGTGGTAAAAAAAAGTGAATTTTTCAAGCTGCACCATCAGTACCAACTACCAAAGTTTACTGGAAATGTAGAAAAAAAAATTCTACAACAAAATTATATAAAATAAATAGGCTGGCGGTACAAAAAGAGTGAATTTTTCAAGCTGCAGCGTCAGTACTGACCAAAAGGGATATTGGAAATGCAGGGAAAAAAATAATAATAAAAAGTAATTAAAAAATATAATTATACAAAATAAAAATTGGCTGGCGGTAAAAAAAGGTGAATTTTTCAAGCTGCACCATCAGTACCAACCAAAAAGAATATTGCGAAAGCAGGAAAATAATAATAATTTAATAATAAAAGAATATTTAAAAAATATAATTACCGGTATACCAAAAAAATGGCTGATGGGGGGAAAAGAGTGAATTTTTAAAGCTGCACTGTCCGTACCAACCAAAAAGGGATATTGGAAATGCAGGAAAAATAATAATAAAAAATTAAAACATATAATTATAAATAATAAAAATTGGCTGGCGGTACAAAAAGAGTGACTTTTTCAAGCTGCACCATCAGTACCAACCAAAAGGGATATTGGAAATGCAGGAAAAATAATAATAAAAAAAGTAATTAAAAAATATAATAATACAAAAATAAAATTGGCTGGTGGTAAAAAAAAGTGAATTTTTCAAGCTGCACCATCAGTACCAACCGAAAAATAATATTGGAAATGCAGGAAAAATAATAATAATTAAATAATAAATAAAAAATAAAAATATAAAATTACTGGTATACAAAAAAAATGGCTGGTGGGAAAAAAGAGTGAATTTTTCAAGCTGCACCGTCGGTACCAACCACCAAAGGATACTGGTACAGCGATGCTAAGAGCGCGTAGAGATCAGATCCACTCGGTCCTGCTTGAAAATGTCAGGTGGTTGCAATGTGAAGCAATCAAATTAATCACAAGAACAAATGATCTCTTGATAAGGCCTGTCGGTGGTTTTCAAGAAGCCTGTGTTTTCAGGTAATTAAACTCAACTGGTGACCGGGATTTCAGGTGTGATTAATAAGGATGCACGGTAATAAGGTACGTGTAATGATGCTGACCTTGCTGGAAATTACCAAGCTGCTTATAAAGAAGTGTATTTACTGCCAGAATAGCAATGAGTTATCATCTGCCTTCTTATAAAGAGCAAGTGGATGCTCAAAACCAAATCAACGAAGCAATGAGGAAAAAAGGGGGAAACGTGAGGCACAAAACCACATGTAGCAGCGATCAGCACATGTGACAAACCAAACTACTCTTCATATAGTACCAAATACAATTCTGAGCCAATCATAAAGATATGTTGTCACAGCAAAGGGCAAATGCACAAATAATTCAAGTGGCATAACCCAACCAGAGCCATAGAATACCAGAGTTCGGAAAACTCGGTTTCAGCGAAAACGATCGTGATTGGAGGATACGTGATCACATGACCGCAAGGCGCCATCTTGTTACCCATCTTCCCCGAGCGAAATGATAAACTGTGCGCATCTGTGTGGACTGTTATATTTACATCTCGTCATCATAACTTTTCATTCTAAAGTCAGTTTGGAGTGTAAAATATGTCGTGCTGTTCAACATGGGGCAGTTCCAAATCGATCGGACAGAGGACGGAAGATGCATCTTTATCCTCATGATCCGGAAAGGAGGAAAATAGGGTAAGGAAAAGTTCACGTCGCGGAATGGAGAGCCAAAAACAACTCGTTTCTGTGTGTGGTGATGAGAAAAATTATTTTTCCTGTTAAAACAGCAAAATATAGAATCAGAGGAAATAAGAAACAAATAACTTAAATGGTCATTGGTCCGCCATTAGAGAAAGGGATTCCGGTTTACAGATTCCGTTTCTCTCATGGCAGATCAATTATCATTTAAAGTATTTACTTATTTGTTTTAACTGTTCCTTCCGTCCACACAGTTCACCAATTGTGTGCTGAAATGATCGATGACACGCCAACTAGAATCAAGAGTTGCACCACGTGACATCCTATGTCATTAATAAATATGATCTCACAATGGACAATCTCTTCTGTTATGAATGCAATCAGGTTTTGGTCCAAATAATAAAATAATCTGTATGTGTCGACATCCATATGTCATGTAATATTACATGTTATTACATATTTAGGACCATACAGAATCATGAGTGGATCATACATTACATGTATGAAAGCAATATTGCTACTGTAGAAAACCATGAAACGTCACGTAATGTCACATGCTATGGGGATGTTTTGTCTCAGTAAAAGCAAGCTGAGATACAAGAAACTTTGTGACTTGGCATACCTGGTGCATTCAAAAAGTTCATCTTTAGTTATTAAAAAGCTTGAGTCATAGCAAAGAGTCTTGAGGGTCTAATGGTGTATTGAGGGTCTTAATGTGGTCTTGAAGGTATAATGGGGTCTTGAGGGAGGGTCGAAAGTGTCTTGAGGGTCTAATAGCGTCTTAAGGGTATTGAGGCTCCTAAAGTGTCTTAAGGGTCTTTAAGCATTAAAGGGTCAAAGTATTGAAAGGGTCTTCACAATATAATTGTGTCTTGGAGGTCTAATTGGGTCTTGAGTGTCTAATTGCGTCTTTCCAGTCTTAAGTTAAAGCTATATGGATCTTAAGGAGTCTAAAATGTCTCGGGTCTGAGGGTCTGAAGTCAAAAGTCTGTAAGGGTCCAAAGGGTCTGAATATTTAAAGGGTCAGATGTCAAATTATGGTTTGTAAAGGTCCAAAGGGCTTGATGGTTTTAAACGTCGAAAGTAAAAGGTCTGTGAAGGACTAAGTGAATTAAAGTCCTCAAGGTCTCAAAGTAATGTTCCAATAGTAGTCAGGTTCACTATGTTAACAAATATAATTTCGTTCAAAATGTTGGTAGATTAGCAAAACTATACATTTTTGGAATATTCAGAGCATGAGGAACCCAAAAATTAATGTTTACATTTGCATAGACACCTTTGCGAAAATGACACTCAGGACAGTGATGAAGATAGTCAGGTTCACGATGTTAACAAATATAATTTCTTTCAAAATTTTGGGATTAGCAAACCTGTACATTTTTGGAATCTTCAGAGCATGGAGAATCTGAAAATCAATGTTGGCATTTGCACAGACACCTGCATGGCCGCCATTTTGCTTTTTGAAAATGGCCGCCATAAAATACATATTTTGCGCGATCTCGGCTTCTAGTCAACCTAGAAACTTAATTAAATATGCTAATCCTATGTTTTCTGGGTCAAGGAATCCAATAAAGGCCTCAAAATAGTGCTCAGGGTTATAGAAAAGCAACAAACAAAGGTAATTGAAAACCATTGTCTTTATATTTGTGATATAACTGTATTACATAATATATGATATTGCAAGTCCTTTGACGTTATAGGTTGTTATAGGAAGTTATAGGTAGTATCAGATTGAACTATAAGTCCTATACACAGGATCTACGAGGTCTACACCGTTCAGGAATATGCTTTTACAGATCTTCATCACTGTCCGAGTGTCATTTTCGCAAAGGTGTCTACGCAAATGTAAACATTAATTTTTGGATTCCTCATGCTCTGAATATTCCAAAAATGTATAGTTTTGCTAATCTACCAAAATTTTGAACGAAAAAACATAGTGAACCTGACTATAGTGCGTAATCAACGCTACACCACACGTGAGCAAATGGGTAACAATGTGGCGCCTTTTGTTAAGTTCCCCGAACTCTGGTATTCTATGACTCTGAACCCCACCTCCCCCCAACCCCACACCTGTATTTCCGTACTTCATCTCTTCCATAACTTGTCACACTTTTTATGAGGTCCCTACCCAGAAGGAAATATAGGTTTGCTCTCCGTTTATCCATCCGTCCAAGGATATCCCACCTGTGGTTTCTGCACTTTTTGCCCATACTATAACATATTCAACTGAAACATGGTACATGGATTTATAATGATAAGTTACAGAACAAGTTCGAGTTTCAGGGCGTTTTGTCAATTTTTCACAGAGTTTCGCCCTTTTTGGAGTAAGAAAATATGATATTATACATTGTCCAGTTTTCCAGACTTTGCCCCCTTATCCTTTAACATATTCAACTGAAACTTGGTAGGGGACCTGTATTGCAAAGCAGTTCTCCCTCTTGTTTCTTCTTTCCCTTGCCCATTCCCTTTTGCCTCCAACACCTGTAACCAAAGCCCCTTTCATGTTAATACAGCTGTGATTTAATCTGGGCTTTTAAGAGCCTGTCTCTTCGCCCTAGCTGTGATGTATGTGTTCAAGGTTTGGAAACAGAACCCAGTTTGCTGTGAATGCAAGCACCCAGCTGTTCACCCATAAATGCTCACTTTGCTGCCTCTTTCCGCCCCTTGCCCATGTTCTCCAGGCATTCTTCGACACTCTCCCAAACCTCCTCTGCACTTTGCATATCCTTGCTCATGTTACCCCAAATCCTGATCCCGCAGTTCCCACTCTACCCTCTTCCTTTGCACTATAGATTTCCAACTTCAGAGGACTTTGTTCTAACATCACATCTCTCCCAATAGTTTCCGACTGCAGCTCCAGGTATTGCGTGTTTTACATAGATATTCCTTTCATAGGATGTTCACAACTTCTACACCCCTCTCCCTAACTAGTCTCTCCTCCACTTTTATTGGCCTGACCCACAATCAAGACAATAAAGTCTTTCCTCATCTAAAATAATGTGATATCGCATTCGGATTTTGGATTCTTACCCAGAATGTCAACTTTGAGTTTGCTGCTGCTCCTTTCTCATCAATAATGGATGGAGGCCCTGGATTTTAAACTAAATTTCATTGTGTGAGATTTTGATACAGTCTGGCACCACACGAGGCTCACCAAGCTTTCGACATTTGACATACGAGACCACATTCATTCCTGGCTTCCCAACCTCCGCTATGTAAGCAATCAGCAAGGAGCTCTTGACAGCACCCTTCATCTCATCTCATCTCCTACGAGGAGGCTGGAATGCCCCATTGCAGTGTGTTGGGCCCAGTTTTGTTCCTTTTTCTACTGTCCTAGGGAACCCTCTATTCACCTTTCCAAATTATTTCACATTATGCCACATAATAACACATTCCACTGACAGACCAGAGACAGTTGCATCCTCTCAGGAGATCTGGAAATGCTCAATGTTGCTCTGACACATGGAACATGTCATCAATCCAGGTAAGCTTCACATCCTCACCTTGTCTTTATGAAAGGATCATCTGGTGAACCCACCTATCTACTTCATTGAACAACTGGCAGATTTTCAGTCCCTTGAACTTCTGCATCTTACCATCAGTCATGCCCACTCCTGGGCATACCATATCTAAAACCTGGTCTCAAAGGCCAGCCACAGACTGGGTACTCCATTACACCGAGTAATTCCTTGTTACATATGAACTTCTCATGGCCTACAAGATCGTGGCACATCAGTACTGCTCTCTGTTACGGACAGGTGATACCACACCACTCCTCTCACAGCCGGATGCTGTGGGTCTTAGTGTCATTGGCCATCACCAACAAAGAAGCGGAGCCTGTCTCTCCACCTGCGGCCAGGCCTTGTTCTTCCAGTAATCTTTGCATTGTGAGTGCTCACCTTTACTCCTTGTCTCCAGATTGTGGAATCACCACCTCCATGATTCAACACAATATCACTCTTCCCACAGATCTTCAAGCGGACCGTACACCACTATTTCATGTCATCGTCCATAAATACAAACAGGATTTCGACCACAGTTACCACTCTCCCCCACTCGACAAACTCGCCTTCCTGCAGGTTATCACCTCTACCACCGAAGGTAAATGGAGGTTATGTTTTCACCCCTGTCAATTTGTCTGTCTGTCTATTTGTAAACAGTATATCTCACAAAGTTGTGGATGGATTCGGACGAGAATTGGTGGAGAGGTTTGGTATGAGACAAGGAAGAAATGATTCGATTTTTGTGATGATCCGAATGCAGATACGGAATTTTTAATTTTTAAGTGATTCTTCACTACTGAGTGATGGCACCAAAAACGATATATATCCTGATATTTAAAAAAGTTATGGACGACATATGACAAAACTAAGTGGATGAGTTGGTTAGGCTTCAAGAACAAGCCGATTTGATTTTGGTTCAGGTGCAGATCCATGATTTTCTGGTCTACTCTGGGATACAAAACTTAAACTGTTCAGCCTGGCCGAGGTACAGTCATGTGAAAAAGTAAGTACACCCCAGGTAAAGTTTTGACTTTTTCAACATATTTCAACATACAGCTATTTGATCTTCATTTCAACAATACTGATAGATAAAGGTGATATAATATAACAAATATCATGAAACATTTACATTTTGTAGTCCATTGTATAATTTAAATAAACATGAATGCAAATTTCGCATGTAGAAAAAGTAAGTACACCCTTGGCTCTAATAGGTGGTATTGCCCCCTTTGGCAGAAACAACCTCAAGTAGGCGTTTCTTTTAACTCTCTACCAGTCTCTGACATCGACTGGGAGAAATTTTTCCCCACTCCTCCGTGCAGAATTATTTCAGCTGTGCGATGTTTGAGGGGTTTCTTGCATGCACAGCTCGTTTCAAATCCCCCCACAACATCTCGATGGGATTTAGATCCGGGCTTTGACTTGGCCATGCCAGAACCCTCCATTTCTTTCTTTTCAGCCATTCCTTGGTAGATTTACTAGTATGTTTAGGGTCATTGTCATGTTGCAAGGTCCACCTTCGGTTGAGCTTCAACTTTCCGACAGATGGCCTCACATTATCCTGAAGAATTCATAGTGGATTCTATGATGGTGAGCTGCCCAGGCCCTGATGCAGCAAAGCTGCCCCAAACCATAATATTTCCACCACCATGCTTTACAGTTGGTATCAGGTTCTTGTGGTCAAATGCTTTCTTTGGTTTTCGCCAAACATGTCTTCTGGTACTGTGGCCAAATAGCTCTACCTTTGACTCATCTGTCCAGAGCACATTGTTCCAAAAGTGCTGGTCTTTGCCTAGGTGTTCATTGGCAAACTTTAGTCTTGCCCTGATGTTCTTTCTGGACAGCAAAGGTTTCCTCCTGGCACACCTCCCATGTAGATCAAATTTGTGCAGCCTCATTCTAATGGTAGACTCGTGCACTTTGATATCAACAGTGGCAAGAGCTACCTGTAGGTCACGTGATGACATTCTGGGGTTCTTAGAGACTTCTTTCAGCATCTTGCGGTCTGCTCTCGGGCTGAACTTACTGGGGCGGCCTGGCCTGAACAAGTTGGCAGTTGTTTGGAATCTTCTCCACTTGTAGATGACCTTCCGGACAGTCGAATGATTGATTTCAAATTGTTTGGAGATCTTTTTAAATTCCTTCCCAGACTCGGAGGCATCTATAACCTTCTTTCTGAAGGCCTCGGAGAGCTCTTTTGATCTAGGCATGGTGACGCCGCACACTTCCAACAACAAAGCGCAAACCAAACCAAATGTCTGAGGTTTAAATAAGACAGATTCCTCCAAGATCCTCTCTAACGATGTTCTAATCATTTGCACCTGAGCTGGTGCACCTGATTCTAATTTTAGGTATTTGAAATAGTGATAAATGTAGGGGTGTACTTACTTTTTCCAGATGCAAAATTTGCATTTATGTTTGTTTAAATTATACAATGGACTACAAAATGTAAATGTTTCATGATATTTGTTATATTATATCACCTTTGTCTATCAATATTGTTGAAATGAAGATCAAATAGCTGTATGTTGAAATATGTTGAAACATGGGGTGTACTTACTTTTTCACGTGACTGTATGTGCTCTCCCGTGTGCTGTTCTAGTTATCTTTGTTTTTTACTTTTTTCGTGTTTGTTTGTCCAACTGCATGTTCATTCTCCTGCTATTTCCTCACGACTCCACTATCAGTAAGTGACCCTTCTATGCTTTGTCATGTTGCTTTTCAATGAACCTATTTTTTAATACAAAAAAAACATTCACGCTAAGCAGAAGGTTCTTATGTTGAGGTGCATCAGGGTACCAGGTACCGCAAAAAACGGCTGAACCGATCGCAACGAAATTTTCGGTGGGTAATCCTGGGACCCCCTGGAGTAAAATAGGCTATATTGTTTTTCCAATTTTTTCCCCAATTTTCCAATTTTTCCAATTTCCAATTTTCCAGTTTTTCTAAACATGATGGAATAATATTTGCCGATATGAACAGTGATGTGGCTTTTATTGAAATTCTACAAATACTGTTTAGATTTTGATGATTTGCATGTGATATGATTTAACGGATGTTTATAAAAATCGTTTAAACTTAAAAAAGCCTTCAATTTCTGATATTTTGCCTTTTCATTTGGGCCTCCCAATTGAAGCCCCGCCCATAGGGCGGGTACCGTTGCTAGTATGAATAATCGGAATGTTTGTGTGTTTGACTGCAGATATAACCAAGTGTGAGGACACCTTGCGATCCGTGCCGTCCAGCCTCACGCTCTCAATCCGGTCAAAGAAGGCATCGCACCAGTACATCCGGGCATTTTCTGTATCCAGTGACAGGCTGTTGGGCCAAAGCATCGTTTTGGAGGAGACAAATATATTCCGATTGCTACCATCCATCCACGCTCGCTCAATCTTCCCCGTTTTGCTATCCTTGTGGTTTTCTTCCCAGTCAGTCCAGTACATCAGCCTGGGGTGGAGTAATGAAAGAAAAATCAGTATATCATACCAACTAATACACATGTACATGTGATGAGGCCATTAAGCATTGCACATACCAACAGGTTAAAACTAGATGTCAAATGATTAGTACACATCCCATTGGCCCTTTTACAATGCAAGAATTCTTTGCAATATCATCAGTTTTTAAACTAAAACTCGAACAAACATGCAGCCTGAATGTCAGTCGCATACCACTTACACCTATACCCACGCAAACTACAAATCCAGAACACTTGACTCTAAGTCGTAGCAAATGCAAATGCCATGGCTAAATCGCTGTGAGGAAAAGCATTCATAACTGAAATGCTTCTATACTCCCAGCAATACTGGATGGCTCACTAATTTAAGTATTGCCCAAATCGAATGCAGACCGGAGCTGTCTTTAGTCTATAGCGCAGGAGTCAGGACAAACGAAATCATTCGAATAACAAGCTTTCCTCAAGCTGACAAGGCCAACGGTAAGCCCCAACAAGAAAGGAATAGTGCCTGGTCACTTATATAAGAGTGTTTATTAATTTATATTTCTTGAAATCGACTATGTAAGAGAGATGTCTGTCTGTGTGTATGTCTGTCTGTCTGTGTCGCCATTTTTCTCAGAGATGGCTGAACGGATCTTCTTCAAACTTATCAGAGGTTCATCGGTGTGTGCCTGGGAATGTCTTAGGCAAAAAATAATAATAATAATGAATTTTTTTTATTTAAATTTTTATCGCTCGATTGTGCCTAAGCCGTTTAAAATTAATGACAGTTATATACAAGTTCACATTCGCATAAATAAATACAAAACAATCACCAGACATTTGAATACAAATAAATCAAACAATTCCAGAAGTATACGAAGTTGGTAGCTCGGCTTCTTCTTCCTCCTGATCACCATCACACTTAACTCACAAACGTGATGAATGCCACATTCACCCACCAGCATATAAATGAACCCCTTTCCTCTCCTGCCTCCCCCCTTCCCTTTCCCCTCACTCACCCCCCCCCCCCCCCCCTTTCCCCGTTTTCGCCCCTCTCCTCTCTCCCCCTCCCTCCCCTTCCCCCCTTTCCCACCCCTCTCCCCTCCCTTGCCCTCCTCCCCCCTCCCCCACCAGGCAACGCCAGGTACTTCTGCTAGTGCTTGATAAAAATCCTTTTGGCAATACAAAAGAACAATTCCACATGGTGCTGCTGCTAGGCCATTTTGCACATCGTTGTACCTCGCAGACAAAAACGAAATGACGGAAACGATAAGGTGACGAGTATCGAGTCGGTTAAAATACGGCAATTAAATAAATTGCAAGCTCTGAACGTTAACTTTTTGGACAAGAGAGTCTTTTGCTCAGACGAATTTCTGCTGCTCCACACGTCGGCTTTACCTTGCTACCCAGAGTGATCAGCATACCCATATCAACTTTCAGTTGATGAAAACTTACCGTTCAAATTGTCTGCCGATACAGACCAACATTGTCTTTGACAGAATCGAACATTGCTCTGATCCAATTAACGGCTTCATTGAACTCCAGTGTAAATTTCACAATAATTACATTTTTTGTTGTTGTTGTTGTTTTTTGTATACAAGATCGAGGCTCGTGTACGAGCTAACATCAATCACAAAAAAACAAACGGACACACAAAACATACAATAACGGGTCACAAATACTAGGGATAATTACAAATTCCATTCTTATCTCCCAGCTAACTGTAAACATCAATTCAAGTTGCCCAATCATATTTTCATAACCGATCACAAGTGAGGAAATAAAATACCTCACAGTATAAGCAGGCCATAGGGGAATGGTACTCACCCATTAGGGGGATCGACCACTATTGCTCGTGGGTGGGTCATACCACCCTCGATCAGAGTCTTGTAGGCCTGTGATGCCTTCTCCAAACGCGCAACGCTCACCGACTTCAGCCCATCATCCGTCCAGTAGAGGTTGTTTCCCAACCAATCGACCGCGATGCCCTCGACTTGGTTGATATCTAGGAGAAGCGAAAGGGGCAGGGGTTGAAGGCAGTGCCAGCATTATCAATAGAGATTCCACAATGGAACATGATTCTGACATAAATAATTTCAGGAAAAACTCGAACGCCACTCGGTAGAGCGCATACTCCCGCCGTGGGTTTAGTTGGAATAATACGTTTTGTTTAACGTCCCCTCTCCCCAAAACAATAAATGAAAAAGAAAGTAAGCCCGAACTGTCAGAGAATTAATTTTGATATATCTCGGAATTAGAGGAGAAAAACATCATTTAAGAATAAGAATAAAAGCTTTAATGCAGTAAAACAGAAAAAATCTTTCCCAAAAAAATTTCCAAAAAAAATTCCTGGATCCGGAATAATATCCTGAGCTTCACCAAAAACTAATCAATTCTTCCTTATCCCAAGGGCAATCATCCCACCAACTTTCATCCAAATCCGTTCAGAACTTTTCCAGATATCTTGTTCACAAACACACGAACATACGAACATACACACACACGGACGGACACGATCGGATGCGTTACCCCCTGGCGGGAGTAATAAACCTGAAGATCGCAGAGCCTGAACCAGAATTATTTATTTGGTCTGGCAAGCCCATGCGAGGTTTCTTCTTCTTCAGCCTCTCACAACCCTGGGTGAATATGCGATCTTAAATAAAAAAGTTGGGATTTTGCCAAATCTGTTTTATTCGTTTGTTAATATACCTCAGCCATTGACAAATCTGGAACTAAGTCTTTATAAGTTCATCAAATACTGACACCGCGAATGACATTCGCTGAGCTAAATGTTGATATCTCTTCTGAGGTAAAAAAAAAAAAAAAAACAGTTTTAAAGCATTATACGTATCAAACGATACATTTTATGAAACGGGGAAACCTAATACACACTTTGGTGGTTTTAAAATGACAGAATATGTCTTTATTAGAAAGAAAAAAAAGAACCTTGAAGATGACGCTGCTAAAAAAAATACACCGCTCTAACGCATAACCACGAGTTTAAACGAGTTTACAACAAATATGAAAACTATTTTCATATCACAATGTTAAATATAGAATATATAGAAGATAATGTTAAAAAAAAATGAGCCCTATCTTGCAATGGTAAAAAAATCCTTAATAAAATTCCTGGATCGGGAATAATATCCTGAGCTTCACCAAAAACTAATCAATTCTTCCTTATCCCAAGGGCAATCATCCCACCAACTTTCATCCAAATCCGTTCGGAACTTTTCCAGATATCTTGTTCACAAACACACGAACACACACACACACGGACACACACGGACACGAGTGAATGCATTACTCCCTGGCGGGAGTAAAAATACAAACAGGAAGAAGCCACTTGTAAGATTGTGTCCATGTCATATGCACATCTAATTGCCTGAATAAACATGTACTTCTCATTGAGTGCAAAATGTAAAATGAGCTGCTCAAATACATTGCCACATCACTGCCAACAAAGACATCCAGAACACCACCAAGTTTTGTGTTCCGGTCAAAACAGCAGCTTGATGTTGGTGTTCCACGAAGGTGCCATAGTAAAAACATAATTGACATCATGGACGTTGTGAGGAAAGCATGAAGGATTTTGGGGGATTCCACACTGTTGGAGGCAGACAGTCCCAAGATAATTACCATATCACCATGAGATAGTGAATAAAACGCTCTCTCGTTGAGGACTTTTAGGAAGGTGGTAATCTTGAGGAAGTTCAGTCATTCAAACTCCTGAGTCTCCTATCATTTATGATCTTTCTTGGGCAAACCCCATTTGAAAGTTTTGTCTCCAAAGACAGCCACTGACTGGGCATCCTCCATTGTAAAAAGTCCGTCTTTGGCACACCCAAACTCCTATCCACCTACAAGGCCTTCACCCACAGCTTGACGGAGTATTGCTCTCCCCTCTGGGCTGGATCCCCTGCCTCGCATCTTCTTCAGCTTGATGTCATGCAAACCAAGGCCGACAGGATTATTGAAATCTCCCACGATGAAGCTCAGTCTACTGGTCTATCACCTCCCTATCGCAGAGAGTTTGGTAGTCTCTCTGGTTTCTTCATCTTGAACCCTCTGCTTTTTCTGTGCTTTGTCCCCCCTGGGTTTCTGCAGGGCTCACACAGTCCACCATCAGCCCCCTCTGGTGAAATCACTTAAATCCAGGATCAGTGTTCACCTCCACGCATTTGTTCCTCTTTTTTCTCGCTTATGAAACCATCTTCCACATCCTCATCAATGTCATTCTTTCCTCCAGATGTTCAAGACAACTGTTCGCCACCATCTCAAATTGTCACGAATCCAAAACCATTATCTTTTCTACCCTCGTTTACCCCCACCCTGCCCCAATCCATACTCCTTCCAACTTTCCAGTTTTCTATCCTGAGAGTTTCCTTCTGTATCCATCTTGTCCACCCCGTGTATCCTCTCCTGCACGCCCACTCCCCTCTTATATGCATGGTTTGTCTGCCTCCCCCTGCCTTGGCCTTCAACTCTGTTGATGGTGTTTCCCCCTCTCTCTACTGTACGTGTCCTTTTACATCCTGATCCGTTCATTGTACCAATGTGCTCTTCCTTGAGCCTCGACTATATACACAAAAAAAAATTAAAATATCTGCCTACCCCTTTTGGGCTTTGCAAATATATTACATGAAGCTAGTCCACACTTTGTAATTGACTCATAGTTGCCCTTAGTGCAACTTGGGAGGAGCTAAATGATATTATACCCCATAAATACCCCAAAATGAAAATACCCCAAAATACCTCCAAAATACCCCAAAATGAAACCAAAATAAAAATAAAATGAAAAATAATTCCCCAAAAAATAAAAATAATGAAAAGAATGAATAATAATAATAATAAAAATCATAATTAAAAATAATAATAATTAATAATAATTAAAAATAATAATTAATTATTATTAAATAATTAATAATTAATAATTACTAATTATAATAATAATAAATAATAATAATAGAGAATAAAAATAATAATGAAAATAAATAATGAATCATGAAATAATGAAAATAAATAAAAATAGTGAAAAATGAAATGAAAAATACCCCCAAAATACCCCAAAATGAAATTATACCCCAAAAGTATACTTAAATTCTTTCTTATAAGTGCAGGCTAGATAAATTATAATTATTAAAAAGTAGTGCAGCTCCACAGACATTTTAAATCATTTTTAAGTATGCTTACCCAATTATGAATGAAAGAATGAATGCATGATCGTTTTGAGGCCATTTTTCCCCGCTAAAGCGGGGATTAGCCTTGTGGGCCCCATGACCTCATGGTTCCCTGTTTGAGGCAATGTTTTTATGGCCGGATGCCCTTCCTGACGCCAACCCTTAGTCACCTCTTACGATGAGCAGGGATACGGTGTACCTGTTCTAAACCGGGGTACACACCCAGATCATTCATCCCAGCAAGCTGGTACTCAATTTGCCGACCTTGGAAGGATGACAGGCTGAGTCAACCCCCCTGGCGTTAATTCAGCGATCGACCGGGATTCGAACCCAGGATCCTAGGATCCCAAGCCAGCACCCTAACCGCTAAGCCAACACCAGGCTTACCCAATTATGCAATAACGATATCACTCTGCTCCCTCTCCAGCAACTAAGATGAAACTTGTACAAATATTCCAGGAAAAAGAAGAATATTTATACACTATGAACATAATAACAGTGCATTACATTGAAATGGGTCTTATAGATCAGTGCTTATTAAATGGCGACACCAAAAAGGGCTGCCTTCGTTTTACAAGTACTGGATATTAGAGTTTGATCCACTTGTAAACTTGTAAAGCAAAGCGAATAAAGTACTTTTATGTAACTTTTATGTATCTTACTATAATTCACCAAATATCTGTCTGTCTGTTCCCAGGTACCACAAAAACGGCTGAACCGATCACAACGAAATTTTGGGTGGGTAATCCTGGGACCCCCTGGAGTAAAATAGGCTATATTGTTTTTCCAATTTGCCCAATTTTTCCAATGTCTGGGATGGAAGTTTTTCCAAACACGATGGAATAATATTTACCAATATGAATGTGGCTTTTATTGAAATTCCACAAATGCTGTTTAGATTTTGATGATTTACGTGTGATATGATTTCACGGATGTTTATATAAATCGTTTAAAATTAAAAAAAAGCCTTCAATTTCTGATATTTTGCCTTTTCATTTGGGCCTCCCAATTGAAGCCCCACACGTAGCGCAGGTACCGTTGCTAGTATTATGTAATTGCAGAAAGAGAGTAGATGGCTATCCAGTGAATGTACAGCACATCTGTCCGGGATGGAATTACAAATTACTTCTGCTGGTTGCATCATTTCTGGATCATGACTGCTGCTTTGGCAATGCCCCCCTCCTCCCCTCCCCCCCAACCCCCCCCCCCCCCGCAGCAAAAAGCAATACAAATTTAAGAATGTGGCCAACATACTAGCACACAATCAATGCCCTATTCAGATTGAAAGTATCTTTGCCGGAGCAACAATTCACATTCATTGACACGTCTGATGCAATTTAAATGCTCTAATGGTGGCGAGGTTTTCCATTTGAAACTGTTTGCTCGGCATATAGAGGTTTTTAAGTGCAAAGCCCACAATAAAAAATATATATTGGTGTCAAAGCCAGTGACCAATTGCAAATTGATAGTAGGATGAGTTCCCTTACAAGGAACCTCAATGCAAGAAGAGGCCATTAGGCCCATCAAGCTTGTGCAATGATTGCCATCCTAGGATTGTTTGGCCGTGCTCTGCTGAGTATCAACACATACCGTTTTTAAATTCCTCAGTATGACGAGGCCCGGTTCGAACAAACGCCTCCCAGGTTCAGAGCAGATGCTCGAACTATTGCACCATCCACCGTTTCAGTAATAAAACAAACTAATAAATAAATGTATTGGCAATGTATGCAAGGGTTAAATAAATGCAGGAAGCCATTCAAAGTGTTAGTCTGCTAAAATGTCATTTGTGGTTTTCCTATTTTGAGAAGGTTCTGATTTTACAGGTTTTACTCCATAGGCCTACCACATAAGGAACACATTTTGCATGCTTTACCAGGCTATACCATGCGTTTAAGCCGTCTATTTGATGGGAGGCTAATGTGTTCCCCCAATATGCACCATGAAAGACATTAGGTGACGGGGTGTGGGGTGAGGGGAGAGGAAAACTAATTTCCATGCTTTTCTTTTTCCTTTAATCCGTGGGTAGGAGAAGGGGAGATTTGGGGTGTTAGGGGTCACGGGGGCTGCACGACGTGATGCAAAGCACAGCTTGCTCGAAACAAAGTACAATGCATGAGTGTTGATCACGATAACCACACTAAGAAAAATGCTGTTCTTGTATTTACTTAATAGCTTTAAAATGTGGTTTAAAAGGCAAGGGAGAATGATTGCATTAAAAATCTTTTTGAGGAATAAAAATAACTTTTAGACACCGCCTGGCCCAATCAAGTTAATTGAATTGTCACATCAGGCCACAGAGTTAAAGATTACTCATCACATCATTAACAAGAAAGAGCAATCAGAGATTGCAGACCCTCACCAGGATGTGTTTGTAGTTTATGTGGTGTTTATTAGCTGCTGTGTTTGTGTGGTTTAGTGACGACATTGATTTTATGTTCCATCCAATATGGCTGCCAAACCACGTGACCGATGACGTCATTCATTTAATTCTGCCATACAATTTTTGTGTAGATTTTGCACAAGAAATTTCATCCTGATCGGATGTTTTTTTACTTGTCAAATTATGACGTCATAATGGAGGTGTCAAGGAAAATTGACACCTATGACATCATCAATAACATATTTTATTCCCCATGGAGAGTTATTTACAATGAGCCATATCTCAATTTTCTTCTATGTAGCGTTTTCGGAGATATGGAGGTGCAAAGTTTTTCGGTTTTTCCAAGATGGCACCCACACGATATGACCAATGACGTCATAAATATTCGACAGGAGGAGGTGCAGCTATGGTGAAACTTTCCTGTTAATCGGACCAACGGTGGCAGAGAAAAGTATATTTATTCTGTGCGGACAAACAGAGAGACAAACAAACGGACACATGAAAATTCACTCATAAAGCGACACTTGGCAAAAGAGAAAACAAAGTAGAATGGCACTCAGTGGAGCATCCTTTTGACCTCACAAATAATTGGTGGTTGAATTATGTGACCCGATATGCAAATCGTCTTCAGATTTTAAGTTAATCGGATGAAAATTGACAATTTTCGAAATTTGGCCTATTTTGACCTTTTGGCCAATGTTGACCTCAAAAATAGTTGGGGGTTGAATTCAGTTCGCTTATATGCAAATCCTATTCAGATTTCAAGTCAATCGGATGAAAATTGAGGATTTTAGGAATTCGAAAAAAGTGGTTGACCTTTGGCCTATGTTGACCTTGTGACCTATGTTGATCTCAAAAGTATTTGTTGGTTGAATTCAGTTCGCTGATTTGAAAATCCTATTCAAATTTCAAGTCAATGGGATGAAAATTGAGGATTTTAGAAATTTGGAAAAAGTGGTTGACCTTAGGCCTATGTTGACTTTTTAGCAGATGTTGACCTCAAAGATAGTTGCTGGTTGAATTCAGTTCACCGATTTGAAAATCCTATTCAGATTTCAATTCAATGGGATGAAAATTGAGGATTTTAGAAATTTGAAATGGTTGTTGACCTTTGGCCAATGTGGATATTTTGGCCTATGATGACCTTTTGGCCTATGTTGATCTCAAAAATAGTTGGTGGTTGAATTCAGTTAGCTGATATGTAAATTCTATTAAAATTTCAAATCAATCAGCTGAAAATTGAGGCTTTTAGAAATTTGGAAAAAGTGGTTGACCTTAGGCCTATGTTGACTTTTTAGCAGATGTTGACCTCAAAGATAGTTGCTGGTTGAATTCAGTTAGCTGATATGTAAATTCTATTAAAATTTCAAATCAATCAGCTGAAAATTGAGGCTTTTAGAAATTTGGAAAAAGTGGTTGACCTTAGGCCTATGTTGACTTTTTAGCAGATGTTGACCTCAAAGATAGTTGCTGGTTGAATTCAGTTAGCTGATATGTAAATTCTATTAAAATTTCAAATCAATCAGCTGAAAATTGAGGCTTTTAGAAATTTGGAAAAAGTGGTTGACCTTAGGCCTATGTTGACTTTTTAGCAGATGTTGACCTCAAAGATAGTTGCTGGTTGAATTCAGTTCACCGATTTGAAAATCCTATTCAGATTTCAATTCAATGGGATGAAAATTGAGGATTTTAGAAATTTGAAATGGTTGTTGACCTTTGGCCAATGTGGACCTTTTGGCCTATGTTGACCTTTTGGCCTATGTTGATCTCAAAAATAGTTGATTGAATTCAGTTAGCTGATATGAAAATTCCATTCAAATTTCAAGTCAATCGGATGAAAATTGAGGATTTTAGAAACTTGGAAAAGGTTGTTGACCTTTTTGCCTACGCTGATCTCCAAAATAGTTGGTGGTTGAATTCAGTTAGCTGATATGTAAATCCTATTAAAATTTCAAATCAATCGGATGAAAATTGAGGATTTTAGAAACTTGGAAAAGGTTGTTGACCTTTTTGCCTACGCTGATCTCCAAAATAGGTGGTGGTTGAATTCAGTTAGCTGATATGTAAATCCTATTAAAATTTCAAATCAATCGGATGAAAATTGAGGATTTTAGAAACTTGGAAAAGGTTGTTGACCTTTTTGCCTACGCTGATCTCCAAAATAGGTGGTGGTTGAATTCAGTTAGCTGATATGTAAATCCTATTAAAATTTCAAATCAATCGGATGAAAATTGAGGATTTTAGAAACTTGGAAAAGGTTGTTGACCTTTTTGCCTACGTTGATCTCCAAAATAGGTGGTGGTTGAATTCAGTTAGCTGATATGTAAATCCTATTAAAATTTCAAATCAATCAGCTGAAAATTGAGGATTTTAGAAATTTGGAAAAAGTGGTTGACCTTAGGCCTATGTTGACTTTTTAACAGATGTTGACCTCAAAGATAGTTGCTGGTTGAATTCAGTTCACCGATTTGAAAATCCTATTCAGATTTCAATTCAATGGGATGAAAATTGAGGATTTTAGAAATTTGAAATGGTTGTTGACCTTTGGCCAATGTGGACCTTTTGGCCTATGTTGACCTTTTGGCCTATGTTGATCTCAAAAATAGTTGATTGAATTCAGTTAGCTGATATGTAAATCCTATTAAAATTTCAAATCAATCAGCTGAAAATTGAGGATTTTAGAAATTTGGAAAAAGTGGTTGACCTTTGGCCTATGTTGACCTTTTGACCTCAAAAATAAAACGGATTTTGTC
The DNA here is from genome assembly GCF_964187855.1 of Myxine glutinosa. NCBI lineage: Eukaryota > Metazoa > Chordata > Myxini > Myxiniformes > Myxinidae > Myxine > Myxine glutinosa. The sequence continues at coordinate 179,077,988 of NC_136266.1, read as the reverse complement.
GGACCACGAACTCTACCACATGGTGAAGTTTCATGAAGATCGGTTTAAAATTGTGACCTTGGACCGACGCTTGCACAAAAAAAGCATACTCATGTTCTGTATGGACAGACAGCCAGACAAACAAACAGAAGGCAAACAGAGAAACAGACAGACAGACAGACAGACTGACAGACAAACAGACTGACAGACAGACAAATAGACAGACAAACAGACAAACAGACACACAAACAGACACAGATATACAGACAGACAAACATACAGACAAACTGACCCAAATGTAATACCATCTTCCCTGGTGAGGGTAATAATAGGATTACGACATATTAAATGAATATTACTAGTACACGAGTGCAATGATTATCATGGTGCAGAAATCGAGTTGTTTTGTGGCAATTTCAACCTCATGGAACAAAAGTAATGTTGACAACAACAGTCGTGCTGATGCGAACGCGTGTTGCAGAAGAGCTCATGGTTCACTGGATCTGCCTGCTGAGCCTGGAGTTCCTTCCTCGCCCGTCGCCACGTTCTACCATTTAATGTAGTTCGTCATAAGCTATCCGGTGATTATGTTGCGCCAGTGTCGTATCCCCACCGCCCCCTACCTGCCCCTGCCCCCCCACCCCCCCCCCTCGAGACGTGGAACCGAGTTGTGCACTAAACGCAATGCGTTCAATTACCGCATGCGGTTCCTCCGCTATTATTGATTACAATCACAGAAGCAGCGCAATATTAAGTCAAGCTCAATTAACTTTACATCTGCATCTCAAAATGTCGGCGTTAGTGCAGGTTGGATGGCCAAATGGCCTCCAATTTCTTCAGCACCAAACAGGCAAATGCTTGTGTTACATTTATCCTGTTTCGTGTTTTCATCTGAACTTATGACTCAGGATTGCTGAGAACATAAAAAACCAGTCGCTTCGCCCCCAGAAGGTAGATGGAGGTTACGTTTTCACCCCTGTCTGGGTGTCTCTGAACATGATGTCTCAAAAAGTTGTGGATGGATTGGGACGAAATGTGGTGGATAGGTTGGGTGTGTCACAAGGACGAAATGATTCGATTTTGGTGAAGATCACAATCTGGATCCGGGTAGAATTTTTCAGTGATTCTTCACCATCGAGGAGAAATTGGGTGAAAAGGAGGACATCTCAAAAAGTGATGGACGAGTCGTGACTAAACTTGGTGGATGAGTAGGGCAGGTGACACGAACAAGCAGATTCGATTTTGGTTCAGGGCCGAATCCAGATCTGGCCCATCAGTGGATACAAAACATAAACTGTTCGGCCTGTCGGAGGTGTGTGCTCTACCGAGTGGCGTACCGGTTTTCTCTTGCTTTGAGAAGTATTCCTATATTATATGGTATATAATACAATTTGATGTGCTCCTTCCATCTCCGTCACGCTTTATTCCATCGGGTTCCTGTTGTCGTATAATCATAAAAATGGTGCTGATGAAACCGCTACATCAAGCTCCAAGCCAGCTAAAGTCATCTCTATGATTAAGCCGACATGACTTTTTACAACTTTGAAATTTTTTTTCCAGGTAAATCCATTAATACCTTTCCAACGGTACCTTTTTATTACCTTATGACAGCAGGAGCCCTTTGACATAAAGTGTGGCACATGGATGCTCCTTCTTTTAATAAAACATTGTATAATACTCTCTATAAAAGTCCTTCTCCTCCACTCGATTTATGTTCAATCTCTTCTATGAGCCAACGATGTTTTATTCTCTTCGACGAGTTCAAGCTCCATTTATGTTCTGAGATCGTTTAAATGATGTAAAAAGTTTTTTTTTTAGAAGCAAAGAGGTTGTGTTTTGACAAAGCGACTCTGTCCGCGATTAGGGAAGCGGGATAACTTCACCATAGTCAGGTTCACGATGTTTTTTCGTTCAAAATTTTTCGAGATTAGCAAAACTATACATTTTTGGAATATTCAGAGCATGGAGAATCCGAAAATTCATGTTTACATTTGCGTAGACACCTTTGCGAAAATGACACTCAGGACAGTGATGAAGATCTGTAAAAGCATATTCCTCAACGGTATAGACCTTGTAGATCCTGTGTATAGGACTTATAGTTCAATCTGATACTACCTATAACTTCCTATAACAACCTATAACTTCAAAGGACTTGCAATATCATGTATTATGTAATACAGTTATATCACAAATATAAAGACAATGGTTTTCAATTACCTCTGTTTGTTGCTTTTCTATAATCCTGAGCACTATTTTGAGGCCTTTATTGGATTCCTTGACCCAGAAAACATAGGATTAGCATATTTAATTAAGTTTCTAGGTTGACTAGAAGCCGAGATCGCGCAAAATATGTATTTTATGGCGGCCATTTTCAAAATCCAAAATGGCGGCCATGCAGGTGTCTGTGCAAATGCCAACATTGATTTTCAGATTCTCCATGCTCTGAAGATTCCATAAATGTACAGGTTTGCTAATCCCAAAATTTTGAACGAAACTATATTTGTTAACATCGTGAACCTGACGACCAGGAGATGATAAAATAAAGATTCTGTGACACCAGGGTAGTCGGATGATGGAAGTGAGGGGTACGTCGAACCAAACAAAGCACAAAAAGAATGCTGAATACCATATTATTGCATCACTCAATGCAGCTCATACGAAGCTGTTGTTTGATTTAATTTTCCTTTTGGTGTCAACATGATGAAGCAAATGCAGCACTAACCAAATCATTAAATTAAAGGGTTAACATCCCAGTATTGACTTTTGCCCAACTACACCGTATAAATATGTCAAAATGCTTTGGTTTTTATTTTTATTTTTATTTTTTGTATACAAGATCGAGGGTCGTGTAAGAGCTAACATTAATCACAAAAAGAACAAACAAACGGCCTCATAAAACATACAATAAAGGAAGCGGGAGACAAGATGGGGAGAGAGAGGGGAGCACACAAGTACAACAGTAAAGAACAGGGACATCGGGAGATCTGTGCGAGGGTGAGGGCTTGGGGGGAGGAGGCATGGGAAGGGGGGAGGAGGAGGGTAGTTAAAAAAACACATGAACACTGCCAGGACTTCCAAGAAAGAAGTTGGTATTTCAGAAAAGTGGATCTGGGGTGAATTAACGGGGGTAGAAAAGATCAAGGTTTTGGATGGGGGAAGATAAGAGATGGTGGTGAACAGCTGTTTTAAAAATCTGGAGGGAGGAGTGGGATTGAAGAGAGTGAGGGAGTTTGTTCCAGAGGCGGGAGTAAAGAGGAATGAAAGAGTGAAGGTGAGCAGGGAGTCTTGATTTTGGTAGTTTCACCAGGAGAGGGTTGCTGGCAGATCTTGTGCGACCTGTAGGAATATTTGGGGGACAGAGCACAGACAGAATAGGGGAAGCAAGGCTGGAGAGGAGTCTGTAGAAGACAAAGACCACCAAACTGCCTGCGGTGAGTGAGTGCCACCAAACTGCCACCAAACTGCGGCCCTCAGCGTTAGCTTCATCGCGGGAGATTCCAATGATTCTGAAAGCTTTGGTTTCAACAGCGTGAAGACGAGCTAGGTGTGAGGCAGGAGCACCGGCCCAGAGGGGAGAGCAGTATTCCATTGAGCTGCGGATGAAAGCCTTGTATGTGGTGAGGAGCACAGGTGTGCCAAGGAAGGACTTCGCATGACGGAGAATGCCCAGTTGACGACTGGCTTTGGAGGCCAGCTTGGAAATGTGGTTTTCCCAGGAAAGATAATGGCAGATAGTGAGACCCAAAAGCTTGAGTGACAGAACTTCTTGGAGAGGATTGTTGAGAAAGTAGATGGGAGGGTTGTCCAGTCAGTCTTTTCGGAGAGACATAGTAAGAGTGTGAGATTTGTCAGGATTGAAAGACATGTTCCACTTGTTTGACCAGTCTGTGATTTTGTCAAGGTCTGCAGAGAGTGATGAGGCTGCAGACTGCCGATCTGAGGGATGAGGTATGGAGCGGCAAAGAGTGGATTCATCAGCAAAGAGATAGAGATGATTTTTGAGAGGGTAGGATAGATCATTGATGAAGACCAGAAAAAGCACAGGGCCCAGAACACTGCCTTGGGGAACTCCAGCCTGAACAGGAAGGGGAGATGAGAGAAATCCATTCAGGGCCACACATTGACTATGACCAGAGAGGAAGTCCGCAAGCCATGCGTGGAGATTTCCATGGATACCATAGAAGTAGAGTTTGGTGAGCAGAGCGGGGTGCCAGACCATATCAAAGGAACGTGATATGTCAAGAGAGACAGCTCTGATTTCCTGTTTGGCATTGAGGACCTCCATCCATTGTTGAGACAGCAGAAGCAGCATGTCCAGAGTGGAGTGACCTGGTCTGAAACCAAATTGATGATCAGAGATCAAGCCATTGGAGAAGAGGAAAGATTTGATATCCGAAGCAATGATGGATTCCATGACTTTGCTGATAAATTGGTAGCAGACTGATTGGTCTGTAGTTGCAAAGATCTGCTTTTGCACATTTTTTGTGTACAGCGGTAATGTTGGCTAATTTCCAAGCAGATGGCAGATGACCTTGAGCAAAAGAGAAGGTGAAGAGAACAGAGAGAGTGTGAAAGAGCGGCAGAGCAGGATTTTAGGACCCCTGGCTGATGCCGTCTGCTCCAGTTGCAGAATCAGAGTCGAGGTTTGACAGAAACTTCTCCCCCTTGTCAAGAGAAAAGGACACAGAGTCCAGGAGCAGCTGGGTATGACTGGGTAAGGTCGGTACAGAGAGGGACGGGTTTGGGACACAAGATTTTGAGGCAAACACAGAGTTGAGGCATTCAGCTTTTTCACGTGTGGAGTCCGCTGTGTAGCCATTTGAGGTAAGGGAAGGGGTGGAGGGGGAACAAACACCAGAAACAGATTTGACCAGACACCACCAGGATTTGGAATAGGGAGACAGGTTTGAGATTTCAGTCTTGAGAGTAGAGAGATAGTGTTTCCTGGCTCTCCTGAGGGTAGACACACACTTGTTCCAGGCTTTGTGAAAGGAAATGAGATTTCCTTCCATTGGATTTGCCTTCCAGGAGGCGAAAGCAAGTTGTTTAAGTTGAAGGCAAGTAAGTTTTGAGCATTTGATTTGCTATTAACTACATAATTCAAAACCCTTGACACAATAACGATCAAAAACAGAACAAACCGGTTTTATCCCCACTTTTTTTGGGGTCTCCAAACGGATATTGTATCATGACCATGTTGTTGACCTGATTGCACTTGTTTTACATGAAAATGAAGTCAAGGCCCCATGTTTCAGTTCAATAACGTCGCTGTGCTTCTCACGTGTGCCATAAAGTGAAGAGAACTCCAATTGAACAACCAATCAATGCAATATATGATGTCTTTCAATGGCCTCGTGGAAGAGCAATCCCTTTCCAAATGAAAACAACACACCCTGTAGGTGGGAACGAAGGGGTATTTATCCCATGGAGCAAACATCATTCATGGCCAGATAATTAATAGACTATAGAATGAGTATACCTTCCGTGATATTTCATTGGATCTACTAAATCACGGATAGATGTGTACCATCTAGTCCAGGCCAGGTTCGAATTTGGCTTTCCTTTACAGGAGCGACGTTATTGAAAGAATAAGGCAGATCTGACAGTGGAACAAACATCGATGGGACAACTATCGGGGGTGCCTCTTCGTGGTGGTTGTGCCCCCTCTCCCTCCCCAATGCAAGTCGGGGTACAGATATCCATTCATCCCTGCTTCCCGGATTTGTCAGGGCAGTGCAGTCACGGTCACATGGGCACTGATGCCATATGGCATTGTTGCCGAAGCACGATCAAGAACAAACAGAACATTCTCTACCTTCTCATGGGAGAATGACACATAGTCCAGTAGACCACAGGTATGTTGGAGCATGATGGGGACACAACGGAATCAGTTGGGTACATGAGATTTCGAGGCAAAGACAGACTTTTTCAGCCTGCCAGTTGAGAAACAGATAGTTGGGATTGAGGAAGTCCAGAGAAGAGAGCTTTCCCCAAGTCAATTACACCGAAGATATAATGCTATAACTATAGTACATTCAAGTGTTTCCTCTGTATGCTGCATGTGTGAGAAGTGTTATGATTTATGGGAGCGAGACATGGGTAATGAATGTAGAGCAGCAACGAAGGCTGGAAAAGCGAATGGTTCAGTGGATGTGCGGGGTATCGTTGAGAGAGAGGAAGACAAATGATTAATTACGAAAGATGATGGGAATAGAGCCTGTGATGGATGCTGTGAAGAGGAGCAGGTTGAGATGGTTTGGTCATGTGTTGAGGAAGGATGAAAGTGACTGGTTGAGAAGAGTGATGGAAATGAATGTAGAAGGAAGTAGAGGACGGGGAAGACCGAGAAAGACTTGGCTAAAGATGGTGGAAGAAGAAATGCGGGCAAGGGGGTTAACAAGGGGAGATGCAGAAATAGGGCAAGATGGAGAAGATCGTCATGGGGCACGCAAGGTTAACCCCCGCTCTTGCAGGGAAAATGGCCTTAAAATGCATGTTGTTGTTGTGTTGTATTAAAGTGTTTCCTCTCCGTGGTTGTGAGCAATATTTTCCTCCGATGGATTACAGAGATTATATCTCTTTTACTTGAAAATTACCAAATCTCAAATTCAGTCTTAACTTCTTAATTGTTTGAATGAATAAAATGTAAATCATCATTCACCATTTTGCATTCTCTCTGTAAGTGTATTCCCCTACCATATAAAATTAGCACCTCAGCCGCTAATTTCACACCACACACACTTACTTAGTGCCCTGGGGTAATTAAGCATGCCCAGTTGTGCCAACTCCGCAGCCACCTTGCACCAGAGAGAACTTTCAATCACGGCCTTTTATTCCTCCAACCCACCTGGATACCTGATACTAAACTAAACTCCTCTTATTCTCCTCGATTGGAGTTAATATCTCAAGTCTCTCACACCTTACATTTGCCATCTCATGAAAAAGACCAGGTTAGCTTGATCACTGTTGATAATACGATAAATTATGTGGGCAATTAATCTTATGTGGACAATTAAGAAGAGGTGGAAGAAAAGGAAATAAAGGGGGTGGGGCGAGGAGAGAAGGGAATTTTTTGTTGGTTTTTTTTGTATTTAAAACGTTAATCAAAGGGTTGATGTTCAGGGAAGTTAGGGGGAGAAGAGAAAATCTAAGAAATAAGCAATACAGCAAAGGAAAGAAGTTAAATACACAAAACACCGACGGGGAGAGGGAAGCCTCAAGTTACCAGGCCGCGCACACCGTGCGAACAGAAAACGATTTCATTATACACAAGTTTGCACGAATTGCAAACCAAGATTAACTCGAAACACACAGTAACACATACACAATAAAATAACGAGCGAAATTTGACAGACACAAATGGGAAAATACTTAAACTTTGATGCCGTGCAGAGGTCGAGGTTGATTCCTTGCTCAAGGGACCGGAAGCGGAAGTCAAACCCCCCCCAAAAAAAATCTACTATAATAACTAGAGAGTTTATAGAGCACGATACCCTGAGCAGTATTACTTAAATTTTAATAAAATAATGATTTAAACTTTGTTGTTCAAAGATTGTTAAAAAAAAATCTGGAAGTTTAGTGATATTGAAGTGGACCAGAAACAGTCCGGAACAGCACACTTATACACCACCCCATTGAACCTTTATTTAAATTGCAAAACTGGGGGTTCTTGGACGTATTATGGCAGGTGATTTCTGTACTACAGTCTTCAAGCATATAATTAAATATAAATAATTGAAAGATTGCAAGAATTTTCCAACAAAATCGAAAATCATTCCAAACAGGAAACTGCTTTCAAGGACATCATAATGGACACAAACAACAGGTACGAATAACAAAACTAACGTGTTAATTAAGGTGGTGTATAAAACACTGCATCTACAGCAGTAAAATTGCAGATTCTTCTTCATCTATGACCTTCAAAGTTCCTATTTTGTTTCAACTGAATTGTTTACCTGAACACTGTAGAGCGAAGACCACAAATCACCTTTTTCCACTTTCAAAACCCTTCCCTTTAGCAGTACTTGTAAATGTTAAATAAGGTGGTGTATAAGACACTGCATCAACAGTGCTAAACTTCTGGAATTTTTTATACGACTTTTAAAATCATCATTGGATTTCAATTAAATTATATAATTAAACACTGCGCAGGGTAAGGTGTTCTACGAACTCTCGAGTTAAAAATGCTTTCTTGTCAGTTCTGAGCTGAGCATACGCAGCGAGGATACCAATGACAGGAAGTGAGTTGGGTTCATGTCAAACATGCAATTGGGTGGGAAAGGGGAAAACATGCATGATATAAAGATAACCTTTTACTTTATTTTTGGAATTCAATTTCCACGGATTGATGTACGATTGATTACGTTAGTCGAGTTATGAGTACAAAGTATGTCATTTTCATGGAGGAAGATGATAGGCCTGCATCAGGTTAGGGTTTGTACATTAAATTATTCTAGCTCCGACTTGGATTTCCATCTTACTTACAGCAATTGGATAACAAAGGGAAAAAATTTTTAAGGTCTCGTACTTGTTTTGAGGATCGTTTCTCTCTCAGAGCCGTCAATCTTCTGTCGTCCAAGCAACAGGCTTGTTGTGTCTGCAAAGTAGATGGTCTCCGTCGCGGCGTGAAAGTCGATGGCACGTGGGTTCACCAGATTTTCAATGGGGATCATGAAGTCGTGAGGGGTCCGACCTGTAATGTCCATGCCACGCACCATTCCAGGCCGGCCTTTGCAGTACAGCAGAAAGAGGTCGTGTTCAGGCTCTGCATACCGTGCAAGGAGGTTGGGAAATGAAAAGATTGAAGTGACAAGTTTAACTAGGATTTGGTTAGAATTTTAGGCCTTAGTCACCTTACAGGTAAAGTAAGTGGGGGCTATGCAGAAATACTGCTGTACCGGTACATTAAATTGTATGAAAGATGGATTAGACTCAAGGACAATAACAAAGCTCCGTTGTCCCTGTTCTCTGCTGTTGTACTTGTGTGCTTCCCTCTCTCTCCCCCATCTTGTCTCCCGCTCCCTTTATTGTATGTTTTGTGTGGCTCCCCCATCTTGTCTCCCGCTCCCTTTATTGTATGTTTTGTGTGGCCGTTTTTTTTTTTTTTTGTGATGTTAGCTCTTACACGAGCCTCGATCTTGTATACAAAAAAAAAAGGCAACAATTTGTGTCGCACACTTTGCACAGAGAGAACGGAAACATGAGAAAGTGTACGGAGGCCTCACTTTTGCCCTCCAACACCGTCAAGTTTTTCTCATATTGGGTTTGGTTCCAAGTCAAATAAGCATCAAAGTGGTGCGTTGTGATAGTGATGCAAATGACAAGGTGATCATTGCCATGAGCAATGAAAATGAAAAAATGAGATGTGAAATCCCAAGATGGGCGTTTTGGTAGTGGCCTAATTGGCAAGTCCAAAACTTCACTGTGTTGGTACCTTCAGGGTCATAGGTTCAACCCCCACTGGAAACATCATTGAAAAATTGGATTCAAAGATTCCAGAAACCGAAAAAGAATTACCATATTACGATGAGATTGTCTGTAAGAACGGAGCTAGCTCATTATGACCTTCAGGGAAGGGGGTAATCTGCCTTGTCTGGTGTATATGTAATGGCAGTCAAGATTTCGCAATTAACTCTTAATGCCCTCAGCAAAGCTGGGATAGGCACTCGAATGCTACAACTGAGGAGTAATTAAACAGCACCCAAAAACCCCAGAAATGAACCAGAAACACAGAAGCTGTGATGAGTACAAAGTGTCAATAACAGTGCTTGGAGATCAATGGAATGTGTTCATTTAATAGCAGTGAATCAAACAATATGGAAGGATGAGAAAGAAAAAGATCTCACTTTTGCAAGATTTCCCATCACTCCCCAGGCTGAAGCCATGGCGGCAGCGGCAGGTACGCGTCTTATGGCTGGAGGCAAGGAGACACAGGTCGGAGCATCCACCAGGCCTACCCAACTGATCTTGTTCACAGGCGTGGCTGCGCACTGCACGCAACAATGCCAGGTGGCACAGAACGGCATGGGAAGGAATGTGGAAGGGGTGAGAGCAGGGGGGTTAGTGAGAGGGAATTGGTATGGGGACAAAATAGAAGAAAAAATATATGAAGAAGGTAATAACTTGAAATAACCACGTTGAACCATATCGTTTCATCACCAGCCCAACAGCTGCTTCATTACATTTGTCCAGGTGAAGAGCTGTTATTATATGTTGCAGGTGCTCAGGATGAGCAAGAATTGGAATCTATTAAGCTACAGTATACACTACCGGTCAAAAGTTTTGCAACACCTCAATTTCTCTAGTTTTTATTGAAATTTACGCAGTTTAATGTCTCAATGTACTCTGAAATTAAGCATAGAACAAATGAACAATTGGAGATAAAGTAGAAATCATAGAATCATTTTGTTTCACAAAATTTAATTTAAATGTTTGACTCAGCAAAGTCGCCACCTTTTGCAGATATAACTGCCGAACACACTCGTGGCATTCTTTCTACAATGGAAATCAAATATTGTTCGGGAAGTTCTTCCCAACACGGTTGCAGAGGTTCCCACAAATGTGTTGCACTCGTAGGTTGCTTTGCTTTCACCCTTCTGTCCAGTTCATCCCAAACCAGCTCGATGGGGTTTAAGTCTGGAGACTGTGCTGGCCATTCCATGAATTGAAGCCTACCGTCTTGTTCTTTTCCTCGAAGGTAGTTTTGACATAGCCTGGAGGTGTGTTTAGGGTCATTATCTTGCTGTAAGATGAACCCCTGACCAACTAGGCATATACCAGAGGGGTATTGCATGGCGCTGCAAAATGCTGTGGTAGCCCTTTTGGTTCAGGTTGCCAGTCACTTTGTGCAAGTCGCCGACTCTGGATCAAGCAAAAGAGCCTCAGACCATCACGCTTCCTCTTCCATGTTTGATAGTTGGTGTCACACAGTGAGGAACCATCCTTGCGCCTACTCGACGGCATACAAAAACCCTGCGTGATGAACCAAAGATTTCAAGTTTTGATTCATTGGTTCATAAGACCTTCTTCCAGCCTTCAGTAGTCGACTGGCGGAGCTTCATGGCCCAGGCAAGCCTCTTTTTCTTATTTTTCCATCTTAGAAATGGCTTTCTTACTGCCACTTGACCTGTCAAACCTGCAGCTCCAAGTCTTCTCTTCACAGTTTAAACTGAGACTTGCTTACTTCGACCAGTGTTAAGCTGTGCTTGAAGCTGTTGTCTCTTTGAGCCGCCTATCACGCAAGCTGTTGACTCTCAGAAACTTGTCTTCTGTTTCTGTTGTGGCTTTGGGTCTGCCAGACCTCTTCCTGTCAGAGTTTCCTCCAGTTTCCAATATACTACTTCCTGCAGTACAATATTGTCCAAATAACGCTTCAGAGGGTGAAATAACAGTCTGTTCCAATACAGAACAATACTTTTATACAGACAGAGGGTTTGTAATCAAGTAATCAGCAGAGGTTGGGACACCTGTAGGAATTGTTTGCATCAACTTTCAAGGCTTAATTTACTTACATTGCTGCAGAACAGCTGTAAGTTGTTAACCCATTACTTGTTCCCTGAAGAAGGCCTTTTTTTTTTTTACAATAAGCTGTGCAATTTACATTATTTTTCCGTTTTTGCAAACCTAAACTTTTTTTTTAACATCGAGCAGTTTACTGTTTACCTTTGTATCATTTCAGGTTATTCACTGTTCGAAAACTTTTGACCGGAAGTGTATATGTTTTGATTTATACTGGACATGACAAGAAAAGGAGAAACTAGAACGGAATTCGGGAGAACACGTACCTGCACCAGGCTGAACAGTTTATGTTTTGTATCCCACTGAGAGGTCGGATCTAGATCCCGACATGGATCTAAATCCAATTAGCTTGTTATATATATATATATATATATATATATATATATATATATATATATATATATATATATATATATATATATATATATATATGTGGGGCTTGAGATCCCCCTCCCCCTTTGTGCTCTCTTACTGTTTGACTAATTACCAAGTACTGTATAACCAATGTTGTTCTGTTTTGCGAATTGCTATATGCAAGTAACCAATTATATGTTTTGTTTTGATTAATTGCTGTATCCTTTTAAATACTTTTATTCCTTTCTTATCCTTTGAAAGCTTGTTAAAACCTTATAAGGAGATATATATGCTTTGTACTCTGTGGAAATCCAACTATTCCCCTTTGCTCATGGCCTCGGTTGCAAATTGTTATCTTTCTAGCCTAAATCAATCTCCTTCCTGTTGACACATTTATGACTGTTCACTCCCTCCATACTTTCCCAACCAAAGGACTTGTCTTACATTACTTTGTTTGTAAAGCCTTTTAAGGATTATATATTTTGTGTGACTTTATGCCTCGATGATGGCATGTTCTCTTTTAATGTCGAAATCCAGCTTGTGTTCTCATACTATGGTCTCGGCAGCAGCTGTTATACTCCCCCTCTCCTCCAAAGTTCTCAATTTCTCCTTGTTGACAGATTCATGGCTGTCCACTCCTTATCTCCTTGTTCTTTCCCTTCAAGCCTCAATGATTGTCCCTTCAAGCTTCAATGATTATGATATCAAAAGGCATAACCCTTGCCTGGCCTCGGACTTCCTTAAACTAACTGAACAACAGGAAGGGACTATGGTGGGGGCCATATGAGGCCACCCCTTGTCCCCTGTCCTGATGATGTTAAACCACACCTCTATATTTCATATATATAATGAAGCCCTGATCGAACCTTTTTAGAGCATCTTGTTGTTGAGTTGGTCATTTAGGTGAGCTTCTTGCGACATCCTGTTTTCCGCAAGCTTGTGTATAACGAGTTCTAATAAATATCAGTTGTTCCTTCTCTCAGTCTTGAGTCTAAGTCTCTGAGTCTCGAGTCCTAAGTCTCCAACCCGTCATATATATATATATATATATATATATATATATATATATATATATATATATATATATATATATATATATATATATATATATATACATATATATATATATAAATATATATATATATATATATATATATATATATATATATATATATATATATTTCGTCCCTGTTACATACCAAACATCCCTGATCCGCCAAATTTCGTCCGAATCCGTCCACAACTTTTTGAGATATCCTGTTTACAAACAAGCAAACAAGAAAGATGTGCAGAGCACACACAATACTTAACCCCAACCTTTCCCCACATCCCCAAAAAAAATCAACCCCACACCCCCCCCCCCCCCCCCCCACAACCCCAAATAAGTTGCCATGGATACATTAAATTGTCCGTTTCATCAATATTTAAATTGACGATCTTGATCAAAGCTCAGTTCAATCGGATGAAAATAGATTATTTTTCAGATGAAAAATTATTATTTTACAATTTTGACATTGAGTTGACCTTTTGACCGAAAAAAATAAGAGCTTTCCCAATTCAGTGATGCACTATGCAATTGCAGTTTAATTTTGCAAGTTAATAGAATAAAAATGAACAATGCTTAGACGAAAATTGATGAATTTTGAAGTTTGGCCTTGAGTTGACCTTTGACATTTTGACCGCAAAAATAGTTTGTTTCCCAATTTAGTGATGCAATATGCAAATGCTGTTCAACTTTCAAATGAATCGGATTGAAAATGACAATTTTAGAAATTTGACCTGAAGACGACCTTTGACCTCAAAATCAATAGGCTTCTTCCTTATGACGAACTCTACCATCTGATAAAGTTTCATGAAGACCGGTTTAAAATTGTGACCTTCAGACGATTGACATACAAACATACAAACAAACAAACAGATTATATTGAATTTTAACAAAACAAACAGATTATATATATTGAATATGACAGACAGACTTGTAAACAAACAAACAGACAAATAATGCACAAGACCAACCAACATACTTGAAAAATGTTCGATTTTGTAAGTAACAAACATAAACAGACAAGCAAACAAACAGACGGGTGAAAACATAACCTCCATCCACGCTTAGTGGTGAAAGTAATCATTTTATCCTTTCATTATCTTAAGCACAATTTAATGTAAGAACAACGTAAATTAAGCACAGAAATGATACAAGAATCAAGCAAGTTTTTGGGACACAATAATCCATGTTTCCTGCCATTGCCATTCAAAATACCTGGAAGATTCAAAATGTAGTGTTTGAGTGCTGAAAGATTAAAGATATATTGGCATCTTTGTGGCCACCTTTTAAAATGAACGTTCCTATTCTGGATCGGCGATGAAAGGCTGAACTGTGGGAACCCTACCAGTTTGTAAATTATGGCCCTCTCGAATCACATACATGATGGACTCTCACATTTTTTTCCTCTGCTACCAAAGGTGGATGGAGGTTATGTTTTCAACCCTGTCTGTCTGGTTTTTTTTTTGTTACTTGGCAAAAAATAAATTTCTTTGACAAGTATGTTCATCACTCTGGTTTGTGTGTTTGTTTGTGTGTGTGTTTGTCTGTCCGCTCACTTATACTTGCCTACAGGTCACTATTTTAAACCGATCTTCACGAAACTTCACCAAATGGTAGAGTTTGTGGTCCGACAAAATCCGATATATTTTTGAGGCGAAAAGGTCAACATAGGTCAAAGGTCAACCACTTTTCTCAAATTCCTAAAATCCTCAATTTCCATCTGATTGACTTGAAATCTGAATAGGATTTGCATATAAGCGAACTGAATTCAACCACCAACTATTTTTGAGGTCAACATAGGCCAGAGTCAACATAGGCCAAATTTCTAAAATTGACAATTTTCATCCGATTAACTTAATTTGAAGAAGATTTGCATATCAGGTCACATAATTCATACACCAATTATTTGTGAGGTCAAAAGGATTTTTATTGTTTTTGTATACAACATCGAGGCTCGTGAAAGAGCTACCATTAATCACACACAAAGTCAAACCGACACATAAAACACAAAATAAGGGGAGTGGTAGAAAAGATGGGGAGAGAGGGGGAAGGACACAAACACAACATATGAGAGCAGGGACATCGACAGAACTGTGGGAGGGAGAGGGCGTGGGGGGAGGTGGGAGAGGTATAAAACATAGGAACACTGCAAGGACTTCCAGGAAAGAAGTTGGAATTTCAAAAAAAGTGTATCTGGGGTGAATTAGCAGGGGTAGAAAAGATCAAGGTTTTACATGGGGGAAGATAAGAGATGGTGGTGAACAGCTGTTTTAAAGACCTGGAGGGAGGAGTAGGATTGAAGGGAGTGGGGAAGTTTGTTACAGAGGCGGAAAAAAAGAGGAATGAAGGAGTGAAGGTGAGCAGAGAGTCTTGATTTTGGCAGTTTGACCATAAGAGGGTTGCAGGCAGATCTTGTGCGACCTGTAGGAATATTAGGGGGACAGAGCACAGAGAGAGCTGGGGGAGCAAGGCCAGAGAGGTTTCGGTAGAAGACAGAAAGACCACCCAACCTGCCTGTGGTGAGTGAGTGAAAGGCCCTCGGAGTTAGCTTCATCAAAGGAGATTCCAATGATTCTGAAAGCTTTGGTTTCAACAGCGTGTTGCCGAGCTAGGAATGAGGCAGGAGTACCGGCCCAGATGGGGGAACAGTATTCCATTGAGCTGTGGATGAAAGCCTCGTATGTAGTGAGGAGCTCAGGTGTGCCAAGGAAGGACTTCGCACGACGGAGGATGCCCAGTCGGCGACTGGCTTTGGAGGCAAGCTTGGAAATGTGGTTTTCCCAAGAAAAATCATGGCAGATAGTGAGACCCAAAAGCTTGAGCGGCAGAACTTCTTGGAGAGGATTGTTGAGAAAGTAGATGGGAGGGTTGTCCAGTCGGTCTTTTCGGAGAGACATCCTAAGAGTGTGAGATTTGTCAGGATTGAAAGACATGTTCCACTTGTTTGCCCAGTCTGTGATTTTGTCAAGGTCTGAAGAGAGTGAGGAGGCTGCAGACTGCCGATCTGAGGGATGAGGGATGGAGTGGCAGAGAGTGGAGTCTTCAACAAAGAGATAGAGAGGATTTTCCAGAGTCAGAGAGATCATTGATAAAGACCAGAAAAAGCACAGGGCCCAGAACACTACCTTGGGGAACTCCAGCCAGAACAGGAGGCGGAGATGAGAGAAATCAATTCAGGGCCACACGTTGCCTTCAACCAGAGAAAAAGTCCGCAAGCCATGAGTGGAGATGTCCATAGATACCATAGGAGGAGAGTTTGGTGAGCAGAGCTGGGTGCCAGACCGTATCGAAGCCACGTGATATGTCAAGGGAGACAGCTCTGATTTCCTGTTTAGCATTGAGGACCTCCCTCCATTGTTGAGGCAGCAGAAGCAGCATGTCGAGAGTAGAAGGACCTGATCTGAATCCAAATTGATGATCGGAGATCAAGCCATTGGAGAAGAGGAAGGATTTGATATCCGAAGCAATGATGGATTCCATGACTTTGCTGATAATTGGGAGCAGGCTGATTGGTCTGTAGTTGCAAGGATGTGTTTTTGCACCTTTTTGTGTAAAGTGGTAATGTTTACTGATTTCCAAGATGCAGGCAGATGACCTTGAGAAAAAGAAAGGGTGAAAAGAACAGAGAGAGGGTGAGATAGAACAGAAGAGCAGGATTTTAGGACCCGTGGGCAAATGCCGTCTGGTCCAGTTGCAGAATCAGAGTCGAGGTTTGACAAAAACTTCTCCACCTTGTCAGGAGAGAAGGACACAGAGTCCAGGAGCAGTTTGGTTCGACTGCGTAAGGTGGGAACAGAGAGAGATGGGTTTGGGACACAAGATTTTGAGGCAAACAGAGTTGAGGCAATTCCGCTTTGTCACATGCGGTGTCAACTGTGTAGCCATTTGAGGTAAGGGAGGGGGTGGAGGGGGAACAAACACCAGAAACGGATTTGACCAGACGCCACCAGGATTTGGAGGAAGGAAACAGGTTTGAGAGTTCATTCTTGAGTGTGGAGAGATAGTGCTTCCTGGCACTACTGAGGGTAGACACACACTTGTTCCGAGCTTTGTGGAAGGAACTGAGATTGCTTTCAGTTGGATTTGCCTTCCAGGAGGCAAAGGCAAGTTGTTTCAGGGCAACTGCCTCACCACAAGATTCAGTGTACCACTGTACCATGGACGGGAGGAAGTGTATGACAACTGAAGACGAGATGGGATAAATCTGTGCATGAGAGAGAACAGTTTGCTTTGGAAGAATTCCCAGGAAGAATTATTGATGTCAGAGGCAGTGGAGATGGGAGACCAGTCCAGATGATTGATGGCTGCTTGCAGACCGTGCCAGTCAGCCTGAGTGAAATGCCAGACCGGTCAGTGCTGAGGAGGCTCTCTGAGAATGGCCAGAGAGATGTCCACTTTAACAAGCACATGATCAGAAGAACCGATTGGAGCAGAAGAAGAGCAGCAGACATTTGCAGGGAAGTTTGTCATAACCAAGTCCAGAAGAGAAGATACTCCAATGACTGAGGTCCGGGTCAGGAAATTGACAGATTGTGTCAGTCCCAGTGAGTTGCAGAAGTCCTTTGCTGAGGTGCCATGGCTGGTGAGAGAGGGACCCACACCCAGCCAGCTGGCATGATGACAGTTGAAGTCGCCACATATGAGGAAGAGAGAGTTGGGATGAGTTGATAGAAGTTGGTCCATGTTGTCAGACAGCGAAATGTAAATGGAGTCATCACTGTTTGGAGGACGGTACAGAACACATATGAACAAAAGGTGGGAGTGGAGAGGAAGCCGTAGCCAGAGGTTCTCCTGGGGGTGGGGTGGAGAGAGGGCAGTGCACGGAGAGTGAGGAAGAGAGTTTTTGATAATAGCAACCCCACCACCAGCACGAGGCTCAGGTCTATCATACCAGAGGAGGGAGTAACCAGGAAGAGATATTAAGGAATCAGAGACATCTTGAAGGAGGAAAGTTTCTGTTAAGCAGATCAAGTCTGGATTGTCAGAAGCAACCTGAATGGAGAGATCAATCAGGTTTGAGCGAAGGCCCGGATGTTTGAGGTCCATACCGTTAATGAGGAGAGAGGGTGAGCATCGGGTGCAGGACAGGGGAGGGGTAGGGTCAGATGAAGGATGAGAGGGGGAGGTGGGGAGAGCAGTTGATAGTGTGGCAGAGATAACAGAAGAGTTACAAGAAAGGGAAGGATGAGAAGGACGAAAGGTTTGATGGTGATGGGATGAGGCACAGTGAGGGGTTATTTGAGGGGGGGGCAGAGGAAAGTAGAAGGTTGGGGGAGGTGGAGGTATGAGATAGAAGGGAGACGAAGTGGGGAGGAGGCAGCTTTGAGGAGGAGGGGGGAGAATTGGAGAGGGATGGTAGGGGGGGAGATTTGAAGGGGAGGGGTTGGGGGGAGTTTTGAAGGGGAGGAGTGAGGGAGTGAGTTTAGGGGGGAGGGGCAAGGGGGAAGATTTGGAGGGGAGAGGCAGGGATGAGTTTGGAAAGTGGATGATTCATGAAAGACGAACATTTATAACAAATTGGGTTTATTGTGATTTTCAAGTTAGCGATCCGTTTAAGAACGATGGAGGAGGGGTGGAATGAATGTGAATTTAGAGCATGTCGAGAGGAAGAATTGTAAGAGATTGAATTTTTTTTTTGAAGTGGAATGAGTTGAAGAGGAAATTGAAAAGAGCCTTTTAAATAGGAAGAAAAACAGCGTGTTGTAATATACCACTGAATAAAACCATGCAGGGGAAAGTTTAAACATATTTAAACAGAACCGTGAAGAACAATCTAATATTCATAAAAATACCAACGGGGAGAGGGCCTCGAGGGACAACCACGAGTCACGTGAACAGGGCAAATGGTGGAAGGCAAGGAGATAATGGGGGCGGGGTGAGACAGCGCACATGGACAGAAGCACACGATGAGACAACGGCACATGTGGAGAAAGGGATATAAATGTTTTTTTGTTTTGTTTTTTGGAGGGGAGGGGGTTAAAACGCTAGACAAAGAGTAGATGTTCAGGGAAATTTGGGGGAGAAGGGAAAAATCTAAGAACCAAGCAAAGATACTTTACTGAGTGCCATTCTACTTTGTTCTCTTTTGCCAAGTGTCGCCCCATGAGTGATTTTTCATCTGTCTGTCTGTTTGTTTGTGAACAAGATATCTCAAAAGGTTGTGGACGAATTTGGATAAAATTTGGCAGAGAGGTAGTGTATGTGACAAGGACTAAATGGTTAGATTTTGGTGAAGATCCGGATTCGGATCCAGTTAGTGGACTTTTTAAAGTGATTTCACCATTGGGAGATCGGGCCAAAAACGATATATAGCAGGATATCTCAAAAAGTTGTGGATGGATTTGGACGAAACTTGGTGGACACGTTGGGTGTCTGACAAGGACGATTCATTTGAATTTTAGTGAAGATCTGAATATGGATTCGGATCCAGTTAGTAGATTTTTAATAGTGATTCTTCACCATTGGGAGATCGGGCCAAAAACGATATATAACAGGATATCTCAAAAGGTTATGGACGGATTTGTACGAAACTTGGTGGACAGGTTGTCTGTCTGACAAGGAATAATCTATTCAATTTTGGTGAAGATATGAATATGGATTCGGATACGATAATTATTTAATTTATAAGTGATTCTTCACCATTGAGAGATAGGACTAAACCCGATACATAGAACGATATCTCAAAAAGTTATGGACGACTTATGACTAAACTTGGTGGACGAGTTGGTTAGGTGACAAGAACAAGCCGATCAGATTTTGGTTCAGGTCCGAATCCAGATCCGGCCTATCAGTGGGATACAAAACATAAACTGTTCAGCATGGTGGAGGTATGCTCTCTACTGAGCGCTGCTCTAGTTTTGCTTTGAATCAGTTCTAAACTACCGTCTAACAGTCTTCTGTTGAATCACGTGTATGACTTAGTAGTTAGCCGGATGGCATCAAGGTACAAATATTCTTCTCTAAGCTGTTCGAATCTCAACCGAGATAATAACTGGCATCCTGGTGTTTCACAGGTGAGGTGATTCATCAGTGTGTGTGTGGACGTTAAGGTGGGCATCTCATCTCCTGGCATTAGTTGGTGGACGTTAAATATCCCACGGTGTCCTTCCGTAAAGAGATGGTAAGCTATCGCCGGCACCCTGATCAGATTCCTCAAAGAAAATGAGTGTGTGTATACACGCATATGCATATACACAGTAGATATGAGTTTGTGCCTTAAGCCGCTTAACTTTGTGCCAAAATTTACCTTGATAAGAGTGAATTTAGAATTTAGCCATGAATTTGAAATCTTTTTTTTTTTTTTGCCTCTTGACATACCTAGTGGTAAATTAGAATTTATCTTGCAGTAAATTTTGATACCCTACACCAGATCTTAAATTCCCTTGCAATCAAGTTTGACTTTCACTGTGGTAGAAGCTGTTGATCTTGTCCAATGTCATTACAAATTAATTTCATTTTTCATTAATGATCTCTCATTCCATTGTAATGTAGTTTTGAAAAAGTCTCTGCAAGTTTGACCACAGACATGAAGTTGTTTACCCTGCGCTCGCGAAGCAAAGAGTGGGGTTAAGCGATCATGTGCGTACGTACGTGTCTGCATTTTTTAAATCCATTTTCTCGGAAATCGTTGGTCCGATTGACACAAATTTTTCACCATAGTATATGCATCGACTCATATATAATTTTTACTCATTTCTATTATGACGTCATAAATCACGTGGTACGGACGCTATCTTGGAAAAGCTTTGCATCTCTACATCGCCAAAACTGTTCAATGGAAAAACATTGGCACATAGTTCATTGGCAAGTACTCCCCTTGGGGAATAAGATATGTCAATGATGATGTCATCGGTGCCTTCATTATGACGCCATAGTTCGACAAGTACGCTTGATCCAATCAGTATGAAATGTTTTTCTCTCTGCAACTGTTGGTCTGATGAACACGAATTTTTCACCATAGGAGCGCCTCCAACTGCAGAATTTAAAAAATAATTCTGACGTCATAGGCCACGTGGTACAGGCGCCATCTTGGAAAAACCGAAAAAAGTTGCACCTCCACAGTCACGTGAAAAAGTAAGCACACCCCATGTAAAATCTTGACTTTTTAAACATATTTCAACATACAGCTATTTGATCTTCATTTCAACAATATTGATAGATAAAGGTGATATAATATAACAAATATCATTAAACATTTACATTTTCTAGTCCATTGTATAATTTAAATAAACATAAATGCAAATTTCGCATGTGGAAAAAGTAAGTACACCCCTACATTTATCACCACTTCAAATACCTAAAATTAGAATCAGGTGCACCAGCTCAGGTGCAGATGATTAGAACATCGTCAGAGAGGATCTTGGAGGAACCTGTCTTATTTAAACCTCAGACATTTAGTTTTGTTTACTCTTTGTTGTTGAAGTGTGCGGCGTCACCATGCCTAGATCAAAAGAGCTCTCTGAGGCCTTCAGAAAGAAGGTTATCGATGCCTGCGAGTCTGGGAAGGGATATAAAAAGATCTCCAAACAATTTGAAATCAATCATTCGACTATCCGGAAGATCATCTACAAGTGGAGAAGATTCCAAACAACTGCCAACTTGTTCAGGCCAGGCTGCCCCAGCAAGTTCAGCCCGAGAGCAGACCGCAAGATGCTGAAAGAAGTCTCTAAGAACCCCAGAATGTCATTACGGGATCTACAGGTAGCTCTTGCCACTGTTGATGTCAAAGTGCACGAATCTACCATTAGAAAGAGGCTGCACAAATTTGATCTACATGGGAGGTGTGCCAGGAGGAAACCTTTGCTGTACAGAAAGAACATCAGGGCAAGACTAAAGTTTGCCAATGAACACCTTGGCAAAGACCAGCACTTCTGGAACAATGTGCTATGGACAGATGTGTCAAAGGTAGAGCTATTTGACCACAGTACCAGAAGACATGTTTGGCAAAAACCAAAGAAAGCATTTGACCACAAGAACCTGATACCAACTGTAAAGCATGGTGGTGGAAATATTATGGTTTGGGGCAGCTTTGCTGCATCAGGGCCTGGGCAGCTCACCATCATAGAATCCACTATGAATTCTTCATTGTACCAAAGGTGCTTGAGGATAATGTGAAGCCATCTGTCGGAAAGTTGAAGCTCAACCGAAGGTGGACCTTGCAACATGACAATGACCCTAAACATACCAGTAAATCCACCAAGGAATGGCTGAAAAGAAAGAAATGGAGGGTTCTGGAATGGCCAAGTCAAAGCCCGGATCTAAATCCCATTGAGATGTTGTGGGGGGATTTGAAATGAGCTGTGCATGCAAGAAACCATTCAAACATCACACAGCTGAAAGAATTCTGCATGGAGGAGTGGGCAAACATTTCTCCCAGTCGATGTCAGAGACTGGTAGACAGTTATAAGAAACGCGTACTTGAGGTTGTTTCTGCCAAAAGGGGCAATACCACCTATTAGAGCCAAGGGTGTACTTACTTTTTCCACATGCAAAATTTGCATTTATGTTTATTTAAATTATACAATGGACAACAAAATGTAAATGTTTCCTTAATATTTGTTATATTATATCACCTTTATCTATAAATATTGTTGAAATGAAGATAAAATAG
The DNA here is from genome assembly GCF_964187855.1 of Myxine glutinosa. Taxonomy (NCBI): domain Eukaryota; kingdom Metazoa; phylum Chordata; class Myxini; order Myxiniformes; family Myxinidae; genus Myxine; species Myxine glutinosa. The sequence goes on along the minus strand of NC_136266.1, from coordinate 179,055,483 downwards.
CTGTATGTTGAAATATGTTGAAAAAGTCAAAACTTTACATGGGGTGAACTTACTTTTTCACGTGACTGTATATCTCGGAGACCGCCTCATGGAAAAAATTGAAACGTAGCTCATTGTAAAGAACTCAGCATAAGGAATGTGTTTTTATCGATAACATCATTGGTGCCTTAATTATGACATCATAATTTGACAAGTACAACGCTTAGTCCGATCATTTTCAAATTTATTGAGTGTGATCTACGCAACAATTATATTGGCGAATGTAAATTTACGATGTCATCAGTCACGTGGTCTGGCAGCCATATTGTATCGAAGCAAAAATATTTGAAAATATTCTCTGAAACCGCTTAGCCTATCAATGGGAAACTCTAACTAATTGATCAACTATCCACTTTGGATAGTGATCTAACCATTAGGGTTAGGGATCTAACCATCTAACCATTAGGGTTAGGGATCTAACCATTAGGGATGCTCCAATCGGATCATCTGATCATGTCCTTGTTAAAGTGGACATCTCTCTGACAATCCTCAGGGAGCCTGCTCAGCGTCAACGAGTCTGGCATTTCACTCAGGCCAACTGGCACGGTCTTCAAGCAGCCATCAATCATCTGGACTGGTCTCCCATCTCTACCACCTCTGACATCAACTCATCCTGGGAATTCTTCCAAAGTAAATTGCTCTCTCTCATGCACAGATTTATCCCATCTCGTCTTCAGTTGTCATACCCTTCCTCCCGTCCATGGTACACGGAATCTTGTGGTGAGGCTGTTGCCCAGAAACAACTTGCCTTCGTCTCCTGGAAAGCAAATCCAACGGAAGGAAATCTCATTTCCTTTCACAAAGCCCGAAACAAGTGTGTGTCCACCCTCAGGAGAGCCAGGAAACAATATCTCTCCGTTCTCAAGACCGAACTCTCTTATCTGTCTCCCTCTTCCAAATCCTGGTGGCGTCTGGTCAAATCCGTTTCTGGTGTTTGTTCCCCCTCCATCCCCCCCCTTACCTCAAACGGCTACACAGCTGAATCCGCACGTGAAAAAGCTGAATGCCTCAACTCTGTGTTTGCCTCTAAATCTTGTGTCCCAAACCCATCCCTCTCTGTACCCACCATACCCAGTCGTACCCTGCTGCTCCTGGACTCCGTGTCCTTTCCTCCTGACAAGGTGGAAAAGTTTCTGTCAACCCTCGACTCTGATTCTGCAACTGGACCCGACGGCATCAGCCCACGGGTCCTAAAATCCTGCTCTGCTGCTCTATCTCACCCTCTCTCTGTTCTCTTCACCCTCTCTTTTGCTCAAGGTCAACTGCCATCTGCTTGGAAATCAGCCAACATCACCGCTTTGCACAAAAAAGGTGCAAAAACAGATCCTAGCAACTACAGACCAATCAGCCTTCTCCCAATTATCAGCAAAGTCATGGAATCCATCATTGCTTCGGATATGAAATCTTTCCTCTTCTCAAATGGCTTGATCTCTGATCATCAATTTGGTTTCAGACCAGGTCACTCTACTCTGGACATGCTGCTTCTGCTGTCTCAACAATGGATGGAGGTCCTCAATGACAAAACAGTAAATTAGAGCTGTCTCCCTCGACATATCACGTGCCTTCGACACGGTCTGGCACCCCGCTCTGCTCACCAAACTCTCCTCCTTTGGTATCCATGGAAATCTCCACGCATGGCTGGCGGACTTCCTCTCTGGTCGTCGTCAACGTGTGGCCCTGAATGGGTTTCTCTCATCTCCTCTTCCTGTTCAGGCTGGAGTTCCCCAAGGCAGTGTTCTGGGCCCCGTGCTTTTTCTGGTCTTCATCAATGATCTCTCTGACTCTCTTGAAAATCCTCTCTATCTCTTTGCTGATGACTCCACTCTCTGCCGCTCCATTCCTCTTCCCTCAGATCGGCAGTCTGCAGCCTCCTCACTCTCTGAAGACTTGGACAAAATCACAGACTGGTCAAACAAGTGGAACATGTCTTTCAATCCTGACAAATCTCACACTCTTATTATGTCTCTCCGAAAAGATCGACTGGACAACCCTCCCATCTACTTTCTCAACAATCCTCTCCAAGAAGTTCTGTCGCTCAAGCTTTTGGGTCTCACTATCTGCCATGATCTTTCTTGGGAAAACCACATTTCCAAGCTGGCCTCCAAAGCCAGTCGCCGACTGGGCATCCTCCGTCGTGCGAAGTCCTTCCTCGGCACACCTGAGCTCCTCACCACATACAAGGCTTTCATCCGCAGCTCAATGGAATACTGTTCTCCCCTATGGGCCCGTGCTCCTGCCTCACACCTAGCTCGGCTTCACGCTGTTGAAACCAAAGCTTTCAGAATTATTGGAATCTCCCACGATGAAGCTATCTCTGAGGGCCTTTCACTCACTCACCGCAGGCAGGTAGGTGGTCTTTCTGTCTTCTACCGACTCCTCTCCGGCCTTGCACCACCAGCTCTCTCTGTGCTCTGTCCCCCAAATATTCCTACAGGTCGCACAAGATCTGCGAGCAACCCTCTGATGGTTAAACTGCCGAAATCTCGGCTCTCTGCTCACCTTCACTCTTTCATTCCTCTTTTCTCCCGCCTCTGGAACAAACTCCCTCACTCCCTTCAATCCCACTCCTCCCTCCCGGTCTTTAAAACAGCTGTTCACCACCATCTCTTATCTTCCCCCATCCAAAACCTTGATCTTTTCTACCCCCGATAATTCACCCCAGATCCACCTTGTTTGAAATTCCAACTTCTTTCCTGGAAGTCCTGGCAGTGTCCATATGTTTTATACCTCTCCCACCGCCCCTTTCCCATGCCCCCCCCCCCCCCCCAAAGCCCTCGCCCTCTCTCAGATCTCTCGATGTCTCCATGTCTCTCGGTCCCTGCTCTCAAATGTTGTGTTTGTGTCCTTCCCCCTCTCTCCCCATCTTGTCTACCGCTCCCGATGTTATATGTTTTATGTGTCGGTTTGTCTTTCTGTGTGATTAATGTTCGCTCTTTCACGAGCCTCGATCTTGTATACAAAAAAAAAAAAAAAAAAAAAAAAAAAACACTTTTTTGAAATACCAATTTCTGTCCTGGAAGTCCTTGGTGTCCTTGTGTTTTATACTTCTCCCACCCCCCCCCCCCCCACCCCCTTCCCACGCCTCCGCCCCCCAAGCCCTCTCCCTCCCACACATCTCCCTGCTCTCAAATGTTATGTTTGTGTGCTTTCCCTTCTCTCCCCATCTTGTCTTCCGCTCCCTCTTTTTATATATCTTGTTTGTCTGGTTGATTTGTTTGTGAAATAAATGTTAGCTCTTTCACGAGCCTCGATTCAGTATACAAAAAAAAAAAAAAAAACTACCCATGGGAAATATGGCTTGATGAAGATGACGTCATCGGTCACGTGGTCTGGTAGCCATATTGGATCAAAGAAAAAAAAACTTTAAAAACAGAAACGTTGGCTTGCACCAGGTCCTTCTCAAGGCTGCACAGCGTAAGTAATCTATGACTACCATCTGCTAATTTTCATTTCCTGATGCTATGTGCAGTTATCCTGTTCAATCATGGTACCTTTACCATTAAAACTTGACAGAAATGAAGCTTAAGGCACAACATTTTGTCAATGTCCTAATTTTATACAAAGGGCCCCACCTGTGGGCTGGCGTCGACTGTGATAAATATGCAGAGCTCCGCCATGGAGCACACGGGATAGAACCTGGTAGTCAGAGCTGTTGAAACGGTGGATCCGGATGACAGTGCCGTTCTGCTCCACATTCCTGTTTTCCAGATTGGTTGCATAAATGTAGTTTTCAAAGACGCTCAGCCAGTAAAGGTTCTCTACCTGTGTGAAAAGGGTAGGGGAGACAATCAATGTCAACTGGACCCGTAAACTGCTCTCCACCAGCACATCCTTTACCTTACATTGCAAATCTTGGCCTACAAGCAATCCAAGGTCCAAAGAATCTCCAATGGATAAAGACCTCCATCAGTAAATTTGCAGAACACATCACAATACATGGAAAACTAGAAAATACAATTTGACATGAATGTGGTGATGGATTTGCCTCTGTCTGCGTTATATGTCAACCCACTCTTATTTTTGATCTCAATTAAAGGTCATGTGAGAGAAAGAGAGAGACTGCGAGAGAGAGAGAGAGAGACTGCGAGAGAGAGAGAGAGAGAGACTGCGAGAGAGAGAGAGAGAGAGAGCGAGACTGCGAGAGAGAGAGAGAGCGAGACTGCGAGAGAGAGAGAGAGCGAGACTGCGAGAGAGAGAGAGAGAGCGAGACTGCGAGAGAGAGAGAGAGCGAGACTGCGAGAGAGAGAGAGCGAGACTGCGAGAGAGAGAGAGAGAGAGCGAGACTGCGAGAGAGAGAGAGAGCGAGACTGCGAGAGAGAGAGAGAGCGAGACTGCGAGAGAGAGAGAGAGAGCGAGAGAGAGAGAGAGAGACTGCGAGAGAGAGAGAGAGAGAGAGAGAGAGACTGCGAGAGAGAGAGAGACTGCGAGAGAGAGAGAGACTGCGAGAGAGAGAGAGACTGCGAGAGAGAGAGAGACTGCGAGAGAGAGAGAGACTGCGAGAGACTGCGAGAGACTGCGAGAGACTGAGACTGCGAGAGACTGAGACTGCGAGACTGCGAGACTGCGAGACTGAGAGACTGAGACAGAGACAGAGACAGAGACAGAGACAGAGACAGAGAGAGAGAGAGAGAGAGAGAGAGAGAGAGAGACACACAGAGAGAGAGAGAGAGAGAGAGAGAGAGAGAGAGAGAGATAAGTGGAAGACTTCATCAGATGCTTCTAACTCAATTTATGATTTGCAAAATGATATTGAAAGGGCACATTACATTTGACTCTTGACGTGTTGAACCCAAAAGTGAACCAGATCAACTTTGTTTCGCAGTCCATATAACTTGTGCCACGTTTAGTTGAAATTCCTTTAAGTGGTTCATCAGTTATTGAGGTCTTTTTCTTCTTCTTCTTCTTCCGTCTTATTCTTCTTCCGTATGCAGCACAAGGCTGTAGGGCAGCATCATTGGCTGAGGGTGCGGCTGTGACGCTGATGCTGTGCCCTCCGTAGGATATGGCAGGAATTTGGAATTTGGCCAGGGTGCCGGCGATCGCTCGCCTACACTTCACGAAGGAAGTTACATTGAGGTAACAAAACAATATTCAAAGGGCAAATGCCCTCTTACCTTAGATATTTTGAACCCTAAATGCCATCGGTTCATCTTTTTATTACACTCCACAATTGTGTCAGGTTTGGTTGAAATCCCTTCGGTAGTTCATAAGTTATTGCAGGAATAAAGATGTTGAATCAAAGGTCACATGGCCTTAGATATTTGACCTTTTGAACCCGAAAATTGAAGCTGATGAAAAATGGAGTGAAGAAAAATAAAATAAAAGGACAACCATGAAAAATAATGCAACCGGCCTTCGACCGCCTCGACATGAAAAGCACTTTCCTTACAGGTGCAGATCCCAGCTGTTAACTGAGAATTATCAGAGATTATGCGAAAAGAGACATTGCGAAAGATGATGGGAATAGAGCCTGTGATTGATGCTGTGAAGAGGAACAGGTTGAGATGGTTTGGTCATGTATTGAGGAAGGATGAAAGTGACTGGTTGAGAAGAGTGATGGAAGTTAATGTAGAAGGAAGTAGAGGACGGGGAAGACCGAGAAAGACTTGGCTAAAGATGGTGGAAGAAGAAATGCGGGCAAAGGGGTTAACAAGGAGAGATGCAGAAAATAGGGCAAAATGGAGAAGATTGTCATGGGGACCGCAAGGCTAACCCCCGCTCTAGCAGGGAACATGGCCTTAAAATGCATGTTGTTGTTGTTGTTGTATCAGAGATTAAGTGCCTTGCCATCAACAGCCATTTGTTGGATTAAAATATAATCTGAGTTCAAATTCAGTCACTCAAAGATACTTATAGTATTTGCCCTTTCCTTATACGCTTAATTCCCACCCTGTGACCTTTACCTGACCCAACACCTTGATGTTCCTCGATCTACTGATATTCTTGCACCATTATATAGCTCTGCTCCATCAAAAATAAGCACTTGCTCTTTACAAATGCTTTCAACCGCACATTTGCATGACTTGCGCTGAGAATTTCCCATTTCGTCTCGTACTGAACTATGTTCTACACTCATGGGTCTGTCAGTCCATTTGACCAATTGTTCACGGCATTGTAGCATACCTGCCTGCTGTAGTGCCTGAGCATTAGCTTGCCTTTCACCAACCCTAAATGTGCTTGGGCCAGAAAGGAGGGGAGGGGGATTATACATATATTGTTATTATCCCCCCCCCCCCTTCCCACGCCTCCTCCCCCAAGCCCTCTCCCTTCCACACATCTCCCTGATCTCAAATGTTGTGTTTGTGTGCTTCCCCTTCTCTCCCCATCTTGTTTTCCACTCCCTCTTTTTATATATTTTGTTTGTCTGGTTGATTTGTTTGTGAAGTAAATGTTAGCTCTTTCACGAGCCTCGATTCAGTATACAAAAAAAAAAAAAAAAAAAAAATTGCCAAATGGACATGGAGAAGCTGGAATGGAGAAGGAGAAGACATGCTGAATGGAGAAGGTGGATCAGACTCGGCAACGGTTGCTCGAGTGAGATGTGCATGGAAGAAGTTTCGGGAACTGAGTGGCGTGCTGACGAGGAGGGGAGTGTCGTTGAAGCTGAAGGGAAAGGTGTATGCTGCATGTGTGAGAAGTGTTATGGTTAATGGGAGCGAGATATGGGTAATGAACGTAGAGCAGCAACGAAGGCTGGAAAGGGTGGAAATGCGAATGGTTCGGTGGATGTGCGGAGTATCGTTGAGAGAGAGGAAGACAAATGATGAATTGCGAAAGATGATGGGAATAGAGCGTTTGATGGATGCTGTGAAGAGGAACAGGTTGAGATGGTTTGGTCATGTGTTGAGGAAGGATGAAAGTGACTGGTTGAGAAGAGTGATGGAAATGAATGTAGAAGGAAGTAGAGGACGGGGAAGACCGAGAAAGACTTGGCTAAAGATGGTCAAAGAAGAAATGCGAGCAAGGGGGTTAACAAGGGGAGATGCAGAAAATAGGGCAAGATGGAGAAGATTGTCATGGGGCCCGCAAGGCTGACCCCCGCTCAAGCAGGGAAAATGGCCTTAAAATGCCTGTTGTTGTTGTTGTTGTTGTTGTTGTTGTTGTTTGTATTGCCAAATGATACTGCTGTCATTATTATTAATCAGAATTAATTAATATATGGTTTGTTACAATGTTATTATTATTTTTGTTATTTATTTTGTAATTAGAATGTAATGCCATCATGGAAGGACACATTAAGCTGCTCTATACACCTTAACATGCCGTGCGTTTAAAACATGGGAATTTTCCAGAATTTTTGTAGTTATTTAGCCTAATCAAATCAGGAGATCATGAGGATCATTTCGGTGTGTCACATTCCACATCAGAAAGCGCCAGTCGAACTCCACAAAAAACATGACACGCACACACAGACAGATCTTGGAAGCTGAAGAGCATCGAAATTGTACCAGCGATAATTGGAGCAACAGGAGTGATGAAGAAAAACCTCACTGAGGTTTTAAAACCCATCCCCGGGAATATTACCACAAATGAACTACAACTGGAGGCAATCCGGGGTTCGGGGACGATCCTCAAAAGAGAACTTGGAACAAAACTCTGAAAAAGTTGAACAGTTTGGTCCATGAACCGTGATACCTTACCGAAGAGGAGATGGATACTTTGGGTCCTGGGAGGACACCGTTCCACCTCCTGAAACCCACAAATGGAGATAACAACCAACGACACACACACACACACACACACACACACACACACACACACACACACACACACACACACACACACACACACACACACGCCTTGCCCATTTATAGTAGATTGATACCTACCGTTCCATTTCTCTGCAACTTATAAGACCCACCGTTCATGTATCATAACATTTTAACCACGACCATTTGTCTGAATCGTTTTCATTGTTGTTGTCTCCCATGGTGATGAGCCCCAATAAGAACAAAGCCCATTGACCACTTAGGCAGTTGGTCGATGACTCGCCAAACTTAATTTTGCCACGATTTCAAAAAAAAATGCACCTGTCATATTTTTGCACAAGACAACAACACCTATACAGTTGACTCAGGTACATGCCACATGCACGCCCACGCCCACACCTTATGAGAACGATTTTCATTTATTTTTCCAAAAAAAACCCAAACTAATAATGCCGTGCAATTATGAATTTCTTGGAGGTTTGAAGGAAATGACAGGACACAGCATGCAACAATTCCCAAGAACTTATTGTGACCACAATGTACTTAATGAAGCTTTGGACAACATAGGCATTGCATAAGCATTGCTCAGGTGATATTAGTGGTCGATCGAGCGATTATGTGTGCTAAAGTGGATATGGTTGTAAGAAATTGTTTGAGAGTCGTCATTATTTTCAGGATAATGAACATTAAAGACAAATTGTAGAGCAGAAGGTTACTCCTGCAGTGCAGAGGTTACAGGAATGGATTAAGCTCGTGATCAAATGCAATTATATAAAGGAGGTAGAAATTGTTGCACAACAACAAAATTAAACTCACCATTTCTATCTAACATGGAAAATTATGTCTGTGGAACATTCTATATATGACGTTCTCTCTTTTCCAATGTGAGGCTCACAATGGGATCCTCTCATCTCTCCCTGTCAAGTCTGGAGTGCCACAAGGCCATGTTCTATTCCTAATCTTCATCAACAATCTCTCTGAGTCTTTGGAAAATCCCCTTCCTCTATTTGCTGACAACTCCACCATCTGCGGTAGCATCCCTCATCCTTTCAGACAGGCACGCTGCAGCCACTTCCCTCTCTGCAGACCTTGACAAAATCACAAGCTGGTCAAACACTTGGAATATGTCCTTCAATCCTGACAAATCTCACACTCTCACTATCTCTCTCCGAAAGGACCGTCTGACAAATCCTCCAATAGACTTTCTTAACAATCTCTTGAAGAAGTTCAGTTCACTCAATCTTTTAGACCTTACTATCAGCCATTATCTTTCTTGGGCAAACCGCAGCACTAAATTGACTTTCAAAGCCAACCTGCGATTGGGCATCCTCCGTGGTGCAAAGTCCTTCCTTCGCACACTGAACTCTTCTCCACCTGCAAGGCCTTCATCCGCAGTGTAATTGGGTACTGCTTTCTCCTCTGGAATTGCACCCCTGACTCACACCTTGCTCAGCTTGACGTCCTGGAAACCAATGTCTTCAAGATCCATGGAATCTCCCGCAGTGAAGCTCAGTCTATGGGCATATCACTTTCAAATCGCAGACAGGTCGGTGGACTCTCTGTCTTCTTGCGCCTCCTTTCTGGTCTTGCACACACGCCCCTTTCCATGCTTGGTCTCTCCTCCCTTTCTCCCTTTCCCCACCCCTCCCCCCTAGGTTTTTGCAGGGCACATAAAGTCTGCCAGTAACCCCCTTCTGATGAGACTCCCAAAATCCGAATTAAAGCACACCTCCACTCATTACCTCCACCAGAAAAGGTGGGTGGGGGTTATGTTTTCACACCTGTCTGTTTGTCTGTAAACAGGGTATCTCAAAAAATTGTGGACAAAATTTGGTGGAGAGGTTGGAGATGTGACATAGAAGAAATTATTTGATTTTGGTGAAGATACGGATCGGGATCTGGAAATTTTAAAATTTATTAACGATTCTTGACCATTGAAAGATGGGCCAAAAACGATATAACCACCTTTTAGAGGCCATTTTCCCCTGCAGAGCAGGGGTTGGCCTTTTTCAGGTACCATGGTCCCCTTTTTTAAGCAATGTTTTATGGCCGGATACCCTTCCTGCCACCAACCCTGCTTGTCGCCTTTTTGTGACACACAGGGAATTACCAGCAAGCTGGTACTCAATTTGCCGACCCTCGGAAGGAATGACAGGCTGAGTCAACCCCACTGGCGTTAATTCAACGATCGACCGGGATTCGAACCCAGGATCCCAGTATAAGAACCCGGGATCCTAGGATCCCAAGCTGGCACCCTAACCGCTAAGCCAACACCAGGCTCAAAAAGACTTGGCTAAAGATGGTGGAAAAAGAAATGCGGGCAAGGGGTTAACAAGGGGAGATGCAGAAAATAGGGCAAAATGGAGAAGATTGTCATGGGGCCCACAAGGCTAACCCCCGCTCTAGCAGGGAAAATGGCCTTAAAATGCCTGTTGTTGTTGTTGTTGTTGTTGTTTGTATTGCCAAATGATACTGCTGTCATTATTATTAATCAGAATTAATTAATATATGGTTTGTTACAATGTTATTATTATTTTTGTTATTTATTTTGTAATTAGAATGTAATGCCATCATGGAAGGACACATTAAGCTGCTCTATACACCTTAACATGACGTATATAATATGATATTTCAACAAGCTGTGGATGAGGTATAAGAAAACTAGGTGGATGAGTTGCTTTGGTGACGAGAACAATCCGATTCGATTTGGGTTAAGGTCAAGATCCAGATCCGGCCTATCAGTGGGATACAAAATGTTAAATGATCAGCCTGGCGGAGTGTGTTTCTAACTCTTCTGCTCTGTGCCCCGTTCTTTTGCTCCTCTTTTCTCCTGCCTTTGGAACCAACTTTCACATCCTCTTCAATGTCTTTCTTCCCTCCAGGGCTTCAAGACAGCTGTTAACCACCATCTCAGATCATCCCCCATCCAAAACTATAATCTTTCTACTCCTGTTAACACTCCCTAAGCCCATGTCCTTTTTCCTTCCTGAGAGTTTGCTTCTGTATCCACCCCCCTGTGTTCTCCCCTCGCCCTCATTCATCCCCACATCCCATATTTGTCCAAATCACATTATATTTTGTCTCGCAACCCTGCTGTTGGTGCTTCTCCCCTCTCTTTCTACTGTCCCTTTGTTCTGTTACGTCCTGATCCATTCTATGTTCTAGCTCCTCCATGAGTCTCGACATTTTACACAAAAAACATCTGCATTAGAAGCAGCAGCAGGTGAACATTAGAAGCTGACACATTTTTATCCTTTTGAAAACTCCGAGCAGGCCAGCTGTTTGAGCACAAAACAGACTCGCGCAACCCTCTGCAATCACCGACATATGTGCAATGGTACTGATGTAGGTGTTGTTATATAGAAATGGTGAGTTAGATTTTATCACTGGACAATAATCCCTATCTCATGTCTTTACCTTTTGACATTATGAGCAATCCCTATAGATACGATTTTTCTTTAAAAAAAACAAAAAAACTTTTTGTTGTACCAGGTGTCTCAATCTGAGACTTGGAAATGGAAATGTAGATCTGAGCCTTGGAAATTGGTACATCCATCCCCAGGTGAGTCACACCAAAAACTTCAAAAATAGTACTTGCTGCCTCGTTGTTGACACTCAGTATTTGAAAAGTATAGAGCATGGACAAACAACCATGGGTTGGCAATCATTGCACAAGTTTGTTGGACCTAATGGCCTCCTGCTCCTCCTGCATTGAAGTTCCTCGTAAGGGACCTCATAAATGAGGACGAAGGCACAACGGAAAAAATTGTGGGATGAAACAAACATCTTTGAAAAAGCTTATGCAACTCACCGAGGAGCCCTGGATGATAGTGCGGCGACCTCGGCCCTCATAATCCACCATCTCGATGTAGTCAAGATATGCGTCGGCCCAGTAGACGAGTTTTGAGACGAGGTCGAGGGCCAGTCCACTCGGGAACACGATCTTGCTGTCAACGAGGCGTGTGCGATTGCCCCCGTCCATGTCGCATCGTTCCACCTTGGGGATCTGCCCATAGTCGGTGAAAAAGAGCTTCCTGTCGGGTTTGTGAAAAAAAGAATGCGGCGTGTTCATGTGCAAGCACTGCAATATTAAGCCACTCTAGTTATTTGTGATTGATGGCATTTTTTGGTGTTGTTTGTTGTTGCTGCTGCTCCTGGGGCTTGAATAAATGAAGGTGGTTGCATGGAAGTGACAATAATGGGGAATGATCCCAAGGTTGGTGGAGTATTACGCATTCCGCATTAACAAAGAGTAGTATCTTCTCCGGTGTCATTTAAAGTTTGGAATGAAATCTATCTGTACTTTTAGTTTTTCTTTTTAATGATCTGCTGCTTTCAAAGATTTTAATGATCTATTTTTAAAAGCACAGAAACATTTCATTATCTCCAAAAGTTAGTTTATAAAGTCTGTATCAGACCGCGGTAATTTGCGCATGGAAGCCAAACTTTGACATGTGCAGGTCGAAGATGTAAAAATAATGGAAAGAACAGAGATGGGAACGATAGGATGGATGAATGGAGTTTCACTGAAGAAGAAAAAGTTCACAGCGAAGAAATCAGGAAGAGTTTCAAATCAATACTAGTGAAGAAGAACCACAAAGGGAATACTTTCTTGGTGTGGCCATGGGCAACAAAAGTCAGAATATGAAGCTGTAAATAAAGTAATAATGAGAGCAGACTCGGAAATTTAGGAATCCAATTCAGACTCCAGCTTCATCATTGCTCTAAGTGTAATAAGCATCGTATTTGTTCGATGGAATTTGAAGAGCCTGTAGACAACAACTCGGAAATTTATTCCAAAACAAATAAAATTTCAACACCATCCCAAGGTGACCCATTACAACTTCTATACTTTTCTACATCCAGTTATATAAAGGAACAGGATTATAATTAATTAATTGACATATGTGGGAAAATTACGCGCCCAGACCGGGAATAAAACCCAGGTCCTCTGGCGAACGGTACCAGTGCTCTGCCATCTGAGCTATCTGGGCGACCCTTGCCCACATGGCAGAGCACTGGTACGGTTCACCAGAGGAACTGGGTTCGATTCCTGGTCTGGGCATGTAATTTTCCCACACATGTCAATTAATTTTCTCCACCCATTAAACCACCTCCACCCTCTCCCAAAATGTTGCTTACATATTAGGGTGGCCCTAAAACGGGGTGAAAATTTTAAAATGTTAATTTGAATGTTCTCATGGCCTAAATGTGATCCATTTGGGATAGAAACACTGCAGTCAATATTTCATACAGGTCTGTTTATATTTAGAGGTAGTCCAGGCATCTTCAAGAATCAAAATTTTATATATAGAGAGCACACAACAAAATATACTACTGCACAAATACACTTCTTAAAGTTCTTTCATTTCTCATTCTATTCAACATTCCTGATGTTATTATATCTCCTGATGTTATTATATTAGTTTCTAGTCAAGGAAGGTTCTCATCAACATAAGTCATATCATTGCTGCATGATTTTAGCCAATGTTGCTCTCCAACAGTCTGGATAAGTGCGGCGGTGTTCAGACACGACCTGAAGTAAGAATTGGAGTTGCTCCTCATCCTTGGTAAGGAGCCGGTTGTAACTTTTCATGAGGGCCACACCTCGTTCAGCGTGGTCATTTACGACCTTCAACTCCCTGATCTGTTCCACAGCAGCTCTGTAGCCTTCATGGTCACCCCATGTGCTTGGATCCACAGTTAAAAAGTCTGACGAGATTTTCAACTTTTCGAAGAATGTTTTTGTGTGTGGCGACACAAATTCTTCAATTCCCTTCTCGCTTAAGGCTTTCATGTCAGGCCGTAGCATCTTTGATGGTTCTTCATCTGACGGACGCTCGCCTTTCAGTGCTTCCACCATCAGTTGTTTCGTAGCGATAGGCACTTGTTTGTCGAAGAAGGCCAACCCCACCAGCTCTTCTGACAAGTACCACTGATGGTTCCTCAACTTCTCACTGGTGGCTGTTGAGATTGCACGGCTTGCAGTCTTGTAAGAGATCAAGATCTTCATCAGCAGCAGATCATTCATTGGAGCTTCAGCTGTACTTGGAGCTTTCAGCCAGGCTTGCAAATACACTTCAGAAACAGAAAAAATTCTCGTAGGCCATTCCTCTCTCGTGCCGTCAGCTTGAACTGTTGGTGTAAAAGCCAGATTTTGAGACTGTAGATGGCCTTCGACATCCATCTTGCATGGTGAATTGCACCAGGAGCACGGAAATGAATGCCACGAGCAGGAACTCCTCCAAGAAACAAAATGGTCAGTTCCAGAAGTTTTTTATAATCATCCCGTGGCTGATTGAAGTCAAGCTGCTTCTTTGCAGAATCGATAACTTTATCAGTCACAGGGAGAATGCGGTCTTTGACAAATTCATCAGAGAGACCACAGATGAATGCAGTCTGGTCAATAGAGTCCCACTTTGATTGGAATCTCTTAAACAGAAGAACTTCCGGTCCAGATTGTTTTACAACTCTTACTCTAGTCCATAGATGTGATCATTATTCATAAGCATGTTTTATCAAACGGCTTTATTTCTTTCTGTGATACATACTGTATTATCTGTGATATGTGTTTTTAGTGTTACGTGACCTCAATCGCATGGCCTATAGGGGGAAATGTTCAAGGGTGCTGGACTACCTCTAAATATTAATGAATTTAGCTGGCATGTGGCCTGATTTGTTCGTAGGGCAAATGGACCGGTTCTAGACGGTGAGAGCATATCATTTCAAACTTTCAAGAATAAGGGCCACCCTGTTACATATCCATCTTGTCCGCTCCTTGTGTTCTCCCCACCCCTCATCGTTACCTGCATCCCTTGATTGTCCGTCTCCGTCTACTTTCTCCCTCCGCCATGCTGTTGGTGTTTCCCCTTTCACCTGCTGTTCGCTTTCTTATGTTCTATCCTGATCTGTTCTGTGCCCTAGCTCCTCCATGAGCCTTGACCTTGTATACAAAAAAAACTAGATAGTTCATAAAACACCTTACCCCATGCAGTCTTGAGAAAAACGACATGGAAAGAGTCTTTCCAACTTTTGCTTTGTGCATGAACTTTGAATAAACAGGCGTGATGGCAACCATATGAAGCCGATGGGTCAAACGGAAAGGTCCAAAACTGAACCATCTGTCAACTCTCCTCAGAGAAACTGACGATTTTGGAACGATCTTTGGGAAAAAGATGCACTTAAACAAACATATCTTTTGGACGAAGCTATCTCTGTCATTGCATCACCGCCATTTTGTCAAAATCTCCCTATTGCTCCGCCCTCAGAGCGTGTGGCAAATTTGATTGGTCGAGACGGTGTAAAAGATTTTCCAAATATTGATAAACTGAGGGGTTTTGGAAGTGCACACAAGGCGATTTGTATTCCTCATTGTTCAAATATATAATTCAATTGAAATCAAATAAAAGTTTTAAAGGCTGTAGGAAAAAACAGACATTGAATCAGATGTTTAGTCATTGATGCAGCATCTTTTACACCACTTTATTAGCCTCTATTGCACCTAGTCCAAAACGGGGGCTTCTGGATTGGGTCTCGTCTGTCCGTCCATTCGTGCGTGTGTCCGCAACCATATCTCGGAGATGTATGGACCGATTTTGTTCATACTTGTCAAAAGACAATACATGGCGGTATACATATGCATATCATTTTGTTTCACGATGTCATCAAAGATGGCCGACTGGCAGCCATTTTAGTTGTAAAAAACCCGATGTTGAACATATCCTCAACAATTTCTCGAACATTCATTTACCGATGTTGTTCAAACTTCGCATACATATAGTGAATGATTGCTTACATATGCACGTCATTTTATTTTGAGATCAAATCCAAGATGGCTGACTGGTGGCAATTTTGTTCCTTCAACGTGCCCAAACCATTTCCTGAACATGCATGGACCGATTTTCTTCAAACTTAGCACAAGAACAGCACATGATGGCATACATACACATGCGCCTCACTTTATTTTGCGATCTGATCAAAGATGGCCGACTGGTAGACTGACAACTATTTTAGTTGTAAAAAAAACCGATATTGAACACATCCTCAACCATTTCTCAGACATGCATGGACCAATTTTGTTCTAACCCTAACTCCGGACAGCAAAATTACTAAAACCACGGGGGCTATGCTATTTTATGTCTTTTTCCTCTTGTTTAACACTTGGATTTAGTTATTCGGGCCTGTTGTTTGTGGCCTATACCCATAAAACAGTATATTTTATGTTTGGAATGACTTTCAATTTTGTTTGACAGCCAGACTGACGGACTGACAGACTGACAAAAGTAAATGCTATATTGAGAGTGTGAATGCGCACTCCGGATGAGATTCGGTACAATTTGCTAAATTCAGAGCCAAAGTGCTGCTAAAATGCAGGTTCCCGTGTTCTGATTCATGCTCCAATTAATGTTCTACGGTGTTCAAAATATTACATTTGATTGAAATTTAGTAGTTCCCCGATCATCGACTGACAGGAAGACAGAGTGAACAAATTGCTTGACTTTACTTTGTGCTATACGCGTGCGGACTAATAAGCCAAAAAGGCCGATAATGGTTCGAGCGTCCACTCCGAGTCTGGGAGGTGGGCAGTTCTTTCCCCGGCTGTCACACCAAAGGCTTTAAAAAAATGGTACATGCCGTTTCCTTGCTTGACGGTCAGCATTTAAAGGATCGAGCAGGTTTTAAAAAAAAACCCCATAGGTTGGCAATCATGGGGAGGAGGAAAATCCGCTTAGTGCAGAAAGAAAACCTTTGTCATAAAGATGATGTTGTGGCTACTCAGAATGCTCTGCGAAGTGACGTCACTTCCCTCAATATTAGTGGCTGTTTGTGTGAAAGTCAAGTTGAGTGTTGGCTCATGTATCTGTCTGCATGTCACCTGATTTGTGTCACAACCCCTCTGTGAGCCTCAGAGCTTGTAAATAAAATAAATAAAAATACACCTCGCATAGGCCTTCCTAAAATTGAATGAGGAGGTAAAATAAACCACAGGGACCTACAGACCACAATGGAGGCCTGCGTCAAACACCCCGCAGAGACATAGAAAGAACCAGAGAAGCAAAGAGGTGTATATCCAAGCTCCACAAACGCCTACATCATGAACAAAAGTACCTACAACAACCACAAACACCCAATAAGGCCTATAGCTTGAAGGTATTCAGAGGAAATGGCAATGAGAATCAAACAAAAACAAACATATCAGAACTTTATCAAGATATGTGCTCAGAGAAATGGCAGGTGCATGTTCAGGGGGGTTCCTGAGATTGAACAAAAGCAGAATCAAATGTGTGTTCAAGATAAGTTAGTGCTAAGGAGGCCATTGGTTCGTCAGTGTACCCCATGGTTGGATCCAGGGCGATGGCTTTGGGATTGAAGAGCTCGTGATCAAGCAAGGTAACACAGGTGTTTCCTCTCTCTCCACAAACGAAGATCCGGTCATCAACACTGTCCACGAAATAGAAGTTTCCTGTAAGCCAGTCAATGGCGAGTTGTTCCACAGCTGAAAAAAAGGAAAATATGTGGTCAAACAGCATTCAGGTGTTCAATGTGATTCATGTGCAAAGGTGAGAAATGTATTTTGGTGGTTTGTTGTGGTTAATTGCAAGCTAACAAGTGGTTATGGAAAAGAATCATTATTAAATGGTGTCATACAATGAACATAATTATAACAAGTCATGAGACGACGATGGTTCACGAGCGAGGGGTATTCAATGACAAAGGTCAAAACAGACATTGAAAATATATAAATAGGAATGTATTATCTGTTATGAGACTAGTTAGCTACACAATAACGAAAATTCGGTTCGATTCCGACAACTTTGAAAATTTGACCTTTGTGACCTTGAAATGTCAAAACGAAGGTTACTGACCTTGAAATGAGATAGAAAATAATGTACAACCAGTTATGAGACGAGTTAGCTACACAATACTGAAAATTCGGTTCGATTCCGACAACTTTGAAATTTTGACCTTTGTGACCTTCAAATGTCAAAACGAAGTTTACTGACCTTGAAATGAGATAGAAAATAATGTATAATCAGTTATGAGACGAGTTAGCTACACAATACCAAAAATTCGGCTCGATTCCAACAACTTTGAAAATTTGACCTTTGCGACCTTCAAATGTCAAAACGAAGGTTACTGACCATGAAATGAGATAGAAAATAATGTATAACCAGTTATGAGACTAGTTAGCTACACAATACTGAAAATTCGGTTCGATTCCGACAACTTTGAAAATTTGACCTTTGTGACTTTCAAATGTTAAAACGAAGTTTACTGACCTTGAAATGAGATAGAAAATAATGTATAATCAGTTATGAGACGAGTTAGCTACACAATACCAAAAATTCGGCTCGATTCCAACAACTTTGAAAATTTGACCTTTGTGACCTTGAAATGTCAAAACGAAGGTTACTGACCATGAGATGAGATAGAAAATAATGTATAATCAGTTATGAGACGAGTTAGCTACACAATACCGAAAATTCGGTTTGATTCCGACAACTTTGAAACTTTGACCTTTGTGACCTTGAAATGTCAAAACGAAGGTTACTGACCTTGAAATGAGATAGAAAATAATGTATATTCAGTTATGAGACTAGTTAGCTACACAATACCGAAAATTCGGTTTGATTCCGACAACTTTGAAACTTTGACCTTTGTGACCTTGAAATGTCAAAACGAAGGTTACTGACCTTGAAATGAGATAGAAAATAATGTATAATCAGTTATGAGACGAGTTAGCTACACAATACCGAAAATTCGGTTTGATTCCGACAACTTTGAAACTTTGACCTTTGTGACCTTGAAATGTCAAAACGAAGGTTACTGACCTTGAAATGAGATATAAAATAATGTATAATCAGTTATGAGGTTAGTTATCTACACAATACCGAAAATTCGGTTCGATTCCAACAACTTTGAAAATTTGACCTTTGTGACCTTCAAAGGTCAAAGATTCTGAAATTTGTTGGAAAACTTGTATTTCATGATGTATGTGATAATATAAGATCATGTACGACATTTCACCCTATCAGGAAGCGAACAATGTAATAGAACCATCAAAAATCGACTTTGCTAAATTTTGTGACCTTGTGACCTTGACCTTGGGGCGAAAATAAAAAATCGAGCTCGGTGGGGCTAGACACATGACATTGGCCGAACCAAATACCGAAACCGCTGTCAGATTACACCAAACCCCTCGGAGAAGATGTAGCTTGAACTCGATTACCCCCTAAAAAGATCTTTTTCTGGCGTGGCTCCGCCGACAATGGGCGCAATACGCCCACTCTAGGCAGGACACAACTAGATCATGATATCAACCTCCCAACCAAGTTTCATCAAGATCGGATGATATCATCCGGGTAGTTATGCTGCGGACAGACACACACACACACAGACAGACACACAGACACACACACACCCATGATGTATATAGTGGTCACTCTGTTTGATAACTCGTGAACCAATTATCCCCGTTTGTGAAAATCATTTCTCAGTGGGATTCATGCACGGAGGTCACATGGACATCAATTGAAAAGGGTGAAAGTAACAGTGACCATGCTTTGCAAACCTTTTATGGTCATATACCTTCTAGGGATATATATATATATTACAGGACGCACTTAGCGGCCTCTTTATAAACTTGGATGGAATTTTATTTGGATATGATTTATGATTTATTTCACAATTTATTGGTATGAAGCCCAGAATATCTCAGAAGCTGGAGCAGAGTTAAGTCCAGATAGTACTTGGATTTCAGAGCTCCATGGAAGGTAGATGTGATTGCTCTCTGGAAGGCCGACTTTTGCAGGTTGAGGGACAGCATGACGATATCTCAGTTGGCAACATCCTCTTCTTGGTTATTGCTTTGTCCTGGGCTGAAATCTCACTAAAATAAAAATGCTGTCCTGGTGCAGTGAGTGGCAGCGGTGATGCATCATGGAGCATGTTTTTCTAAAATGTAGGCCATTGCTGTGCTGCTACCGTGGTGAAATCCCTTGTCTAGAAACTAAATGGGTTACATAAGTTAATTACAAAGAGAGGGCCAAGCTAACTTAGTTTGCTTAACTAAAGGTGAGAATCGGGGTTAGTACGTAGATGATAAGTTGATAAGTTGATCGGAGAGGTTAATCTTACTATAATTCACCAAATGTCTGTCTGTCCGTCTGTTCCCAGGTACCGCAAAAACAGTTGAACCTATTGCAACGAAATTTTGGGTGGGTAACCCTGGGACCCCCTGGAGTAAAATAGGCTATATTGTTTTTCCAATTTTTCCCCAATTTTTCCAATTTCCAATTTTTCCAATTTTCCAGTTTTTCCAAACACGATGGAATAATATTTACCGATATGAACAGTGGTGTGGCTTTTATTGAAATTCTACAAATACTGTTTAGATTTTGATGATTTGCGTGTGATATGATTTAACGGATGTTTATATAAATTGTTTAAATTTTTAAAAGCCTTCAATTTCTGATATTTTGCCTTTTCATTTGGGCCTCCCAATTGAAGCCCCGACAGTGGGGCGGGTACCGTTGCTAGTAGGTATAAATACAGTAACGGCATGATGGGCCCAATGGTTTAGTCCTGTGTCCAAGTTTCCATGTATTAACCTTACGTCTGAAATACAAATTGTTTTTCTTTAGAGGAGCGAAGCTCATAAAAGGGTAAGGGAGAACTGACAGTGGGGCAAACATCAAGGGAATGAACGAATAGAAAAAGAGGAGAGGAGGAGGGGAGGACACTGAAACGAGCAAATAAAATGGTTGAGTTAGGAACAGTTAATGGGGGTAATAAATATGGTGAATCAAATTGAGGATGACAACAGATGGCGGTGCCATGCTTGCTTGAAGTCCGGGATGGAAGAATAAGACAAAAAGGCCTCTGGAATGGCAGTTGCATAAACTGGAGAGGTGAGGAATAAAAGACTTGCGGTGTGGCATTAGCCTGTATTTTGGATTTTAAACCAGGACGGGGTTACTGGAACACATGGGCATCCTGGAGTTATTCTGGACCGTCGGAGGACTGAGAGAACAGAGAACTCCTAACGTTGGAGAATAGACAGGGGAAAACAGAAAGATCACCTGACTGTCTGCAATGTCAAAGCAACAGACCTTGTGCTTTGATCTCATCAAGGGAGATTCCAATCATTTTGAGAGCTTTAGATTTCACATAATGCAGAAGAGACAGATGTGATGCCGGGGTACCAACCCATAGCAAAGAGCGGTACTCCACTGAGCTACAGACAAAGGCCTTGTCGGCTAAGTAGCTCTGATTTTCCAAGGAAAGACTTCGATCACCGGAGGATGCCCAGTCGGCGGCTGGCTTTGGAGGCCAATTTTGCGACATAGTAGGCCCAGGAAAGGTCATGGCTGATAAAGAGGCCTAAACGTTCAAGAGACTGAACCTCTTCCAGTCTATTGCCAAGAAAATAGGTAGGTTTCTTGGATGATAATTCCGGAAGTATCGAGTGAGACGGAATTTTTCCAGCAATGAAGGACATTGTCCATTTATTAGACCAGAGTATAATCATTCTACATCAGCAGAGAGAAACAGAGGCTGCTGTCTATTTAGCAGAGGGAAGGGGTTAAGTTCAACACAATGTCGAGTCATCAGTAAAAAGGAAAATCAGGATTTACAGAATACGAGAGAGGTCATTAATATAGATGAGGAACAAGAATGGGCCCACAACACTGTTTTGGGAAGCTTTCCTTGCCACGGAGTGAGAGCTTGGCAAGCAAAGCCGGATGCCAGACTGTGTCGACTGCCCAAGATGTTTCCAGGGAGATGGTCCGAAAAACCTCCTGTTGGAGAACAAGGGCTTCCATCCATTGCTGAAATAAGAGCAGAAGCATATCCAAAGTAGAGTTACTTGGATTGAATCCAAACTGATGGTCAGATATTATATTGTTTGGAAACAGGAAATTGCAGAGCTCCTTTCGTCAAAGATTTGACATCAGAAGTAATAATGGATTCCATGACTTTGCTTGCAACTGGAAGCAGGCTGGGCTCGCCTATAGTTGGTAGGGTCTGCTTTGGCACCCTCCTTGTGGGCAAGAGTATTGTTTGCTAACTTCCGTGCAGACAGAAGGTGGCCAATGGAGGACAAACTGAATAGGGCAGATGGAGGGGGAGGAAGATCAGCAGAGCAGGATTTGAGAACATTGGCAATGATGCCATCTGGGCCTATCTCCGAAGCAAGGTCAAAACCGAACAAAACTTTTTCTACCTTCTCAGGTGAGAAGGACACATATAGTCCAGTAGAGAGTGGGTATGTCAGGGTAAGAAAGGGAAAGAAGGAGATGGTTTTGGTGCACGACATTTGAGGCAAAGACAGAGTTTAGACATTGTGCCTTATATCTATTGGGCGGAGTCTCCAGTACTGCCCTTTGAGGTGAGGGATGGGATGGAGATGGAGTATGCACCAGAGACAGGCTGTGCAAGGCACCACTATGTCTTGGAGGAAGGAGACTGGTTGGACAGTTTGGCCTTCGCAAGATTATGTTTTCTGGCTTGCCTCAGAATGGATACGTGGGCACACAGAGGTGTGCGCATTTTCTTTGCTTTGAAATCAGTGCAGTGAAAAGATAACTGATAACTGGATGAAGAGATCATCTACATTTCAACCACAATAAGACTGTCAGCAGCAAAATGGCAAACGTTGTATTGCATTAGCAAAAGGAATTCTTTCAAACAAGGTGTGCAAGAATGTATCTGATCTAACATCAAGTACCTTTGATGAAAAAGCAGATGCTGGTGAAGCAAAGGAAATGCTGGATGGTTTGCAATTGCCTTCCCGGCAGACATGCACGAAGGAATCATTTGGAACTTGACTAGGGTATGGGCACACAATAGCCAATTGTTTAAAAAGGCAGCTATATAAACTTTATTTCCAGGAACAAGTGCCAGCATATGGGAAAGTCGGTTTCACATCTCCTTCAAAGTGCAACAGTGTGCAGTCGGACTACTCCTTCGGGAATCAAATCCAGGCAAGAAAATTCAATTGTGAGTACAGTACGTCTGTGGATATTTATTTTCGAGGAACGTGTGCATGTTCTTTTCAAATTAAATAGGTACACACACACACACACACACACACACACACACACACACACACACACACACACACACACACACACACACACACACACATACATACATACATACATACATACATACATACACACACAAACACACACACACACACTCACTCACTCTCAACCAGCCTGGTGTTGGCATCGCGGTTCGGGTGCTGGCTTGGGATCCTATGATCTTGGGTTCGAATCCTGGTCAATTGCTGAATGAACACCAGGAGGGTTGACTTAGCCTGTCATCCTTCTGAGGTCGGCAAATTGAGTACCCGTTCACTGGTAATTCCCTGTGTGTTGCAAGAGGCGACTAACAGGGTTGGCGGCAGGAAGGGCATCCGGCCATAAAACATTGCTTCAAAAAGGGGACTACAGTGGACCAAAAAGGCCAACCCCTGCTCTGCAGGGAAGAATGGCCTCTGAAGGTGGTTCTTTTATATATATATATATATATATATATATACACACACACACACACACACACACACACACACACACACACACACACACACACACACACACACACACACACACACACACACACTTCAAGGGTCGTTTGTGCGTGCATGTATCAGGTTGGTGTGTGTGTGTGTCGTTGGTCATCTCCATAATTTGGGTTTTAGTAGGTGGAACAGAATCCTCAATCAAGGGCTAAGTTGTGAAGTTGTGTTCTCAAAGTTTTGTTCCAAGTGCTCTTTTCAGGATCGTCAATGAGCCGCGTACAGCCTCAAACTGTAGTTCATTTGTGGTTCTTCTTTATCATTTCTGTTGCCCCAATTATCACTGGTACAATTTTGGCGCTCTTCCACTTCCAGGATCTTTTCACTTCATTCTTGAGGTCTTGGTATTTGGTCATTTTCTTGATTTCTGCATTATTTAGGCCAAATCGCTGTGTACTGATATCTCAATCAGTAATGCTGTCTTTTCCTTTTTGTATCTGAGTACAATGTCCAGTCGCAATGCTTTGTTTTCTATGTTCAAGCTGGATGGGATCATCAGGTCGTACGTGAGCATGACGTCCTTGTTTTCAATGATTGCTTTTGGGACATGTTTCCATGAGTTTTGTGGAACTGGGATATTGAAATTTCTGCAGATGTGCCAATGGATTACTCCACATACCTTGTTGTGCCTTTGGGTGTACAGCTGAACTGACATGAGTTTTTTACATCCCGATAGGAGGTGACTCGTGCTTTCTGTTTCTCCCTTGCAGAACCTACACTTGTCCGATTGACTTGGTTCCACCATCTTCTTAAAGCCATTGGTGTAGTGTCCTTGATCTTGGACATCAATAATGATTCGTTCTCCGTCCCTATTGAGCTCACCTCTTCTTAGCCATTCCAGTCATCTTTCTTTGTCGATCCCCAATATGTCCAACTCCTTTTTATATTTCCCTGCTCTTTTGTCTTTCTCCCAGTTGTCACTATATATAAGCTGGTATGTCATATTATATCTATACTTTGTCTTTTTTGCAATCGTTGGGGCTGTATTCATTACTGTTTCAGTTTGGTGCGTGACATATTCTAATCGCACCTGTTTTTGGAAGTTTTTTGCAAGAGTGAGAGATACCTTTTCTGGCTTGTGTTCATGCTTGTACACATATTGTATTTGTGTGTGTGTGTGTGTGTGTGTGTGTGTGTGTGTGTGTGTGTGTGTGCACGCACGCACACACACACATATTAGGCCTTCAAAAAGTTATCGTATGTATATGCGTATGTACTAGTGGGGCATCATGTAAGCAATAATAAACCATGCTTTGTACGTAGGTATATACTAAATAGAAGCTTTATGATTATAAGCAAGCATCGCAGACCGACTGGTGGACATCAATTTAGTTATTTTTTATTTCGTTTTTATCAATTTTATATATTCTTTTACGTATGCTTTTACGTTTTTTTTAACTTAAATTTTCATTTACGGACCCTTTCCGATGGTGGGCTTTCCGATGACCTTTCTCCCGGTGTACCAGCTTTGATGTCTGTCGGCACACCAAATTTCAGCTTTCTTCGCCAGCCGGAAGGTACCAAACATTAATATCAGTCAGTCAGTCATTCATTAGAAAGAGCTTTATACTCGTATATTACATGTATATTAGTATGCATATACGATCTTTCTTATCATCGTCATCATTTTGTGGCTCACATGGTTGCGGGTTAGCAGGTTGTTGCAGGGACATGGCAGTGTCGCTAATGGAATGCCCCCTGTCGGTTAGGGTTAGTAAGATTTATTTTTTCCAAGTCATTCACGAACCGGCTGTCCATGCCGGATTTTCGACTGAAGGTGGCACAGGAATGTGGATTTTTTGGGGTCTGTGGTTACGCATTCACCGTTTCCACTTTATCTGTTTCAATGTGACCTCCCACCTGAGCGTACAACAGGTACCTCGCTAGTCTACTATAAATTGATGAGATGTGTGTGTATGTGTGTGTGTGTGTGTGTCTTTTTGTGTTGTGGTGTTTTACTGGAGCTTTCTGATATGGAGTGTTATTGACCAAAATGATCTCCAGAGTTGATTAGGCCATGTTAAGGTGTATAGAGCAGCTTAATAGGTCCTTCCATTGCATAGCATTCCAATTACAAAACTATAAAGTATCTGAAAATGCAAAGCCCATCCACATCCGTGTGTATTTACACATCTTCTTCTTCTTCTTCTTTTTATTCTTCCGTATGCTCAAAATAACAAAAACAGTTTAACAAAAAATACAAAATGAAAATTGGTGATTTTATGCAGCCTTGACCTTTCAGCTTTAAATCTAAAAAAAAAAAAAAAAAAAAATCGGCTTCCAGTTTTTGATTGGTGAACCAAACCAGTGACCCAGTATGCAAATTCTTAAAATTTCAAGTCAATCAGATGAAAATTGATAATTTTATGATGCTGACCGTTGACCTTTTGACAAAAGTATTAATTTGCCTTCTCCACATTCTCATAATAAAGCTTCGGTGAAAATTTCATGCCAAAAGCTCAAATGGTAAATCGAAATTTCAGGTCAATTGGATGAAAATTGATGATTTTAGGTGACGCTGACCTTTGACCTTTTGACCTTTTGACAAAATTATTAATTTGTCTTCTTTGTATTATTATAATAAAGCTTTGGTGAAAATGTTATGAAAAAACTCAAATAGTAAATTGAAATTTCAGGGCAATTGGATGAAAATTGATGATTTTATGTGAGGCTGACCTTTAATCTTTTTACCTTTTGACCAAATTATTAATTTGCCTTCTCCATATTATCATAATAAAGCTTTGGTGAAAATTTCATGCCAAAAGGTCAAATGGTAAATCGAAATTTCAGGTCAATTGGATGAAAATTGATGATTTTAGGTGATGCTGACCTTTAACATTTTGACCTTTTGACAAAATTATTAATTTACCTTCTCCATATTATCATAATAAAGCTTTGGTGAAAATTTGATGACAAAACTCAAATGGTAAATTGAAATTTCAGGTCAATTGGACGAAAATTGATGATTTTAGGTGACGCTGACCTAAAATCATCCGGAAGGTACCAAAATGATGATTTTAGGTGACGCTGACCTGTAACCTTTTGACAAAATTATTAATTTGTCTTCTTCATATCTTACTATAATTCACCAAATGTCCGTCTGTCTGTCTGTCCATCTGTCTGTCTGTCCATCTGTCTGTCTGTCCGTTCGAAGGTACCGCAAAAACTGCTGAACCGATCGGAACGATATTTTGTGTGGGTAATCCTGGGATCCCCAGGAGTAAAATAGGCTATTTAATTTTTCCAATTTCAGCTTTAGTCTCCAGCATTCTCAGGTTTGGACTCCCGCATAACATTCGCGTTCGCATAACGTTCATTGTGACGATGTTCTCATTGTGACGATGTTGTGATGATGTATGTGTTCACGGTAGTGTTTGACGTGACGGTGTGAACGTAATTTCGTAATGTTTTTCGTTTCGTAATCCTTTAATGAACTTGTAATGTTTAATGAACTTTTAATAAGCATAAGAATGAGCGTCATGAAATATAAATCGTTTAAGTGACGATGTTTTCATTGTGAAAACGTGCGGATCCGAACGCATTGTGAAAACGTGCGTCCTATAGAAACGTGCGGATCCGAAGTAACACCGCAGCGTGTGCAAAGCGACTGAGAAACAGGTGTAGCGGCCGCTTCCGTGTTACAGATTCGGCGCGCACTCTTCACACATATAGGCCTACGTGCGACTGAGAAAGACGTGTAGCGGCCGCTTCCGTTTTGCAGAATTCAATCTTTCTTCAAACTGGGTGCCATGTACTGTTTAGATTTTGATGATTTGCGTGTGATATGATTCAACGGATGTTTATATGAATCGTTTAAAATAAAAAAGCCTTCAATTTCTGATATTTTACCTTTTCATTTGGGCCTCCCAATTGGAGCCCCGCCCATAGTAGGGCGGGTACCGTTGCTGGTTATTATAATAAAGCTTTGGTGAAAATTTGATGAAAATAGCTCAAATGGTAAAAACAAGTTACAACCTGGACAAACACACACACACACACACACACACACACACACACACACACACACACACACACACACACACACACACACACACACACACACACACACACACACACACACACACACACACACACACACACACACACACACACACACACACACACACCGATAAGTGATTACAAAATCCCGTCTCCTGCTGTGGGGACAGGGACGAGCTAATAAATAACAAAACAAAAAAAAAGATAACATTGTAACAAAACATTTATCAATTAATACCATAATATTAACAACATTAATTTATAATAGTAGCATAATTTGGCGATAATAATAACGAAGGTACAATCACACCACCCTGGCACAAGCACATTTCGGCTTGATGAAAGGCAAGGTAATGCTCAAGCAGTACGGCAGGCAGGTATGCAACATGGCCATTATCGCCAATTACAAATTTGGTCCAATGGACCAACGGGCCCACTCGTATCCCAAACAGTTGTGAACAATTACAGTACAAGATGATGAGGTTGAAAACAAACACAAAAGAGTGAGGGGGTTTGGAGTTAATAAGATGCTAATACAAGTCTTGCAAACCCTCCACCAATATAATCACAGGTAAAAAGTACGAGGCATTCGTGCACACTTCAATGTGTACCGATTGAGTGCACGTTGGGAAAGATCACCGACGATGCTGTGATTTGCCCATGTAGGTGTGTTTTCACGCATCTACAGTCAAGACTTGCTCAATAATTGTGTCCAATTAGCAGTGCATGACCCAGCTATGATGAAATATTTCACTCACCAGTTGAGCCAAAACAAAATCAGGGGAGCCTTTGAGAGAAAGCATGGACCTGCAGGCAGGCCGGGGTGTGCAATTGTGCTAATGAGGGCTAATTGTACCTTACGTAACCCTCAGACCATACGGGGTACCCAAGGGCCTCCAGAGAACCTTTTGAAAGGCTAAGCTTATGTTTTACATGTAGCTCGACTCACCATACCGATATGCTGCAGCGATATCGAATCTCCACCAACAGAGATGGCCGTCATCGGATCAATCTGCGAAGTCCCGTGAAATTTAACAGGAGAATTAGTCTTCCATTCATTCACTTTCTTGTAGGCATTGGTGCTCATTTGGGGTTTTTCACTCTCAGGCCGCTGTCATCCTTTCCTCGCACTGCTCAATAACCTGACAATAACCTATCAATTAACTACCAACTAGCATGTTATTGACTCAATGAAAATACCTTCCAAGTTGTTATCTTAATGTTACGTTTCTGATGCGATCCCAGAAATGCGCAATGATTCAGTCACAAACCACAAAGTTGCACCCAAATGGGTTCCTCTTCAAACGCACTCAAACGAAATTCAAGTTTTGGAGAAAAAGAACCATGATCCACTCCAAGTCATTCTGTGTCTTCCTTTTTGACATACTTTGAGCTAGCATGTTGGACTGTTGGCACTGCCCACTTGATTAACAAACAGCAATGACCACCCACATCAAGGCCCATCATAAATCCCCACTCAACCCCCAAAACATTTGCTTCGAGACCCATTTTATCCATGCAACTTTCAACTTCAGTGAATAAAACGCTGCCATTTTGTTACGAGTAAAGTTTCGTGTGTTTGCCCCGCATGGCATCACTCACTGTTCAGGCTGAGAGACAGGTTAACAGGAGGCAGATACACCACGTCCCGCAGGCCAGGAAGCATCACGCAGTGCAGGCGGTCACCCTTCCGTTCCTGTCCGGCCGAATCCAGCCAGCACACTCTTTCACGAGAGTACAGGAAGTCCAGGCCGGTAACCTGGTTCACCGGAATGCGTGATAGGCCCGGAACGAAACTTGCATTCAGGTACTGAAGGACCACCGAGCCGTAGTTGACGATCACCAGCACAGCAGGGCGGTCTACAGGCTCTGGGGATTTGGAGACGGGGAGCATGAAAATGAATTAGGTGTGGAATTTAAATGGTACAGGTAGATGAGAATATGGGAATATCGTTCAAGACAATGAGGAGGAGATTCAGCAGCAAGCAACTGGATACATGTGACTACAGGATGTATATTTCAAATGACACAAAGATACAAGACAACGGAACAAGCCAAAGGAACGATGAAAGACTTGATATAAAGGATTGGACTATTAACAAAAAGGATTTGACTATTGATAAAAAGGATTTGACTATTGATAAAAAGGATTTGACTATTGATAAAGAGGATTTGACTATTGATAAAAAGGATTTGACTATTGATAAAGAGGATTTGACTATTGATAAAAAGGATTTGACTATTGATAAAGAGGATTTGACGATTGATAAAAAGGATTTGACTATTGATAAAAAGGATTTGACTATTGATAAAAAGGATTTGACTATTGATAAAAAGGATTTGACTATTGATAAAAAGGATTTGACTATTGATAAAAAGGATTTGACTATTGATAAAAAGGATTTAACTATTGATAAAAAGGATTTGACTATTGATAAAAAGGATTTGACTATTGATAAAAAGGAATTGACTATTGATAAAAAGGATTTGACTATTGATAAAAAGGATTTCACGATTTATAAAAAGGATTTGACTATTGATAAAAAGGATTTGACTATTGATAAAAAGGATTTGACGATTGAGAAAAAGGATTTGACTATTGATAAAAAGGATTTGACTATTGATATAAAGGATTTCACGATTGATAAAAAGGATTTGACTATTGATAAAAAGGATTTGACTATTGATAAAGAGGATTTGACGATTGATAAAAAGGATTTGACTATTGATAAAAAGGATTTGACTATTGATAAAAAGGATTTGACTATTGATAAAAAGGATTTGACTATTGATAAAAAGGATTTGACTATTGATAAAAAGGATTTGACTATTGATAAAAAGGATTTAACTATTGATAAAAAGGATTTGACTATTGATAAAAAGGATTTGACTATTGATAAAAAGGAATTGACTATTGATAAAAAGGATTTGACTATTGATAAAAAGGATTTCACGATTTATAAAAAGGATTTGACTATTGATAAAAAGGATTTGACTATTGATAAAAAGGATTTGACGATTGAGAAAAAGGATTTGACTATTGATAAAAAGGATTTGACTATTGATATAAAGGATTTCACGAGTGATAAAAAGGATTTGACGATTGATAAAAAGGATTTGACGATTGATAAAAAGGATATGACTATTGATAAAAAGGATTTTTTTTTTTTTTTTTTTTTTTTTTTTTTTTGTATACAAGATCGAGGCTCGTGAAAGAGCGAACATTAATTACACAGAAAGACAAACCGACACATAAAACATATAACATAGGGAGCGGTAGACAAGATGGGGAGAGAGGGGGAAGGACACAAACACAACATTTGAGAGCAGGGACCGAGAGACATGGAGACATGGAGAGATCTGAGAGAGGGCGAGGGCTTTGGGGGGGGGGGGGGGAAGGGGGCAGTGGGAGAGGTATAAAACATATGGACACTGCCAGGACTTCCAGGAAAGAAGTTGGAATTTCAAACAAGGTGGATCTGGGGTGAATTAGCGGGGGTAGAAAAGATCAAGGTTTTGGATGGGGGAAGATAAGAGATGGTGGTGAACAGCTGTTTTAAAGACCTGGAGGGAGGAGTGGGATTGAAGGGAGTGAGGGAGTTTGTTCCAGAGGCGGGAGAAAAGAGGAATGAAAGAGTGAAGGTGAGCGGAGAGCCGAGATTTCGGCAGTTTAACCATCAGAGGGTTGCTGGCAGATCTTGTGCGACCTGTAGGAATATTTGGGGGACAGAGCACAGAGAGAGCTGGGGGTGCAAGGCCGGAGAGGAGTCGGTAGAAGACAGAAAGACCACCTTCCTGCCTGCGGTGAGTGAGTGAAAGGCCCTCAGAGATAGCTTCATCGTGGGAGATTCCAATAATTCTGAAAGCTTTGGTTTCAACAGCGTGAAGCCGAGCTAGGTGTGAGGCAGGAGCACCGGCCCATAGGGGAGAACAGTATTCCATTGAGCTGCGGATGAAAGCCTTGTATGTGGTGAGGAGCTCAGGTGTGCCGAGGAAGGACTTCGCACGACGGAGGATGCCCAGTCGGCGACTGGCTTTGGAGGATTTGATAAAGGATTTGACTTTGATAAAAAGGATTTGACTATTGATAAAAAGGATTTGACGATTGATAAAAAGGATTTGACTATTGATAAAAAGGATTTGACTATTGATATAAAGGATTTCACGATTGACAAAAAGGATTTGACTATTGATAGAAAGGATTGGACTATTGACAAAAGGATTTGACTATTGACAAAAACGATTTGACTATTGATAAAAAGGATTTGACTATTGATAAAAAGGATTTGACTATTGATATAAAGGATTTCACGATTGACAAAAAGGATTTGACTATTGATAGAAAGGATTGGACTATTGACAAAAGGATTTGACTATTGATAAAAAGGATTTGACTATTGATAAAAAGGATTTGACTATTGACAAAAAGGATTCGACTATTGATAAAAACGATTTGACTATTGATAAAAAAGGATTTGACTATTGATAAAAACGATTTGACTATTGATAAAAAGGATTTGACTATTGACAAAAAGGATTCGACTATTGACAAAAATGTTTGACTATTGATAAAAAGGATTTGACGATTGATAAAAAGGATTTGACTGTTGATAAAAAGGATTTGACTATTGATATAAAGGATTGGACGAATGATAAAAAGGATTTGATTATTGATAAAAAGAATTTGACTATTGATAAAAAGGATTTCACGATTGACAAAAAGGATTTGACTATTGATAAAAAGGATTTGACTATTGATAAAAAGGATTTGACTATTGATATAAAGGATTTCACGATTGATAAAAAGGATTTGACTATTGATAAAAAGGATTTGACTGTTGATAAAAAGGATTTGACTATTCATAAAAAGGATTTGACGATTGATAAAATGGATTTGACTATTGATAAAAAGGATGTGACTATTGATAAAAAGGATTTGACTCTTGATAAAAAGAATCTCACTATTGATAAAAAGGATTTGACTATTGATAAAAAGGATTTTACTATTGATGAAAAGGATTTGACTATTGATATAAAGGATTTGACGATTGATAAAAAGGATTTGAAGATTGATAAAAAGGATTTGACTATTGATAAAAAGGATTTGACTATTGATAAAAGGATTTGACTATTGATAAAAGGGATTTGACTATTGATAAAAGGGATTTGACTATTGATAAAAAGGATTTGACTATTGATAAAAAGGATGTGACTATTGATAAAAAGGATTTGACTCTTGATAAAAAGAATCTCACTATTGATAAAAAGGATTTGACGATTGATAAAAAGGATTTGACTATTGATAAAAGGATTTGACTATTGATAAAAGGGATTTGACTATTGATAAAAAGGATTTGACTATTGATAAAAAGGATGTGACTATTGATAAAAAGGATTTGACTCTTGATAAAAAGAATCTGACTCTTGATAAAAAGAATCTCACTGTTGATAAAAAGGATTGACTATTGATAAAAAGGATTTGACTATTGATGAAAAGGATTTGACTGTTGATATAAAGGATTTGACGATTGATAAAAAGGATTTGAAGATTGATAAAAAGGATTTGACTATTGATAAAAAGGATTTGACTATTGATAAAAGGATTTGACTATTGATAAAAGGGATTTGACTATTGATAAAAGGGATTTGACTATTGATTAAAGGGATTTGACTATTGATTAAAAGGATTCGACTATTGATAAAAAGGATTTGACTATTGATAAAAAGGATTTGACTATTGATAAAAAGGATTTCACGATTTATAAAAAGGATTTGACTATTCATAAAAAGGATTTGACGATTGATAAAATGGATTTGACTATTGATAAAAAGGATGTGACTATTGATAAAAAGGATTTGACTCTTGATAAAAAGAATCTCACTATTGATAAAAAGGATTTGACTATTGATAAAAAGGATTTGACTATTGATGAAAAGGATTTGACTATTGATGTAAAGGATTTGACGATTGAGAAAAAGGATTTGACTATTGATAAAAAGGATTTGACTATTGATATAAAGGATTTCACGATTGATAAAAAGGATTTGACTATTGATAGAAAGGATTGGACTATTGACAAAAGGATTTGACTATTGATAAAAAGGATTTGACTATTGATAAAAAGGATTTGACGATTGATAAAAAGGATTTGACGATTGATAAAAAGGATTTGACTCTTGATAAAAAGGATTTTTTTTTTTTTTTTTTTTTTTTTTTTTTGTATACAAGATCGAGGCTCGTGAAAGAGCGAACATTAATTACACAGAAAGACAAACCGACACATAAAACATATAACATAGGGAGCGGTAGACAAGATGGGGAGAGAGGGGGAAGGACACAAACACAACATTTGAGAGCAGGGACCGAGAGACATGGAGACATCGAGAGATCTGAGAGAGGGCGAGGGCTTTGGGGGGGGGGGGGGGGAAGGGGGCAGTGGGAGATGTATAAAACATATGGACACTGCCAGGACTTCCAGGAAAGAAGTTGGAATTTCAAACAAGGTGGATCTGGGGTGAATTAGCGGGGGTAGAAAAGATCAAGGTTTTGGATGGGGGAAGATAAGAGATGGTGGTGAACAGCTGTTTTAAAGACCTGGAGGGAGGAGTGGGATTGAAGGGAGTGAGGGAGTTTGTTCCAGAGGCGGGAGAAAAGAGGAATGAAAGAGTGAAGGTGAGCGGAGAGCCGAGATTTCGGCAGTTTAACCATCAGAGGGTTGCTGGCAGATCTTGTGCGACCTGTAGGAATATTTGGGGGACAGAGCACAGAGAGAGCTGGGGGTGCAAGGCCGGAGAGGAGTCGGTAGAAGACAGAAAGACCACCTTCCTGCCTGCGGTGAGTGAGTGAAAGGCCCTCAGAGATAGCTTCATCGTGGGAGATTCCAATAATTCTGAAAGCTTTGGTTTCAACAGCGTGAAGCCGAGCTAGGTGTGAGGCAGGAGCACCGGCCCATAGGGGAGAACAGTATTCCATTGAGCTGCGGATGAAAGCCTTGTATGTGGTGAGGAGCTCAGGTGTGCCGAGGAAGGACTTCGCACGACGGAGGATGCCCAGTCGGCGACTGGCTTTGGAGGATTTGATAAAGGATTTGACTTTGATAAAAAGGATTTGACTATTGATAAAAAGGATTTGACGATTGATAAAAAGGATTTGACTATTGATAAAAAGGATTTGACTATTGACAAAAACGATTTGACTATTGATAAAAAGGATTTGACTATTGATAAAAAGGATTTGACTATTGATATAAAGGATTTCACGATTGACAAAAAGGATTTGACTATTGATAGAAAGGATTGGACTATTGACAAAAGGATTTGACTATTGATAAAAAGGATTTGACTATTGATAAAAAGGATTTGACGATTGATAAAAAGGATTTGACTATTGACAAAAAGGATTCGACTATTGATAAAAACGATTTGACTATTGATAAAAAAGGATTTGACTATTGATAAAAACGATTTGACTATTGATAAAAAGGATTTGACTATTGACAAAAAGGATTCGACTATTGACAAAAATGTTTGACTATTGATAAAAAGGATTTGACGATTGATAAAAAGGATTTGACTGTTGATAAAAAGGATTTGACTATTGATATAAAGGATTGGACGAATGATAAAAAGGATTTGATTATTGATAAAAAGAATTTGACTATTGATAAAAAGGATTTCACGATTGACAAAAAGGATTTGACTATTGATAAAAAGGATTTGACTATTGATAAAAAGGATTTGACTATTGATGAAAAGGATTTGACTATTGATATAAAGGATTTGACGATTGAGAAAAAGGATTTGACTATTGATAAAAAGGATTTGACTATTGATATAAAGGATTTCACGATTGATAAAAAGGATTTGACTATTGATAGAAAGGATTGGACTATTGACAAAAGGATTTGACTATTGATAAAAAGGATTTGACTATTGATAAAAAGGATTTGACGATTGATAAAAAGGATTTGACGATTGATAAAAAGGATTTGACTATTGATAAAAAGGATTTTTTTTTTTTTTTTTTTTTTTTTTTTTTGTATACAAGATCGAGGCTCGTGAAAGAGCGAACATTAATTACACAGAAAGACAAACCGACACATAAAACATATAACATAGGGAGCGGTAGACAAGATGGGGAGAGAGGGGGAAGGACACAAACACAACATTTGAGAGCAGGGACCGAGAGACATGGAGACATCGAGAGATCTGAGAGAGGGCGAGGGCTTTGGGGGGGGGGGGGGGAAGGGGGCAGTGGGAGAGGTATAAAACATATGGACACTGCCAGGACTTCCAGGAAAGAAGTTGGAATTTCAAACAAGGTGGATCTGGGGTGAATTAGCGGGGGTAGAAAAGATCAAGGTTTTGGATGGGGGAAGATAAGAGATGGTGGTGAACAGCTGTTTTAAAGACCTGGAGGGAGGAGTGGGATTGAAGGGAGTGAGGGAGTTTGTTCCAGAGGCGGGAGAAAAGAGGAATGAAAGAGTGAAGGTGAGCGGAGAGCCGAGATTTCGGCAGTTTAACCATCAGAGGGTTGCTGGCAGATCTTGTGCGACCTGTAGGAATATTTGGGGGACAGAGCACAGAGAGAGCTGGGGGTGCAAGGCCGGAGAGGAGTCGGTAGAAGACAGAAAGACCACCTTCCTGCCTGCGGTGAGTGAGTGAAAGGCCCTCAGAGATAGCTTCATCGTGGGAGATTCCAATAATTCTGAAAGCTTTGGTTTCAACAGCGTGAAGCCGAGCTAGGTGTGAGGCAGGAGCACCGGCCCATAGGGGAGAACAGTATTCCATTGAGCTGCGGATGAAAGCCTTGTATGTGGTGAGGAGCTCAGGTGTGCCGAGGAAGGACTTCGCACGACGGAGGATGCCCAGTCGGCGACTGGCTTTGGAGGATTTGATAAAGGATTTGACTTTGATAAAAAGGATTTGACTATTGATAAAAAGGATTTGACGATTGATAAAAAGGATTTGACTATTGATAAAAAGGATTTGACTATTGACAAAAACGATTTGACTATTGATAAAAAGGATTTGACTATTGATAAAAAGGATTTGACTATTGATATAAAGGATTTCACGATTGACAAAAAGGATTTGACTATTGATAGAAAGGATTGGACTATTGACAAAAGGATTTGACTATTGATAAAAAGGATTTGACTATTGATAAAAAGGATTTGACGATTGATAAAAAGGATTTGACTATTGACAAAAAGGATTCGACTATTGATAAAAACGATTTGACTATTGATAAAAAAGGATTTGACTATTGATAAAAACGATTTGACTATTGATAAAAAGGATTTGACTATTGACAAAAAGGATTCGACTATTGACAAAAATGTTTGACTATTGATAAAAAGGATTTGACGATTGATAAAAAGGATTTGACTGTTGATAAAAAGGATTTGACTATTGATATAAAGGATTGGACGAATGATAAAAAGGATTTGATTATTGATAAAAAGAATTTGACTATTGATAAAAAGGATTTCACGATTGACAAAAAGGATTTGACTATTGATAAAAAGGATTTGACTATTGATAAAAAGGATTTGACTATTGATATAAAGGATTTCACGATTGATAAAAAGGATTTGACTATTGATAAAAAGGATTTGACTGTTGATAAAAAGGATTTGACTATTCATAAAAAGGATTTGACGATTGATAAAATGGATTTGACTATTGATAAAAAGGATGTGACTATTGATAAAAAGGATTTGACTCTTGATAAAAAGAATCTCACTATTGATAAAAAGGATTTGACTATTGATAAAAAGGATTTGACTATTGATGAAAAGGATTTGACTATTGATATAAAGGATTTGACGATTGATAAAAAGGATTTGAAGATTGATAAAAAGGATTTGACTATTGATAAAAAGGATTTGACTATTGATAAAAGGATTTGACTATTGATAAAAGGGATTTGACTATTGATAAAAGGGATGTGACTATTGATAAAAAGGATTTGACTATTGATAAAAAGGATGTGACTATTGATAAAAAGGATTTGACTCTTGATAAAAAGAATCTCACTATTGATAAAAAGGATTTGACGATTGATAAAAAGGATTTGACTATTGATAAAAGGATTTGACTATTGATAAAAGGGATTTGACTATTGATAAAAAGGATTTGACTATTGATAAAAAGGATGTGACTATTGATAAAAAGGATTTGACTCTTGATAAAAAGAATCTGACTCTTGATAAAAAGAATCTCACTATTGATAAAAAGGATTGACTATTGATAAAAAGGATTTGACTATTGATGAAAAGGATTTGACTGTTGATATAAAGGATTTGACGATTGATAAAAAGGATTTGAAGATTTATAAAAAGGATTTGACTATTGATAAAAAGGATTTGACTATTGATAAAAGGATTTGACTCTTGATAAAAGGGATTTGACTATTGATAAAAGGGATTTGACTATTGATTAAAGGGATTTGACTATTGATTAAAAGGATTCGACTATTGATAAAAAGGATTTGACTATTGATAAAAAGGATTTGACTATTGATAAAAAGGATTTCACGATTTATAAAAAGGATTTGACTATTGATAAAAAGGATTTGACTATTGATAAAAAGGATTTGACTATTGATGAAAACGATTTGACTATTGATATAAAGGATTTGACGATTGATAAAAAGGATTTGATGATTGATAAAAAGGATTTGACTCTTGATAAAAAGGATTTCTCTTGATAAAAAGGATTTGACTCTTGATAAAAAGGATTTGACTCTTGATAAAAAGGATTTGACTATTGATAAAAAGGATTTTACTTTTGATAAAAAGGACTTGACTATTGATAAAAAGGATTTGACTATTATATAAAGGATTTGACAATTGATAAAAAGGATTTGACTATTGATAAAAAGGATTTGACTCTTGATAAAAAGGATTTGACTATTGATAAAAAGGATTTGACTCTTGATAAAAAGGATTTGACTATTGATAAAAAGGATTTAACTTTTGATAAAAAGGATTTGACTATTGATAAAAAGGATTTGATGATTGATAAAAAGGATTTGACTATTGACAAAAAGGATTCGACTATTGATAAAAACGATTTGACTATTGATAAAAAGGATTTGATTATTGATAAAAAGAATTTGACTATTGATAAAAAGGATTTCACGATTGACAAAAAGGATTTGACTATTGATAAAAAGGATTTGACTATTGATAAAAAGGATTTGACTATTGATATAAAGGATTTCACGATTGATAAAAAGGATTTGACTATTGATAAAAAGGATTTGACTATTGTTAAAAAGGATTTGACTGTTGATAAAAAGGATTTGTCTATTCATAAAAAGGATTTGACGATTGATAAAAAGGATTTGACTATTGATAAAAAGGATGTGACTATTGATAAAAAGGATTTGACTCTTGATAAAAAGAATCTCACTATTGATAAAAAGGATTTGACTATTGATAAAAAGGATTTGACTATTGATGAAAAGGTTTTGACTATTGATATAAAGGATTTGACGATTGATAAAAAGGATTTGAAGATTGATAAAAAGGATTTGACTATTGATAAAAAGGATTTGACTATTGATAAAAGGATTTGACTATTGATAAAAGGGATTTGACTATTGATAAAAGGGATTTGACTATTGATAAAAAGGATTTGACTATTGATAAAAAGGATGTGACTATTGATAAAAAGGATTTGACTCTTGATAAAAAGAATCTCACTATTGATAAAAAGGATTTGACGATTGATAAAAAGGATTTGACTATTGATAAAAGGATTTGACTATTGATAAAAGGGATTTGACTATTGATAAAAAGGATTTGACTATTGATAAAAAGGATGTGACTATTGATAAAAAGGATTTGACTCTTGATAAAAAGAATCTGACTCTTGATAAAAAGAATCTCACTATTGATAAAAAGGATTTGACTATTGATAAAAAGGATTTGACTATTGATGAAAAGGATTTGACTGTTGATATAAAGGATTTGACGATTGATAAAAAGGATTTGAAGATTGATAAAAAGGATTTGACTATTGATAAAAAGGATTTGACTATTGATAAAAGGATTTGACTATTGATAAAAGGGATTTGACTATTGATAAAAGGGATTTGACTATTGATTAAAGGGATTTGACTATTGATTAAAAGGATTCGACTATTGATAAAAAGGATTTGACTATTGATAAAAAGGATTTGACTATTGATAAAAAGGATTTCACGATTTATAAAAAGGATTTGACTATTGATAAAAAGGATTTGACTATTGATAAAAAGGATTTGACTATTGATGAAAACGATTTGACTATTGATATAAAGGATTTGACGATTGATAAAAAGGATTTGATGATTGATAAAAAGGATTTGACTCTTGATAAAAAGGATTTCTCTTGATAAAAAGGATTTGACTCTTGATAAAAAGGATTTGACTCTTGATAAAAAGGATTTGACTATTGATAAAAAGGATTTGACTATTGATAAAAAGGACTTGACTATTGATAAAAAGGATTTGACTATTGATATAAAGGATTTGACAATTGATAAAAAGGATTTGACTATTGATAAAAAGGATTTGACTCTTGATAAAAAGGATTTGACTGTTGATTAAAAGGATTTGACTCTTGATAAAAAGGATTTGACTATTGATAAAAAGGATTTGACTTTTGATAAAAAGGATTTGACTATTGATAAAAAGGATTTGACGATTGATAAAAAGGATTTGACTATTGATAAAAAGGATTTGACTATTGTTAAAAATGATTTGACTATTGATAAAAAGGATTTGACTATTGATAAAAAGGATTTGACTATTGATACAAAGGATTTGACTATTGACAAAAAGGATTTGACTATTGATACAAAGGATTTGACTATTGATAAAAAGTATTTGACTATTGATAAAAAGTATTTGACTATTGATAAAAAGGATTTGACTATTGATAAAAAGGATTCGACTATTGATAAAAAGGATTTGACTATTGATAAAAAGGATTTGACTATTGATAAAAAGGATTTGATGATTGATATAAAGGATTTGACGATTGATAAAAAGGATTTGACTATTGATATAAAGGATTTAACTATTGATAAAAAGGATTTGACTATTGATATAAAGGATTTAACTATTGATAAAAAGGATTTGACTATTGATATAAAGGATTTAACTATTGATAAAAAGGATTTGACTATTGATATAAAGGATTTAACTATTGATAAAAAGGATTTGACTATTGATAAAAAGGATTTGACTATTGACAAAAAGGATTTGACTATTGATAAAAAGGATTTGACTATTGATAAAAAGGATTTGACTATTGATAAAAAGGATTTGACGATTGATAAAAAGGATTTGACGATTGATAAAAAGGATTTGACTATTGATAAAAAGTATTTGACTATTGATAAAAAGTATTTGAATATTGTTAAAAATGATTTGACTATTGATAAAAAGGATTTGACTGTTGATAAAAAGGATTTGACTGTTGATAAAAAGGATTTGATTATTGATAAAAAGGATTTGACTATTGATACAAAGGATTTGACTATTGATACAAAGGATTTGACTATTGATAAAAAGTATTTGACTATTGATAAAAAGGATTTGACTATTGATAAAAAGGATTTGACTATTGATAAAAAGGATTTGACTATTGATAAAAAGGATTTGACTATTGATAAAAAGGATTTGACTTGATAAAAAGGATTCGACTATTGATAAAAAGTATTTGACTATTGATATAAAGGATTTGACGATTGATAAAAAGGATTTAACTATTGATAAAAAGAATTTGACTATTGAGAAAAAATATTGACTATTGATAAAAAGGATTTGACTATTGATAAAAAAGATTTGACTGTTGATAAAAAGGATTTGACTATTGATAAAAAGGATTTGACTATTGATAAAAAGGATTTGACTATTGATAAAAAGGATTTGACGATTGATAAAAAGGATTTGACGATTGATAAAAAGGATTTGACTATTGATAAAAAGGATTTGATGATTGACAAAAAGGATTTGACTATTGATAAAAACGATTTGACTATTGATAAAAACGATTTGACTCTTGATAAAAATGATTTGACTATTGATAAAAAGGATTTGACTTTTGATAAAAAGGATTTGACTATTGATAAAAAGGATTTGACTCTTGATAAAAACGATTTGACTCTTGATAAAAAGGATTTGACTATTGATAAAAAGGATTTGACTATTGATAAAAAGGATTTGTATATTGATTTAAAGGATTTGACTATTGATAAAAAGGATTCGACTATTGATAAAAAGGATTTGACTATTGATAAAAAGGATTTGACTATTGATAAAAAGGATATGAGTATTGATAAAAAGGATTCGACTATTGATAAAAAGGATTTGACTATTGATAAAAAGGATTTGACTATTGATAAAAAGGATATGAGTATTGATGAAAAGGATTTGACGATTGATATAAAGGATTTGACGATTGATAAAAAGGATTTGAAGATTGATAAAAAGGATTTGACTATTGATAAAAAGGATTTGGCTATTGATAAAAAGGATTTGACTGTTGATAAAAAGGATTTGACTATTGATAAAAAGGATTTGACTATTGATAAAAAGGATTTGACTGTTGATAAAAAGGATTTGACTATTGATAAAAAGGATTTGACTATTGATAAAAAGGATTTGACTATTGATAAAAAGGATTTGACTATTGATAAAAAGGATTTGACTATTGATAAAAAGGATTTGACTATTGATATAAAGGATTGGACGAATGATAAAAAGGATTTGACTATTGATAAAAAGGATTTGACTATTGATATAAAGGATTTCACGATTGATAAAAAGGATTTGACTATTGATAAAAAGGATTTGACTATTGATAAAAAGGATTTGACTGTTGATAAAAAGGATTTGACTATTCATAAAAAGGATTTGACGATTGATAAAAAGGATTTGACTCTTGATAAAAAGGATTTGACTATTGATAAAAAGGATTTGACTATTGATAAAAAGGATTTGACTATTGATAAAAAGGATTTGACTATTGATAAAAAGGATTTGACTATTGATAAAAAGGATTTTACTAATGATGAAAAGGATTTGACTATTGATATAAAGGATTTGACGATTGATAAAAAAGATTTGAAGATTGATAAAAAGGATTTGACTATTGATAAAAAGGATTTGACTATTGATAAAAGGATTTAACTTTTGATAAAAAGGATTCGACTATTGATAAAAAGGATTTGACTGTTGATAAAAAGGATTTGACTCTTGATAAAAAGGATTTGACTATTGATAAAAAGGATTTCACGATTTATAAAAAGGATTTGACTATTGATAAAAAGGATTTGACTATTGATAAAAAGGATCTGACGATTGATAAAAAGGATTTGACTATTGATAAAAAGGATTTGACTGTTGATAAAAAGGATTTGACTATTGATGAAAAGGATTTGACTATTGATATGAAGGATTTGACGATTGATAAAAAGGATTTGATGATTGATAAAAAGGATTTGACTCTTGATAAAAAGGATTTGACTCTTGATAAAAAGGATTTGACTCTTGATAAAAAGGATTTGACTATTGATAAAAAGGATTTGATTATTGATTTAAAAAAGGATTTGACTATTGATAAAGAGGATTTGACTCTTGATAAAAAAAGAGATTTGACTCTTGATAAAAAAAGATTTGACTCTTGATAAAAAAGTTTTGACTATTGTTAAAAAGGATTTGACTATTGATAAAAAGGACTTGACTATTGATAAAAAGGATTTGACTATTGATATAAAGGATTTGACGATTGATAAAAAGGATTTAACTATTGATAAAAAGGATTTGACTATTGATGAAAAGGATTTGACTATTGATAAAAAGGATTTGACTCTTGATAAAAAGGATTTGACTATTGATAAAAAGGATTTGACTCTTGATAAAAAGGATTTGACTATTGATAAAAAGGATTTGACTATTGATAAAAAGGATTTGACTATTGATAAAAAGGATTTGACTATTGATAAAAAGGATTTGACTATTGATAAAAAGGATTTGACTATTGATAAAAAGGATTTGACTATTGATAAAAAGGATTTGACTATTGATAAAA
Source organism: Myxine glutinosa (assembly GCF_964187855.1). Classification (NCBI taxonomy): domain Eukaryota; kingdom Metazoa; phylum Chordata; class Myxini; order Myxiniformes; family Myxinidae; genus Myxine; species Myxine glutinosa. The sequence continues at coordinate 179,012,058 of NC_136266.1, read as the reverse complement.
AGAATTTGACTATTGATAAAAAGGATTTGACTCTTGATAAAAAGGAGTTGACTATTGATAAAAAGGATTTGACTCTTGATAAAAAGGATTTGACTATTGATAAAAAGGATTTGACGATTGATAAAAAGGATTTGACTATTGATAAAAAGGATTTGACTATTGTTAAAAATGATTTGACTATTGATAAAAAGGATTTGACTATTGTTAAAAATGATTGGACTATTGATAAAAAGGATTTGACTATTGATAAAAAAGGATTTGACGATTGATACAAAGGATTTGACTATTGACAAAAAGGATTTGACTATTGATACAAAGGATTTGACTATTGATAAAAAGTATTTGACCAATGATAAAAAGTATTTGACTATTGATAAAAAGGATTTGACTATTGATAAAAAGGATTTGACTATTGATATAAAGGATTTGACGATTGATAAAAAGGATTTGAAGATTGATAAAAAGGATTTGACTATTGATAAAAAGGATTTGACTTTTGATAAAAGGATTTGACTATAGATAAAAGGGATTTGACGATTGATAAAAGGGATTTGACTATTGATAAAAAGGATTTGACTATTGATAAAAAGGATGTGACTATTGATAAAAAGGATTTGACTCTTGATAAAAAGAATCTCACTATTGATAAAAAGGATTTGACGATTGATAAAAAGGATTTGACTATTGATAAAAGGATTTGACTATTGATAAAAGGGATTTGACTATTGATAAAAAAGATTTGACTATTGATAAAAAGGATGTGACTATTGATAAAAAGGATTTGACTCATGATAAAAAGAATCTGACTCTTGATAAAAAGAATCTCACGATTGATAAAAAGGATTTGACGATTGATAAAAAGGATTTGACTATTGATGAAAAGGATTTGACTGTTGATATAAAGGATTTGACGATTGATAAAAAGGATTTGAAGATTGATAAAAAGGATTTGACTATTGATAAAAAGGATTTGACTATTGATAAAAGGATTTGACTATTGATAAAAGGGATTTGACTATTGATAAAAGGGATTTGACTATTGATTAAAGGGATTTGACTATTGATTAAAAGGATTCGACTATTGATAAAAAGGATTTGACTATTGATAAAAAGGATTTGACTATTGATAAAAAGGATTTTACGATTTATAAAAAGGATTTGACTATTGATAAAAAGGATTTGACTATTGATAAAAAGGATTTGACTATTGATGAAAACGATTTGACTATTGATATAAAGGATTTGACGATTGATAAAAAGGATTTGATGATTGATAAAAAGGATTTGACTCTTGATAAAAAGGATTTCTCTTGATAAAAAGGATTTGACTCTTGATAAAAAGGATTTGACTCTTGATAAAAAGGATTTGACTATTGATAAAAAGGATTTGACTATTGATAAAAAGGACTTGACTATTGATAAAAAGGATTTGACTATTGATATAAAGGATTTGACAATTGATAAAAAGGATTTGACTATTGATAAAAAGGATTTGACTCTTGATAAAAAGGATTTGACTGTTGATTAAAAGGATTTGACTCTTGATAAAAAGGATTTGACTATTGATAAAAAGGATTTGACTTTTGATAAAAAGGATTTGACTATTGATAAAAAGGATTTGACGATTGATAAAAAGGATTTGACTATTGATAAAAAGGATTTGACTATTGTTAAAAATGATTTGACTATTGATAAAAAGGATTTGACTATTGATAAAAAGGATTTGACTATTGATACAAAGGATTTGACTATTGACAAAAAGGATTTGACTATTGATACAAAGGATTTGACTATTGATAAAAAGTATTTGACTATTGATAAAAAGTATTTGACTATTGATAAAAAGGATTTGACTATTGATAAAAAGGATTCGAATATTGATAAAAAGGATTTGACTATTGATAAAAAGGATTTGACTATTGATAAAAAGGATTTGATGATTGATATAAAGGATTTGACGATTGATAAAAAGGATTTGACTATTGATATAAAGGATTTAACTATTGATAAAAAGGATTTGACTATTGATATAAAGGATTTAACTATTGATAAAAAGGATTTGACTATTGATATAAAGGATTTAACTATTGATAAAAAGGATTTGACTATTGATAAAAAGGATTTGACTATTGACAAAAAGGATTTGACTATTGATAAAAAGGATTTGACTATTGATAAAAAGGATTTGACTATTGATAAAAAGGATTTGACTATTGATAAAAAGGATTTGACGATTGATAAAAAGGATTTGACGATTGATAAAAAGGATTTGACTATTGATAAAAAGTATTTGAATATTGTTAAAAATGATTTGACTATTGATAAAAAGGATTTGACTGTTGATAAAAAGGATTTGACTGTTGATAAAAAGGATTTGATTATTGATAAAAAGGATTTGACTATTGATACAAAGGATTTGACTCTTGATACAAAGGATTTGACTATTGATAAAAAGTATTTGACTATTGATAAAAAGGATTTGACTATTGATAAAAAGGATTTGACTATTGATAAAAAGGATTTGACTATAGATAAAAAGGATTTGACTATTGATAAAAAGGATTTGACTTGATAAAAAGGATTCGACTATTGATAAAAAGTATTTGACTATTGATATAAAGGATTTGACGATTGATAAAAAGGATTTAACTATTGATAAAAAGGATTTGACTATTGAGAAAAAGGATTTGACTATTGATAAAAAGGATTTGACTATTGATAAAAAAGATTTGACTGTTGATAAAAAGGATTTGACTATTGATAAAAAGGATTTGACTATTGATAAAAAGGATTTGACTATTGATAAAAAGGATTTGACGATTGATAAAAAGGATTTGACGATTGATAAAAAGGATTTGACTATTGATAAAAAGGATTTGATGATTGACAAAAAGGATTTGACTATTGATAAAAACGATTTGACTATTGATAAAAACGATTGGACTCTTGATAAAAATGATTTGACTATTGATAAAAAGGATTTGACTATTGATATAAAGGATTTCACGATTGATAAAAATGATTTGACTATTGATAAAAAGGATTTGACTATTGATAAAAACGATTTGACTTTTGATAAAAAGGATTTGACTATTGATAAAAAGGATTTGACTCTTGATAAAAACGATTTGACTCTTGATAAAAAGGATTTGACTATTGATAAAAAGGATTTGACTATTGATAAAAAGGATTTGTATATTGATTTAAAGGATTTGACTATTGATAAAAAGGATTCGACTATTGATAAAAAGGATTTGACTATTGATAAAAAGGATTTGACTATTGATAAAAAGGATATGAGTATTGATGAAAAGGATTTGACGATTGATATAAAGGATTTGACGATTGATAAAAAGGATTTGAAGATTGATAAAAAGGATTTGACTATTGATAAAAAGGATTTGGCTATTGATAAAAAGGATTTGACTGTTGATAAAAAGGATTTGACTATTGATAAAAAGGATTTGACTATTGATAAAAAGGATTTGACTATTGATAAAAAGGATTTGACTATTGATAAAAAGGATTTGACTATTGATAAAAAGGATTTGACTATTGATAAAAAGGATTTGACGATTGATAAAAAGGATTTGACTATTGATAAAAATGATTTGACTATTGATAAAAAGGATTTGACTATTGATAAAAAGGATTTGACTATTGATATAAAGGATTTGACTATTGATAAAAAGGATTTCACGATTGATAAAAAGGATTTGACTATTGATAAAAAGGATTTGACTATTGATAAAAAGGATTTGACTATTGATATAAAGGATTGGACGAATGATAAAAAGGATTTGACTATTGATAAAAAGGATTTGACTATTGATATAAAGGATTTCACGATTGATAAAAAGGATTTGACTATTGATAAAAAGGATTTGACTATTGATAAAAAGGATTTGACTGTTGATAAAAAGGATTTGACTATTCATAAAAAGGATTTGACTATTCATAAAAAGGATTTGACGATTGATAAAAAGGATTTGACTCTTGATAAAAAGGATTTGACTATTGATAAAAAGGATTTGACTATTGATAAAAAGGATTTGACTATTGATAAAAAGGATTTGACTATTGATAAAAAGGATTTGACTATTGATAAAAAGGATTTTACTAATGATGGAAAGGATTTGACTATTGATATAAAGGATTTGACGATTGATAAAAAGGATTTGAAGATTGATAAAAAGGATTTGACTATTGATAAAAAGGATTTGACTATTGATAAAAAGGATTTGACTATTGATAAAAGGATTTAACTTTTGATAAAAAGGATTCGACTATTGATAAAAAGGATTTGACTGTTGATAAAAAGGATTTGACTCTTGATAAAAAGGATTTGACTATTGATAAAAAGGATTTCACGATTTATAAAAAGGATTTGACTATTGATAAAAAGGATTTGACTATTGATAAAAAGGATCTGACGATTGATAAAAAGGATTTGACTATTGATAAAAAGGATTTGACTGTTGATAAAAAGGATTTGACTATTGATGAAAAGGATTTGACTATTGATATGAAGGATTTGACGATTGATAAAAAGGATTTGATGATTGATAAAAAGGATTTGACTCTTGATAAAAAGGATTTGACTCTTGATAAAAAGGATTTGACTCTTGATAAAAAGGATTTGACTATTGATAAAAAGGATTTGATTATTGATTTAAAAAAGGATTTGACTATTGATAAAGAGGATTTGACTCTTGATAAAAAAAGAGATTTGACTCTTGATAAAAAAAGATTTGACTCTTGATAAAAAAAGTTTTGACTATTGTTAAAAAGGATTTGACTATTGATAAAAAGGACTTGACTATTGATAAAAAGGATTTGACTATTGATATAAAGGATTTGACGATTGATAAAAAGGATTTAACTATTGATAAAAAGGATTTGACTATTGATGAAAAGGATTTGACTATTGATAAAAAGGATTTGACTCTTGATAAAAAGGATTTGACTATTGATAAAAAGGATTTGACTCTTGATAAAAAGGATTTGAATATTGATAAAAAGGATTTGACTATTGATAAAAAGGATTTGACTATTGATAAAAAGGATTTGACTATTGATAAAAAGGATTTGACTATTGATAAAAAGGATTTGACTATTGATAAAAAGGATTTGACTATTGATAAAAAGGATTTGACTATTGATAAAAAGGATTTGACTCTTGATAAAAAGGAGTTGACTATTGATAAAAAGGATTTGACTCTTGATAAAAAGGATTTGACTATTGATAAAAAGGATTTGACGATTGATAAAAAGGATTTGACTATTGATAAAAAGGATTTGACTATTGTTAAAAATGATTTGACTATTGATAAAAAGGATTTGACTATTGTTAAAAATGATTGGACTATTGATAAAAAGGATTTGACTATTGATAAAAAAGGATTTGACGATTGATACAAAGGATTTGACTATTGACAAAAAGGATTTGACTATTGATACAAAGGATTTGACTATTGATAAAAAGTATTTGACCAATGATAAAAAGTATTTGACTATTGATAAAAAGGATTTGACTATTGATAAAAAGGATTTGACTGTTGATAAAAAGGATTTGACTATTGATAAAAAGGATTTGACTATTGATAAAAAGGATTTGACTATTGATAAAAAGGATTTGACTATTGATAAAAAGGATTTGACTCTTGATATAAAGGATTTGACGATTGATAAAAAGGATTTGACTATTGATATAAAGGATTTAACTATTGATAAAAAGGATTTGACTATTGATATAAAGGATTTAACTATTGATAAAAAGGATTTGACTATTGATATAAAGGATTTGACTATTGTTAAAAATGATTTGACTATTGATAAAAAGGATTTGACTATTGATAAAAAGGATTTGACTCTTGATAAAAAGGATTTGACTTTTGATAAAAAGGATTTGACTATTGATAAAAAGGATTTGACGATTGATAAAAAGGATTTGACTATTGACAAAAAGGATTCGACTATTGATAAAAACGATTTGACTATTGATAAAAAGGATTTGATTATTGATAAAAAGAATTTGACTATTGACAAAAAGGATTTGACTATTGATAAAAAGGATTTGACTATTGATAAAAAGGATTTGACTATTGATATAAAGGATTTCACGATTGATAAAAAGGATTTGACTATTGATAAAAAGGATTTGACTATTGATAAAAAGGATTTGACTGTTGATAAAAAGGATTTGACTATTCATAAAAAGGATTTGACGATTGATAAAAAGGATTTGACTATTGATAAAAAGGATGTGACTATTGATAAAAAGGATTTGACTCTTGATAAAAAGAATCTCACTATTGATAAAAAGGATTTGACTATTGATAAAAAGGAGTTGACTATTGATAAAAAGGATTTGACTCTTGATAAAAAGGATTTGACTATTGATAAAAAGGATTTGACGATTGATAAAAAGGATTTGACTATTGATAAAAAGGATTTGACTATTGTTAAAAATGATTTGACTATTGATAAAAAGGATTTGACTATTGTTAAAAATGATTGGACTATTGATAAAAAGGATTTGACTATTGATAAAAAAGGATCTGACGATTGATACAAAGGATTTGACTATTGACAAAAAGGATTTGACTATTGATACAAAGGATTTGACTATTGATAAAAAGTATTTGACCAATGATAAAAAGTATTTGACTATTGATAAAAAGGATTTGACTATTGATAAAAAGGATTTGACTATTGATAAAAAGGATTTGACTATTGATAAAAAGGATTTGACTATTGATAAAAAGGATTTGACTATTGATAAAAAGGATTTGACTATTGATAAAAAGGATTTGACTATTGATAAAAAGGATTTGACTATTGATAAAAAGGATTTGACTATTGATAAAAAGGATTTGACTATTGATAAAAAGGATTTGACTCTTGATATAAAGGATTTGACGATTGATAAAAAGGATTTGACTATTGATATAAAGGATTTAACTATTGATAAAAAGGATTTGACTATTGATATAAAGGATTTAACTATTGATAAAAAGGATTTGACTATTGATATAAAGGATTTGACTATTGTTAAAAATGATTTGACTATTGATAAAAAGGATTTGACTATTGATAAAAAGGATTTGACTCTTGATAAAAAGGATTTGACTTTTGATAAAAAGGATTTGACTATTGATAAAAAGGATTTGACGATTGATAAAAAGGATTTGACTATTGACAAAAAGGATTCGACTATTGATAAAAACGATTTGACTATTGATAAAAAGGATTTGATTATTGATAAAAAGAATTTGACTATTGATAAAAAGGATTTCACGATTGACAAAAAGGATTTGACTATTGATAAAAAGGATTTGACTATTGATAAAAAGGATTTGACTATTGATATAAAGGATTTCACGATTGATAAAAAGGATTTGACTATTGATAAAAAGGATTTGACTATTGATAAAAAGGATTTGACTGTTGATAAAAAGGATTTGAATATTCATAAAAAGGATTTGACGATTGATAAAAAGGATTTGACTATTGATAAAAAGGATGTGACTATTGATAAAAAGGATTTGACTATTGATGAAAAGGATTTGACTATTGATATAAAGGATTTGACGATTGATAAAAAGGATTTGAAGATTGATAAAAAGGATTTGACTATTGATAAAAAGGATTTGACTATTGATAAAAGGATTTGACTATTGATAAAAGGGATTTGACTATTGATAAAAGGGATTTGACTATTGATAAAAAGGATTTGACTATTGATAAAAAGGATGTGACTATTGATAAAAAGGATTTGACTCTTGATAAAAAGAATCTCACTATTGATAAAAAGGATTTGACGATTGATAAAAAGGATTTGACTATTGATAAAAGGATTTGACTATTGATAAAAGGGATTTGACTATTGATAAAAAGGATTTGACTATTGATAAAAAGGATGTGACTATTGATAAAAAGGATTTGACTCTTGATAAAAAGAATCTGACTCTTGATAAAAAGAATCTCACTATTGATAAAAAGGATTTGACTATTGATAAAAAGGATTTGACTATTGATGAAAAGGATTTGACTGTTGATATAAAGGATTTGACGATTGATAAAAAGGATTTGAAGATTGATAAAAAGGATTTGACTATTGATAAAAAGGATTTGACTATTGATAAAAGGATTTAACTTTTGATAAAAAGGATTCGACTATTGATAAAAAGGATTTGACTGTTGATAAAAAGGATTTGACTCTTGATAAAAAGGATTTGACTATTGATAAAAAGGATTTCACGATTTATAAAAAGGATTTGACTATTGATAAAAAGGATTTGACTATTGATAAAAAGGATCTGACGATTGATAAAAAGGATTTGACTATTGATAAAAAGGATTTGACTGTTGATAAAAAGGATTTGACTATTGATGAAAAGGATTTGACTATTGATATGAAGGATTTGACGATTGATAAAAAGGATTTGATGATTGATAAAAAGGATTTGACTCTTGATAAAAAGGATTTGACTCTTGATAAAAAGGATTTGACTCTTGATAAAAAGGATTTGACTCTTGATAAAAAGGATTTGACTATTGATAAAAAGGATTTGATTATTGATTTAAAAAAGGATTTGACTATTGATAAAGAGGATTTGACTCTTGATAAAAAAAGAGATTTGACTCTTGATAAAAAAAGATTTGACTCTTGATAAAAAAAGTTTTGACTATTGTTAAAAAGGATTTGACTATTGATAAAAAGGACTTGACTATTGATAAAAAGGATTTGACTATTGATATAAAGGATTTGACGATTGATAAAAAGGATTTAACTATTGATAAAAAGGATTTGACTATTGATGAAAAGGATTTGACTATTGATAAAAAGGATTTGACTCTTGATAAAAAGGATTTGACTATTGATAAAAAGGATTTGACTCTTGATAAAAAGGATTTGAATATTGATAAAAAGGATTTGACTATTGATAAAAAGGATTTGACTATTGATAAAAAGGATTTGACTATTGATAAAAAGGATTTGACTATTGATAAAAAGGATTTGACTATTGATAAAAAGGATTTGACTATTGATAAAAAGGATTTGACTATTGATAAAAAGGATTTGACTCTTGATAAAAAGGAGTTGACTATTGATAAAAAGGATTTGACTCTTGATAAAAAGGATTTGACTATTGATAAAAAGGATTTGACGATTGATAAAAAGGATTTGACTATTGATAAAAAGGATTTGACTATTGTTAAAAATGATTTGACTATTGATAAAAAGGATTTGACTATTGTTAAAAATGATTGGACTATTGATAAAAAGGATTTGACTATTGATAAAAAAGGATTTGACGATTGATACAAAGGATTTGACTATTGACAAAAAGGATTTGACTATTGATACAAAGGATTTGACTATTGATAAAAAGTATTTGACCAATGATAAAAAGTATTTGACTATTGATAAAAAGGATTTGACTATTGATAAAAAGGATTTGACTATTGATAAAAAGGATTTGACTATTGATAAAAAGGATTTGACTATTGATAAAAAGGATTTGACTATTGATAAAAAGGATTTGACTATTGATAAAAAGGATTTGACTATTGATAAAAAGGATTTGACTATTGATAAAAAGGATTTGACTCTTGATATAAAGGATTTGACGATTGATAAAAAGGATTTGACTATTGATATAAAGGATTTAACTATTGATAAAAAGGATTTGACTATTGATATAAAGGATTTAACTATTGATAAAAAGGATTTGACTATTGATATAAAGGATTTGACTATTGTTAAAAATGATTTGACTATTGATAAAAAGGATTTGACTATTGATAAAAAGGATTTGACTCTTGATAAAAAGGATTTGACTTTTGATAAAAAGGATTTGACTATTGATAAAAAGGATTTGACGATTGATAAAAAGGATTTGACTATTGACAAAAAGGATTCGACTATTGATAAAAACGATTTGACTATTGATAAAAAGGATTTGATTATTGATGAAAAGAATTTGACTATTGACAAAAAGGATTTGACTATTGATAAAAAGGATTTGACTATTGATAAAAAGGATTTGACTATTGATATAAAGGATTTCACGATTGATAAAAAGGATTTGACTATTGATAAAAAGGATTTGACTATTGATAAAAAGGATTTGACTGTTGATAAAAAGGATTTGACTATTCATAAAAAGGATTTGACGATTGATAAAAAGGATTTGACTATTGATAAAAAGGATGTGACTATTGATAAAAAGGATTTGACTCTTGATAAAAAGAATCTCACTATTGATAAAAAGGATTTGACTATTGATAAAAAGGAGTTGACTATTGATAAAAAGGATTTGACTCTTGATAAAAAGGATTTGACTATTGATAAAAAGGATTTGACGATTGATAAAAAGGATTTGACTATTGATAAAAAGGATTTGACTATTGTTAAAAATGATTTGACTATTGATAAAAAGGATTTGACTATTGTTAAAAATGATTGGACTATTGATAAAAAGGATTTGACTATTGATAAAAAAGGATTTGACGATTGATACAAAGGATTTGACTATTGACAAAAAGGATTTGACTATTGATACAAAGGATTTGACTATTGATAAAAAGTATTTGACCAATGATAAAAAGTATTTGACTATTGATAAAAAGGATTTGACTATTGATAAAAAGGATTTGACTATTGATAAAAAGGATTTGACTATTGATAAAAAGGATTTGACTATTGATAAAAAGGATTTGACTATTGATAAAAAGGATTTGACTATTGATAAAAAGGATTTGACTATTGATAAAAAGGATTTGACTATTGATAAAAAGGATTTGACTCTTGATATAAAGGATTTGACGATTGATAAAAAGGATTTGACTATTGATATAAAGGATTTAACTATTGATAAAAAGGATTTGACTATTGATATAAAGGATTTAACTATTGATAAAAAGGATTTGACTATTGATATAAAGGATTTGACTATTGTTAAAAATGATTTGACTATTGATAAAAAGGATTTGACTATTGATAAAAAGGATTTGACTCTTGATAAAAAGGATTTGACTTTTGATAAAAAGGATTTGACTATTGATAAAAAGGATTTGACGATTGATAAAAAGGATTTGACTATTGACAAAAAGGATTCGACTATTGATAAAAACGATTTGACTATTGATAAAAAGGATTTGATTATTGATAAAAAGAATTTGACTATTGATAAAAAGGATTTCACGATTGACAAAAAGGATTTGACTATTGATAAAAAGGATTTGACTATTGATAAAAAGGATTTGACTATTGATATAAAGGATTTCACGATTGATAAAAAGGATTTGACTATTGATAAAAAGGATTTGACTATTGATAAAAAGGATTTGACTGTTGATAAAAAGGATTTGAATATTCATAAAAAGGATTTGACGATTGATAAAAAGGATTTGACTATTGATAAAAAGGATGTGACTATTGATAAAAAGGATTTGACTATTGATGAAAAGGATTTGACTATTGATATAAAGGATTTGACGATTGATAAAAAGGATTTGAAGATTGATAAAAAGGATTTGACTATTGATAAAAAGGATTTGACTATTGATAAAAGGATTTGACTATTGATAAAAGGGATTTGACTATTGATAAAAGGGATTTGACTATTGATAAAAAGGATTTGACTATTGATAAAAAGGATGTGACTATTGATAAAAAGGATTTGACTCTTGATAAAAAGAAACTCACTATTGATAAAAAGGATTTGACGATTGATAAAAAGGATTTGACTATTGATAAAAGGATTTGACTATTGATAAAAGGGATTTGACTATTGATAAAAAGGATTTGACTATTGATAAAAAGGATGTGACTATTGATAAAAAGGATTTGACTCTTGATAAAAAGAATCTGACTCTTGATAAAAAGAATCTCACTATTGATAAAAAGGATTTGACTATTGATAAAAAGGATTTGACTATTGATGAAAAGGATTTGACTGTTGATATAAAGGATTTGACGATTGATAAAAAGGATTTGAAGATTGATAAAAAGGATTTGACTATTGATAAAAAGGATTTGACTATTGATAAAAGGATTTGACGATTGATAAAAGGGATTTGACTATTGATAAAAGGGATTTGACTATTGATTAAAGGGATTTGACTATTGATTAAAAGGATTCGACTATTGATAAAAAGGATTTGACTATTGATAAAAAGGATTTGACTATTGATAAAAAGGATTTCACGATTTATAAAAAGGATTTGACTATTGATAAAAAGGATTTGACTATTGATAAAAAGGATTTGACTATTGATGAAAACGATTTGACTATTGATATAAAGGATTTGACGATTGATAAAAAGGATTTGATGATTGATAAAAAGGATTTGACTCTTGATAAAAAGGATTTCTCTTGATAAAAAGGATTTGACTCTTGATAAAAAGGATTTGACTCTTGATAAAAAGGATTTGACTATTGATAAAAAGGATTTGACTATTGATAAAAAGGACTTGACTATTGATAAAAAGGATTTGACTATTGATATAAAGGATTTGACAATTGATAAAAAGGATTTGACTATTGATAAAAAGGATTTGACTATTGATAAAAAGGATTTGACTCTTGATAAAAAGGATTTGACTATTGATTAAAAGGATTTGACTCTTGATAAAAAGGATTTGACTATTGATAAAAAGGATTTGACTTTTGATAAAAAGGATTTGACTATTGATAAAAAGGATTTGACGATTGATAAAAAGGATTTGACTATTGATAAAAAGGATTTGACTATTGTTAAAAATGATTTGACTATTGATAAAAAGGATTTGACTATTGATAAAAAGGATTTGACTATTGATACAAAGGATTTGACTATTGACAAAAAGGATTTGACTATTGATACAAAGGATTTGACTATTGATAAAAAGTATTTGACTATTGATAAAAAGTATTTGACTATTGATAAAAAGGATTTGACTATTGATAAAAAGGATTCGACTATTGATAAAAAGGATTTGACTATTGATAAAAAGGATTTGATTATTGATAAAAAGGATTTGACGATTGATATAAAGGATTTGACGATTGATAAAAAGGATTTGACTATTGATATAAAGGATTTAACTATTGATAAAAAGGATTTGACTATTGATATAAAGGATTTAACTATTGATAAAAAGGATTTGACTATTGATATAAAGGATTTAACTATTGATAAAAAGGATTTGACTATTGATATAAAGGATTTAACTATTGATAAAAAGGATTTGACTATTGATAAAAAGGATTTGACTATTGATAAAAAGGATTTGACTATTGATAAAAAGGATTTGACTATTGATAAAAAGGATTTGACTATTGATAAAAAGGATTTGACGATTGATAAAAAGGATTTGACGATTGATAAAAAGGATTTGACTATTGATAAAAAGTATTTGAATATTGTTAAAAATGATTTGACTATTGATAAAAAGGATTTGACTGTTGATAAAAAGGATTTGACTGTTGATAAAAAGGATTTGATTATTGATAAAAAGGATTTTACTATTGATACAAAGGATTTGACTATTGATACAAAGGATTTGACTATTGATAAAAAGTATTTGACTATTGATAAAAAGGATTTGACTATTGATAAAAAGGATTTGACTATTGATAAAAAGGATTTGACTATTGATAAAAAGGATTTGACTATTGATAAAAAGGATTTGACTTGATAAAAAGGATTCGACTATTGATAAAAAGGATTTGACTATTGATATAAAGGATTTGACGATTGATAAAAAGGATTTAACTATTGATAAAAAGGATTTGACTATTGAGAAAAAGGATTTGACTATTGATAAAAAGGATTTGACTATTGATAAAAAAGATTTGACTGTTGATAAAAAGGATTTGACTATTGATAAAAAGGATTTGACTATTGATAAAAAGGATTTGACTATTGATAAAAAGGATTTGACGATTGATAAAAAGGATTTGACGATTGATAAAAAGGATTTGACTATTGATAAAAAGGATTTGATGATTGACAAAAAGGATTTGACTATTGATAAAAACGATTTGACTCTTGATAAAAACGATTTGACTCTTGATAAAAATGATTTGACTATTGATAAAAAGGATTTGACTATTGATATAAAGGATCTCACGATTGATAAAAATGATTTGACTATTGATAAAAAGGATTTGACTATTGATAAAAACGATTTGACTTTTGATAAAAAGGATTTGACTATTGATAAAAAGGATTTGACTCTTGATAAAAACGATTTGACTCTTGATAAAAAGGATTTGACTATTGATAAAAAGGATTTGACTATTGATAAAAAGGATTTGTATATTGATATAAAGGATTTGACTATTGATAAAAAGGATTCGACTATTGATAAAAAGGATTTGACTATTGATAAAAAGGATTTGACTATTGATAAAAAGGATATGAGTATTGATGAAAAGGATTTGACTATTGATATAAAGGATTTGACGATTGATAAAAAGGATTTGAAGATTGATAAAAAGGATTTGACTATTGATAAAAAGGATTTGGCTATTGATAAAAAGGATTTGACTATTGATAAAAAGGATTTGGCTATTGATAAAAAGGATTTGACTGTTGATAAAAAGGATTTGACTATTGATAAAAAGGATTTGACTATTGATAAAAAGGATTTGACTATTGATAAAAAGGATTTGACTATTGATAAAAAGGATATGACTATTGATAAAAAGGATTTGACTATTGATAAAAAGGATTTGACTCTTGATAAAAAGGATTTGACGATTGATAAAAAGGATTTGACTATTGATAAAAAGGATTTGACTATTGATAAAAAGGATTTGACTATTGATAAAAAGGATTTGACTATTGATATAAAGGATTTCACGATTGATAAAAAGGATTTCACGATTGATAAAAAGGATTTGACTATTGATAAAAAGGATTTGACTATTGATATAAAGGATTTCACGATTGATAAAAAGGATTTGACTATTGATAAAAAGGATTTGACTATTGATAAAAAGGATTTGACTGTTGATAAAAAGGATTTGACTATTCATAAAAAGGATTTGACGATTGATAAAAAGGATTTGACTATTGATAAAAAGGATTTGACTATTGATAAAAAGGATTTGACTGTTGATAAAAAGGATTTGACTATTCATAAAAAGGATTTGACGATTGATAAAAAGGATTTGACTATTGATAAAAAGGATTTGACTATTGATAAAAAGGATTTGACTATTGATAAAAAGGATTTGACTATTGATAAAAAGGATTTGACTATTGATAAAAAGGATTTTACTATTGATGAAAAGGATTTGACTATTGATATAAAGGATTTGACGATTGATAAAAAGGATTTGAAGATTGATAAAAAGGATTTGACTATTGATAAAAAGGATTTGACTGTTGATAAAAGGATTTAACTTTTGATAAAAAGGATTCGACTATTGATAAAAAGGATTTGACTGTTGATAAAAAGGATTTGACTCTTGATAAAAAGGATTTGACTGTTGATAAAAAGGATTTCACGATTTATAAAAAGGATTTGACTATTGATAAAAAGGATTTGACTATTGATAAAAAGGATCTGACGATTGATAAAAAGGATTTGACTATTGATAAAAAGGATTTGACTGTTGATAAAAAGGATTTGACTATTGATGAAAAGGATTTGACTATTGATATGAAGGATTTGACGATTGATAAAAAGGATTTGATGATTGATAAAAAGGATTTGACTCTTGATAAAAAGGATTTGACTCTTGATAAAAAGGATTTGACTCTTGATAAAAAGGATTTGACTATTGATAAAAAGGATTTGACTGTTGATAAAAAGGATTTGACTATTGATGAAAAGGATTTGACTATTGATATGAAGGATTTGACGATTGATAAAAAGGATTTGACTATTGATAAAGAGGATTTGACTCTTGATAAAAAAAGAGATTTGACTCTTGATAAAAAAAGATTTGACTCTTGATAAAAAAGTTTTGACTATTGTTAAAAAGGATTTGACTATTGATAAAAAGGACTTGACTATTGATAAAAAGGATTTGACTATTGATATAAAGGATTTGACGATTGATAAAAAGGATTTAACTATTGATAAAAAGGATTTGACTATTGATGAAAAGGATTTGACTATTGATAAAAAGGATTTGACTATTGATAAAAAGGATTTGACTATTGATAAAAAGGATTTGACTATTGATAAAAAGGATTTTACTATTGATGAAAAGGATTTGACTATTGATATAAAGGATTTGACGATTGATAAAAAGGATTTGAAGATTGATAAAAAGGATTTGACTATTGATAAAAAGGATTTGACTATTGATAAAAGGATTTAACTTTTGATAAAAAGGATTCGACTATTGATAAAAAGGATTTGACTGTTGATAAAAAGGATTTGACTCTTGATAAAAAGGATTTGACTGTTGATAAAAAGGATTTCACGATTTATAAAAAGGATTTGACTATTGATAAAAAGGATTTGACTATTGATAAAAAGGATCTGACGATTGATAAAAAGGATTTGACTATTGATAAAAAGGATTTGACTGTTGATAAAAAGGATTTGACTATTGATGAAAAGGATTTGACTATTGATATGAAGGATTTGACGATTGATAAAAAGGATTTGATGATTGATAAAAAGGATTTGACTCTTGATAAAAAGGATTTGACTCTTGATAAAAAGGATTTGACTCTTGATAAAAAGGATTTGACTATTGATAAAAAGGATTTGATTATTGATTTAAAAAAAGATTTGACTATTGATAAAAAGGATTTGACTATTGATAAAGAGGATTTGACTCTTGATAAAAAAAGAGATTTGACTCTTGATAAAAAAAGATTTGACTCTTGATAAAAAAGTTTTGACTATTGTTAAAAAGGATTTGACTATTGATAAAAAGGACTTGACTATTGATAAAAAGGATTTGACTATTGATATAAAGGATTTGACGATTGATAAAAAGGATTTAACTATTGATAAAAAGGATTTGACTATTGATGAAAAGGATTTGACTATTGATAAAAAGGATTTGACTCTTGATAAAAAGGATTTGACTATTGATAAAAAGGATTTGACTATTGATAAAAAGGATTTGACTATTGATAAAAAGGATTTGACTATTGATAAAAAGGATTTGACTATTGATAAAAAGGATTTGACTATTGATAAAAAGGATTTGACTATTGATAAAAAGGATTTGACTATTGATAAAAAGGATTTGACTATTGATAAAAAGGATTTGACTATTGATAAAAAGGATTTGACTCTTGATAAAAAGGAGTTGACTATTGATAAAAAGGATTTGACTCTTGATAAAAAGGATTTGACTATTGATAAAAAGGATTTGACGATTGATAAAAAGGATTTGACTATTGATAAAAAGGATTTGACTATTGTTAAAAATGATTTGACTATTGATAAAAAGGATTTGACTATTGTTAAAAATGATTGGACTATTGATAAAAAGGATTTGACTATTGATAAAAAAGGATTTGACTATTGATACAAAGGATTTGACTATTGACAAAAAGGATTTGACGATTGATACAAAGGATTTGACTATTGATAAAAAGTATTTGACCAATGATAAAAAGTATTTGACTATTGATAAAAAGGATTTGACTATTGATAAAAAGGATTTGACTATTGATAAAAAGGATTTGACTATTGATAAAAAGGATTTGACTATTGATAAAAAGGATTTGACTATTGATAAAAAGGATTTGACTATTGATAAAAAGGATTTGACTCTTGATATAAAGGATTTGATGATTGATAAAAAGGATTTGACTATTGATATAAAGGATTTAACTATTGATAAAAAGGATTTGACTATTGATATAAAGGATTTAACTATTGATAAAAAGGATTTGACTATTGATATAAAGGATTTGACTATTGTTAAAAATGATTTGACTATTGATAAAAAGGATTTGACTATTGATAAAAAGGATTTGACTATTGATAAAAAGGATTTGACGATTGACAAAAAGGATTTGACTATTGATACAAAGGATTTGACTATTGATAAAATGTATTTGACTCTTGATCAAAAGGATTTGACGATTGAAAAAAAGGATTTGACTATTGATAAAAACGATTTGACTATTGATAAAAACGATTTGACTATTGATAAAAACGATTTGACTACTGATAAAAACGATTCGACTCTTGATAAAAAGGATTTGACTATTGATAAAAAGGATTTGACTATTGATATAAAGGATTTCACGATTGATAAAAATGATTTGACTATTGATAAAAAGGATTTGACTATGGATAAAAAGGATTTGACTATTGATAAAAAGGATTTGACTATTGATAAAAACGATTTGACTATTGATAAAAACGATTTGACTATTGATAAAAAGGATTTGACTATTGATAAAAAGGATTTGACTATTGATAAAAAGGATTTGACTATTGATGAAAAGGATTTGACTATTGATATAAAGGATTTGACGATTGATAAAAATGATTTGAAGATTGATAAAAAGGATTTGACTATTGATATAAAGGATTCCACGATTGATAAAAAGGATTTGACTGTAGATAAAAAGGATTTGACTATTGATATAAAGGATTCCACGATTGATAAAAAGGATTTGACTATTGATAAAAAGGATTTGACTATTGATAAAAAGGATTTGACTATTGATAAAAGGGATTTGACTATTGATAAAAAGGATTTGACTATTGATAAAAAGGATTTGACTATTGATAAAAAGGATTTGACTATTGATAAAAAGGATTTGACTCTTGATAAAAAGGATTTGACTATTGATAAAAAGGATTTGACTATTGATAAAAAGGATTTGACTATTGATAAAAGGGATTTGACTATTGATAAAAAGGATTTCACTATTGATAAAAAGGATTTGACTATTGATAAAAAGGATTTGACTATTGATAAAAAGGATTTGACTATTGATAAAAAGGATTTGACTATTGATAAAAAGGATTTGACTATTGATAAAAAGGATTTGACTATTGATAAAAAGGATTTGACTCTTGATAGAAAGGATTTGACTCCTGATAAAAAGGATTTGATGATTGATAAAAAGGATTTGACTATTGATAAAAAGGATTTGACTATTGCTAAAAAGGATTTGACTATTGATAAAAAGGATTTGACTATTGATAAAAAGGATTGCACTCTTGATAAAAAGGATTTGACTCTTGATAAAAAGGATTTGACTCTTGATAAAAAATGATTTGACTCTTGATAAAAAGGATTTGACTGTTGATAAAAAGGATTTGACTCTTGATAAAAGGGATTTGACTATTGATAAAAAGGATTTGACTATTGATAAAAAGGATTTGACTATTGATAAAAAGGATTTGACTGTTGATAAAAAGGATTTGACGATTGATAAAAAGGATTTGACTCTTGATAAAAAGGATTTGACTATTGATAAAAAGGATTTGACTATTGATAAAAAGGATTTGACTATTGATAAAAAGGATTTGACTATTGATAAAAAGGATTTGACTATTGATAAAAGGGATTTGACTATTGATAAAAAGGATTTGACTATTGATAAAAAGGATTTGACTATTGATAAAAAGGATTTGACTGTTGATAAAAAGGATTTGACGATTGATAAAAAGGATTTGACTCTTGATAAAAATGATTTGACTATTGATAAAAAGGATTTGACTATTGATAAAAGGGATTTGACTATTGATAAAAAGGATTTGACTGTTGATAAAAAGGATTTGACTATTGATAAAAAGGATTTGACTCTTGATAAAAAGGATTTGACTATTGATAAAAAGGATTTGACTCTTGATAAAAAGGATTGCATTTTTATCTCATTCAATAAAAGACCCAGGTCTTGAGAAATCATGCCAACAGTGATCAGTGACAGAGGTTAGGGTCAATGAAATTGGAGAAGAGGAATCGGGAGCTAAGGTCAGTAGAGAGTCAAGAGGCATAACACGCGAGGGGCCATGGAGGGATGTGGAGAAGACAGGCGGCAGATTGTGGGCTCAGCAGGGTGCCCGGGCGTGAAGCAAAGATGTTTGTTTGTTCGAGATCATTTACGAGTTGCCTGCTTGAGGCCCAGTGCCATGTTACTGGCATACCAAAGGAATTCCTTTCCTGGGATAAAATTTCAATATCATCTGGTGGGTGGGAAAAGAAAATGAGGAATTAGGGGCACACCGAAGGAAATAATAGAATTAACGGATGAAGAAAAACCCAAAAGTGTGATCAGATTATCCGACAAACTGAATTTTTCGTGCACGAGGCTTTAAAAATGCTTAATGCTGGGCATGAGTTTCTTGTATCAGGCACGCGTCTCACGTGCATTGAATGTACGTAACCAAATGGCGGATTGCCCACAGCTGCCAGCTGAGATCTGACAATCAAAAACATCATCGAGCAACATCGCCAGGGTGCCCGAGTTCGGGCAATGGAGAGGAAAGGAAAATAAAAACAGCCAGCCACCAAAAACATCTCAAAGCGATTGCGTGATTGTGCAGCTGCGTCACCGTGATTCTGTGTGGTCTGAGCCTGGTGTTTGGGTGCTCGAGGCCATGTGACGAGGGGTGTTGCTTCATCAGAAAAGACACAAATGGAACCGTGGACATCACTTCGAAACCCCCTTTAATAAACTAGTACACCCCCTCACTGCGGGAGCAGCAGGAAGTCATGTTATTATCCTTATTATTATTGCCAATTATTATTACTAACAATTATGTTAGATCAGGTCATTGAAAAGATTAGACCGTGCCTCACCGTTCTGAATTCCCGATAATAAAATTTACTTCCGTGAGGGTGTCGGGGGGTTGGGGAGGGGGCAATATCGCGTCACAAAACTGCGGGAGTGGAGATGTTGTTTCGTAATATCATTAATATTACACTATTATCATAAGTGTTGTTATTAGTTTTGTAATTAGAAGTGACTTTGAAAAAACGCCATGAAAAATGCCTTGGAAGAACTCCACGGAAGCAGCAGGAAGGGTCGTGTTATTAAGTCTTGTGGGGTATTTCTAGACTACAGTAGATCTTTGATCATGTGCAATCGTCGACGTCATAAACATCGACTGATGTCCGGATTCTCCAAATTAATTTCAGTTTGGTGTTAAACAGCATTAGCGACTGTTTAAAGTGTTAATCAAACGTGTTTGGGGTTTATAATATTTTTACTTATTGTAGGGTGCCCCACAAAAACAGCACGATAAGCTATTTATACACGTTCGACACTGCATTTGGCCAAGGAGAAAACACCCCTTGGGGAGGTGGGATATTATAAGTATTAATATTGTTTTGTAATAATGTTAATATTAAGCTTTTATCATTACTTTTGTTATTAGAAGCGGCCAAGGAGAAAACACCCCTTGGGGAGGTGGGATATTATAAGAATTAATATTGTTTTGTAATAATGTTAATATTAAGCTTTTATCATTACTTTTGTTATTAGAAGCGGCCTTGGAAAAACGCCTCAATAAATCTAACTTAACACAGATATACACCTCAACACGTATCCCCCTTAGCAGAAAAAAACGCCCTTGAGGAGGGGTGCAAATTAATTTGCTGCAACCTTCATTGTGTGACGCTTAGTCCGCCTGTCAAGTTTGGTTGAGATTGGATAAGTAATGACCGAATGCATCGCGGTCAAAAATCATCAGACAGACACACAGCGAGACAGACACCAAATTGCGTATTTTAGGACGAAGATCCCACATTGTTTTGCACCACTCAGAAGGTTTTGCTTTTCGATTTAGCAAGCGAGTTCACGTGTGACGTGTGTGTTATTATATTAAAGCTGTGATTTGTGACCAAATCTTCTTGGTTGGAACAGAGCGATGAAAACAAGACCACTTCCCACCCCTGCCCAATCAATGGAGGAGAAACACAATTTATATGAGAGTAAATCACCTTGAGGAGTTCAAAAGGAAATCTTCCCAATTAGGTCTGCTCAAACAGAAACTTTAACGAACATTCTGAATGGGATCTGTATCTGTACCTATACTGTGCAAATGCCCCAACGATGGGGATGTTTATGTACAGTGGTACAGGGATCAGCGCCATTGCTGAAATTACGTTTCAATGGGGGAGTTTCAACATGAAAAATCTTAATCAATTAAACTACATTTGGAGTCTAGGCTGGAATGCTCGTTTTGAAATTGGCTGAGTCAGTGGATGACAAAATTCCAAAGGAAATGTACATTCCCAAACATAACCTGTTTATTAGAGGCCTACGTTATTAACGTGATCTTCATCCGCATGCATCGGTCATGATGCCGGAATCCCAGGTTAAAATTCAGTACGCATTGTGATCTGTCTCTTGTTTACCAATTTCCTCGTTATGGATGTTGTGATCTGTCTAATGAGGTCCCCTGCAATTCGGTGTAATATCTTCCATGAGTTTTGGATCACTATTTAAATTGAAAGAAAAATCTGCACACTTCCTTTTTGGTGTTTGCCCATTGTAATGGCCTGGGATGATGTCTCCCTGGATTGATGATTCCTTTTCGTTGAGACTTTCTGCCATCTGAGTTCCTCCTTTAGAGGATGTAAAACACACTCGTCTTTGCTGGCCTCTCTTCTATCTGCTATTTTTTTTTCTATTTCTCTTTCTTATCTGTACTTTTGCATTTTCAGAAGTTTTTGCATTTCCAGCAACCTTGCATTCATGGTGTCTCATTTGTTCCCCAAACTGACAAGTCCCGTTTTAATGCCTTTTGAGTGATGGTCTATGCCCGATGGTGATGCCCTGTGGAAATCTCTATCAAGAGATGAAGAAACTTTCACTCTGGCACTAAAAAAATGAAATGATGGACACAGGCTTCGGTTTAATCTTGATACGTCTGCCAGTCTGTCACCGAAGGTGGACGGAGGTTATATTTTCACCCTGTCTGTGCGTTTGTCTGTCTGTCTTTCTGGGAGCAGGGTATCTGAAAAGGTTGTGAACAGATTCAAGTGAAACTTGGTGGACATGTTGGGCATGTGACAAGGACCAATTAATTCGATTTTGGTGAAGATCCGGGACCGGATCCAGATACGAGAGATTTTCTCAGTGTTTCGTCGACATTGAGAGACGGGCCTGGGCAGCTCACCATCATAGCATCCACTCTGAATTCTTCATTGTACCAGAGGGTACTTGAGGATAATGTGAGACCATCTGTCGGAAAGTTGAAGCTCAACCGATGGTGGACCTTGCAACATGACAATGACCCTAAACATAACAGTAAATCCACCAAGGAATGGCTGAAAAGAAAGAAATGAAGGTTTCTGGAATGGCCAAGTCAAAGCCCGGATCAAAATCCCATCAAGATGTTGTGGGGGGA
Organism: Myxine glutinosa; assembly: GCF_964187855.1. Taxonomy (NCBI): domain Eukaryota; kingdom Metazoa; phylum Chordata; class Myxini; order Myxiniformes; family Myxinidae; genus Myxine; species Myxine glutinosa. The sequence continues at coordinate 178,988,762 of NC_136266.1, read as the reverse complement.
TTTGAAACGAGCTGTGCATGCAAGAAACCCTCAAACATCGCACAGCTGAAAGAATTCTGCACGGAGGAGTGGGCAAAAATTTCTCCCAGTCGATGTCAGAGACTGGTTGACAGTTATAAGAAACACCTACTTGGGGATGGTTCTGCCAAAGGGGGCAATACCACCTATTAGAGCCAAGGGTGTACTTACTTTTTCCACGTGCGAAATTTGCATTTATGTTTTTTTAAATTATACAATGGACTACAAAATGTAAATGTTTGTTATATTATATTATATGTTCATGATATATGTTCATGATATTTGTTATATTATATCACCTTTATCTATCAATATTGTTGAAATGAAGATCAAATAGCTGTATGTTGAAATATGTTGAAAAAGTCAAAACTTTACATGGGGTGTACTTACTTTTTCACGTGACTGTAAATCGTCAGCGAAAAATGCTGAATGTTGCTTTGGACAATCTCTGCTTTGGTGTATGATGGTGGAATAATACATTTTGTTGAGGCTCATGTCGGTTTGCATCAGCAGACAATTCGAACGAAGAGTATTATTGCTAACAACAGTAGAAACTATAACGGCACTCAGTCGAGAGCATACATCGCCAGGTGAACAGTATATGTTTTGTATCCCAGAGTAGACCAGAAAATCACAATACAGAATCACATTTCATCAAAATCATCCGTCCACAACTTTTTGAGATATCCTCCTATATATCGTTTTTAGCCCAATCTCCCAATGGTGAAGAATCACTTCAAAAATTTTACAAGCCGGATCTGGATCTTCACCAAATTTTAATCGTTCTTCCTGGTCGCACACACAACCTCTCCACCAAGTTTCGTCCAAATCCGTCTGTAACTTTTTGAGATATCCTGCTATATATCGTTTTTGGCCAGATCTCTCAATGGTGAAGAATCACTTAAAAAATTATACGAGCCGGATCCGAATCCGGATCTTCACCAAAATCTAATCATTTCGTCCTGCTCACATGCACTACATCTCTGCCAAATTTCGTCCAAATGCATCCACAACTTTTTGACACATCTTGTAAACAAACAGACAGACAGACAGGGGTGAAAACACAACCTCCACCCACCTTTGGTGGTGGAGGTAACAAAGTCGACCATCCATCGGAGCAAGAGGCTTTGTTTCCCAGGGTGGTATGTATACCTTTGTCAACCTTCAGATCATTGGTGTCTCATTGGTTGATTTTCCAAGTGGCTACAAGCTACACTACATGACCAAAAGTATGAGGACACCCCTTCTAATTTGTGGATTCGGCTATTTCAGCCACACCCATTGCTGACAGGTATATATAAATCAAGCACACAGCCATGCAATCTCCATAGACAAACATTGGCAGTAGAATGTCGTAATGAAGAGCTCAGTGACTTTCAACGTGGCACCATCATGGGATGCCACCTTTCCAACAAATCAGTTCGTCAAATTTCTGCCCCGCTAGAGCTGTCCCAGTCAACTGTAAGTGCTGTTATTGTGAAGTGGAAACGTCTAGGAGCAACAACAGCTCAGCCCTGAAGTGGTAGGCCACACAAGCTCACAGAACGGGACTGCCAAATGCTGAAGCGTGTGGCGCGTAAAAATTTTGTGTCCTCGGTTGCAACACTCCCTACCGAGTTCCAAACTGCCTCTGGAAGGAACGTCAGCACAACTGTTCGTCGGGAGCTTCATGAAATGGGTTTCCATGGCTGAGTAGCCGCACACAAACCTAAGATCACCATGCGCAATGCCAAGTGTCGGCTGGAGAGGTGTAAAGCTCACCGCCATTGGACTCTGGAGCAGTAGAAACACGTTCTCTGGAGTGATGAATTGCTTCACTATCTGGCAGTCCGCCGGACGAATCTGGGTTTGGCGGATGCCAGGAGAACGCTACCTTCCCGAATGCAGAGTGCCAACTTTAAAGTTTGGTGGAGGAGGAATAATTGTCTGGGGCTGTTTTTCGTGGTTCGGTCTAGGCCCCTTAGTTCCAGTGAAGGGATATCTTAACGCTACAGCATACAATGACATTCTTGATGATTGTATGCTTCCAAATTTGTGCCAACAGATAGGGGAAGGCCCTTTCCTGTTTCAGCATGACAATGCCCCTGTGCACAAAGCGAAGTCCATACAGACATGGTTTGTCGAGATCAGTGTGGAAGAACTTGACTGGCCTGCACAGAGCCCTGACCTCAACCCCATCAAACACCTTTGGGATGAATTGGAACGCCGACTGTGAGCCAGACCTAATCACCCAACATCAGTGCCCGACCTCACTTATGCTCTTGTGGCTGAATAGAAGCAAATCTCTGCAGCAATGTTCCAACATCTTGTGGAAAGCCTTCCCAGAAGAGTGAGGAGGCTGCTATAGCAGCAAAGGGGGAGGGGAACCAACTCCATATTAATGCCCATGATTTTGGAATGAGATGTTCGATGTTCGGGTGTCCGCATACTTTTGGTCATGCAGTGCAGCATGTGGACCTTTCTTTTATCCCAACCCAGTGTTTGCAGTTAATACTGTCTGTGGTAATGGCCTTCAAACATGGAGGAAAATAATGCAGTAGATCCTTCGAGAGGTGGTCACAAGGTTTGCAGCCATTTTTTTGTGCTTGGAGGATGGCCAGCTTTTCCGTTGTTTGCTTCCCCCTGAAGTCAATTAAAAGAAAGGCAATGCACAAATATGGGATTTGCACCATGTGAGATCGCAGCAACATGAACCTCTTCCTCATATGATATTACCAAATAGGCCAGCCCAATATCAATCATTCAGAATAGTCTTTTAAGGCTTTACACAAGGTGTAGCGATAAATTTCCAGGACAGAGAATGGCACCACCACCGACATGCCAAGGATGAAAATTTCCTCAAGCGGAAGAGCAAAGGTCAAAGGTCAAGCGCCGTTGCTCAAAACTGTCGCGGAGAGATGGGTTTCCATTTCAGGGCAACGCTGTGTTCCTGAAGCATGAATTTATTGCACAGCATCACATTACAAGTTTCAATTCCTGCTTTGCCTGCTTGTTGTGACGTTTCTCTGTGTGACTTTCCCCTGTTACATGGGCTAAAAAAAAGGAAAGACAACAAAAGACCATTGGTATGATGAACGAATTCAAATTACTGCGACGAACCTGCTATTTTTAAGAAGTACGAGTGTGATGCTTCATCAAGCAGTGAGTGCACCTGTCCAGTGCATTCCCCCACAGGGTACCTGCTTTGGAAAGTATAAATCTGAGTAGTCCCTCAGGTAAGTATCATATTTTAGATAGAACATATTCCTGCAACGTTTTTGGGTTTTTTTTTTTTTTTTCAACAGATGCAGCGAGATTTGATTTTTACCTCCACCACCAAAAGTGGACGGAGGTAGATTACACCCCCACCCCCCCCCCCCCCTTTTGTCTGTCTGTGAGCAGGATATCTCAAAAGGTTATGGACGGATTTGGACGAAACTTGGTGAACAGGTTTGGTTTATGAAAAGGACACGTTGATTCGATTTTGGTGACGATCTGGATCTAAATCCGGATACTAGAAATTTTAAAAGTAATTCTTCACCATTGGGAGATAGGACCAAAAACGATATTTATTAGCATGATATTTCACAAAGTTGTGAACAGATTCGTCCAAAAGTTGGTGGACAGGTTGGGTGTGTGACAAGGACAAATTGATTCGATTTTGGTGAAAATCTGAATCCGGATCGAGGTCCGGCTCCGATAATTTTTGAAAGTAATTTTTCACCATTGGGAGATAGGGCCAAAATCGATACATATCACGATATCTCAAAAGGTTATGGATGGATTTGGACGAATATTGGTGGATGATTTGGGAAGGTAACTAAAACAAGCTAATTACTCCAGTCCAGAAAACAAGTTTTAATTTTGTAGTGTGGCTAACTTTGTCAATAAACTTGAGATGAACTTACCATTCTTAGCCTTGCAGGAGCGCCCGTCCAACTGGAGGAGGTATCCTTCTACGCATCCACAGGTATATGAACCATCGGTGTTCTGGCACTGCTGGCTGCATGACCCATAAATGTTGCACTCGTCAAAATCTGTTCACACAATTGGTCGAGATGGGAACAAGAGTGTCTGAATCGGCTGAATGCTCAAACCCAGCAATCTTGAGCGAACAAAACAAAAAAAAATGTTCATGGCAACATAAAAATGTCCGCCCTCAGTTGTACAAAAGCAAATCAAATTGCTTGAAACATCGTGACGGTTGAACCAGCACAGCTTTTTCTTGAAGTGTCCTTTGTTGTTTTTAATGCTTTTTTATTAACTGAAATGTGTTTCGGTAACCTTACTGTAGTCAATGATAGATGAAGAATAATGGGTAAAATATCCCTGTATTGAAACATGGGAATTTGAACGAGGGCTTTCTGGATTACAGTGTTCCAGAAGATACTCTTAGACATCCCTCGTACAATTTCGCAGGGGATCTGAAAGAAATCCCATGATAATTCCAGCAGATTTCATCAAACGATTTTGTAAAGGGATATATAGCAAGTGATAAACGCATTAACGTGGAAAATAAAATCACTAAACTCGGAGGAAAGGAGGAAAAAATATCTCATCTGCATTGCTGGCCGACGCGAGGGGTGATTGACATACCTTTGCAGCCCCGGCCATCTTCAGTGACTTCGTAGCCATTGGCGCAATAGCATGCTGGCCCGTCGCGTGTTATCGCACACTTGTGACGGCACATTGTCGGAGTGCAGTTTGATGCCATTGCTGATGACGTCATGTGGACCGAAAGGCAAAGAAAGGGTCAGTCATTTGACAATATTTTTACAAGTTCCGTTCAAAGCCTTTTTAAACATTCTTTACAAACACAACGTTCCTTTACTCATTCATAGTTTTGAATATGCTTTTTTTTTTAAAATGAAAACCATACATTACATAATTATGCTCTGGCATTTACACCTTGACGTAAAGGTATTGTTGGAAAATCTCAAAATTGTGCAAAAACTGTACATTGGTGGAAGATTTGCATAAGACAAAGGTAAAAAAAAGGAGGCTAATTATGGGTCTCAGGGTTGTGCGATGTGCAATAAAACATGTCAGTAACATTTATGCAAAACCTAAGCGAAATCAAAGTTTAGAACAACAAAATGAAGTTAGAAGTATATTGGGCAAAGAAAAAATAATTGTTTTCCAACTTTAGTACAATCGCTTCCTTATTTCATGAGAAACCTATATATATGGATGAATATATAATTATATATATATAATTATATATATATATATATATATATATATATATATATATATATATATATACATATTTAAAATCAGGGAGTACATTCCTGTGTGGGGATAGTGTGAAAAAATTCCAACTCAACCCAGGACTCGAACCCACGGACCTCATCACTTACGCGGTGACAGCCCACCGAGTTATTGAGTCTCAAGGATATCCTCAGAGATTTCTCACACGAACACTGCAAGCTTTTAATGGCCGATGTCTTACGTATGTGTATGTGAAAGTGCATTGAAGATGAACTAATCTAACAAATGAACTCATCTAACTTATACACACACACACACACACACACACACACACACACACACACACACACACACACACACACACACACACACACACACACACACACACACATATATATATATATATATATTTTTTTTTTTTTATATATATATATATAAAAGTTCAAAACACACCTGGTCACAAGTCCGCCGCACTGACCGGGTCCTCAGTCGAGGTCCTCAGCATCATCCCGTTTCAGCCCTTCAACCTCGATACGGTCAGCTAAGGTGGGCCAGCAGGGGCACATACACATCCACATGCAGCAACTGCACCTGGATGCGTACATACCCCCACCCCCAGCCAGTGCGAACAACAACAACACCTCCACATCCAGAATCCACAGCACCAAACAAACATGGTGGAACACTCAAACACCCACCTTTACACCCATCACCACTCACCAACAAAACACACCAGATCATTCATACACACACATACACACACATACACACACAACACCAGCCAACCAACCACCTACCCTTACATCATACACCACGCAACACACAAAAACACACACTCATGCAAAAATTAATTCATGCAAAAACACACACCCTCACCCACTCACTCATATACACAAAATAAGAAATAATAATGGTAAAAAAACAAACAAACAAAAAAAAACAGACAACCAACCTACACCGTTCGACGTGCCTCCATAAACTTCCTCCATATCCAAAATGAGCCTTTCAAGGCAACCTGGGCCACCTTGTCACACATCCTCCTTCTTTCTGTCCCACACACTCCCAGCCGAGCAAGAAATGCAGAAAAGGAATTGCCAATATACCCTCTACACCCCACCTCAAATGGCTGACACGAAACTCGCCAACCCTTCTCCCGGCACTCTGCCTCCAGCTCACTGTACTTTCCTCTCTCCCGCTTATGCACCTCCTCCATATTATCTTCCCAAGGTACCGACAATTCCCCGAAGATGACCTGTCTTGTTGCACCTGACCAAATGACAATGTCAGACCGCAACCTTGTCACACAGATCTCCTCAGGGAATACCAATTGTGGCTTTAGATCTGCCACCACCTGCCAATCACAAGCATCTGACAGCCCTCTTGCTTTCCACCTCCTCCTCTTTCCACCTCTTACCACTTGGCCCTCTTTGACAAACCAGACCTCTCCCCCATCAGTCTCCTTATCCACTCTTCTCTCTCTCGATCTCAGCACCTCTTGTTGCACCATCTGCATCAACACCGCCAGCACCTGATCATTTCGCCACCTGTATCTTCCTGCTGCCAACGCTACTGAGCATGCACTCAGTGCATGCTGCACCATTCCCACACCTCCACACAAATAACATCTCTCCTCCTGCAACAACCCCCACAATCTCAAGTTTACTGGTGACGGAAGCACATCATACGTTGCCCGCAACAGGAAATTCAACAATATTGGCTCCATCCTCCAAATCTCTTGCCACTTCAATATCCTCACCTGCACACCTTCCCACTTAGTCCAAGCACCTTGCTGTGCCTGACCGACTGCTTTCACATATCTCCCCTCCTCTTCCTTTCTTCTCACCTCCCTCTCAACCATCTTCCTCCTCTCTTTCACACATGCCTTTCCCCATCGCTCATGCTCCATCCACCCCAAGCTATGCTGAACCATCCCCATGACCTCCTCCTGTTGCAACCGCTCCTCCATCTCGTCCACCTCTACTCTTGCATTCCATTTCCGACTTCCCTTCTTCTCTGGGAGAGCATTCTTTACCACTGCATCACTTGAATCCCGCAACATCATGAACTCCCGCACCCTCACCACCTTAAACTCCTCGGTTTAGGATGTCAAGGGAAACTGGAGTTTTCCACCCTGACCATAAAAGGCAATGTTCGTCAAACAGCGTGGTACTCCCAACCACCTCCTCACAAACCCACTCACCACAACCTCATCCTCTCGACATGCCCAATTGCAATATCATACATCATCAATGGCCACAATACTCGTGGCATCAACCCAAACTTCAAACACCATACCTTCAACTTACCTGGCAAACCACATCAATCAATCCTCTTCAAACCTCTCAAAAGCTTGTTTCTGACCTCCTCCACTCTTCCCACATCATTCAACTCCACTGTATACCATCTTCCCAAACTTTTCACAGGGGCCTCTACCAATGATGGAACCACCTCCCCTCCCAGCTCAAACCTGTGCATGTTATCCACCACTCCTCGTCTCACTACCACACTCCTCGACTTTCTTGCTTTAAATCCCATTCTTGCCCACTGCATCAACCTACTGCAATCGGCGCTGGCGGTGTTGTCTGGTCAGACGTGGCTTTCTCAGGGGACACCTGGCACGATAGCCTGCTTGAACCAGTCGTTGGTTGACTAGCCTTCTGGATACAGGCACATTTGTCAGTTGCTGCCACTCAGCCCTAAGCCGATTAGCTGACTTGGTACGGCCATTGCGGACTAACCAGTGCAGCTGGCGATCATCCCTCCTTGTGGTTCTGCGGGGACGTCCTGGCCTCAGTATTGGAGTAGGGACACCCCTCTGAGCATTTCGTTTCAGGATCTTTGACACCTGACCTTGAGTGAAGCCATACTGCCGAGCAATAGCACGCTGTTTCATGCCGGAATTTCGTAAAGCCACCACTAAATGACAAACAGCATTGTCGAGTTGACGGACCATCTCCAGGGGAAGCGGCAATAACTTTTGTAGACGTGCAGCAGTTGTTTTCCACTAATACAGAACACAACAACCCTTATATACCCAATTGTGAAGCCAATCGTCAAATGCACCTGTCCGTACATTTTGTCACGCCACCTGTGATATAATCCTGTTATTGACTTCTTGCTGTGACGGACCATCAGTGACATGGTTCATTTAACAAAGAAATCATTGAAGCGTAAAAGAAACTCACCAGATTGATATACCGAGTTCAGAAAGTAAACCCAAGTCAAGAAAAAAAAAAATTCCATATTAAATGCCAAGTCTGTATATATACACAAAGAATTAAGTTAAGCACCCCCCCCCCCCCCGTTTTTTTACAACCTCGCACATTACAAGTTTGTTGTCGTCAAAACAGTGTAATATACCCATGATATTGCTATATTTTCTGGAGAAGTGATATTATGGTCACATAAAAACATAACAATCATGCCGTTTTCAATATTTTATTCTGAATAATTTAAGGTGAAATTTTTTGGGAATTTTAGGCATATTTTCACCTCAATTTAAGTATGGAGCTATAGGTCCATCACGGACAGTGTGGATGACGTTTATGTTTTCTAACGTACAGTCATTGTTCTGAGAAGACCTCTAGCGATCTTTGCGTCAATAACGTGTGTAGGACCCACGTGATCGGATCACTACTCAACCCAACTCAACCCTACGAGTGCACTCATCTGCATTTCATCAATGGATAATTGCTAATGTCATACCAATCATTATTTGATCTCACATACCTTAGAATATATGCCAATGTATACATATACACAAAGAATATATATTAGGGGGTGCTTACCTTAATTCGTTGTGTAGGGGTGCTTAACTTAATTCTTTGTGTATACATACATACACTGCATGACAAAAAGTATGCGGACACCCCTTCTAATCAGTGAATTTGGCTGTTTCATCAAAGTCGTTCATCAAATTTATGCACTGCTGGAGCGGCCCAAGTCAACTGTAAGAGCTGTTATTGTGAAATGGAAACGTCTCGGAGCAACAACAGCTCAGCTGTGAAGTGGTAGGCCACACAAGCTCACAGAATGGGACCACCGAGTGCTGAAGCGCGTAGCACATAAAAATCGTCTGTCCACGGATGCAACACTCACTACCGAGTTTCAAACTGCCCCTGGAAGCAACGTCAGCACAAAACTGTTCGTCGGGAGCTTCATGAAATGGGTTTCCATGGCTGAGTAACCGCACACAAGCCTAAGATCACCATGCGCAATGCGAAGCGTCGGCTGGAGTGGTGTAAAGCTCACCGCCCATTGGACTTTGGTGCAGTGGAAACACATTCTCTGGAGTGATGAATCACACTTCACCATCTGGCAGTCCGACGGACGAATCTGGGTTTGGCAGATGCCAGGAGAACGATACCTGCCCGAATGCATAGTGCCAACTGTAAATTTTGGTGGAGGAGGAATAATGGTCTGGGGATGTTCTTCATGGTTCAGGCTCGGCCCCTTAGTTCCAGTGAAGGGAAATCTTAACGCTACAGCATACAATGACATTCTAGATGATTGTGTGCTTCCACCTTTGTGGCAAAAGTTTGAGGAAGGCCCTTTCCTGTTTCAGCATGACAATGCCCCCATGCACAAAGCGAGGACCATAGAGAAATGGTTTGTCGAGATCGGTGTGGAAGAACTTGACTGACCTGCACAGAGCCCTGACTTCAACCCCATCGAACACCTTTGGGATGAATTGGAACGCCCACTGCGAGCCAGGCCTAATCGCCCAACATCAGTACTTAGCCTCACTAATACTCTTGTGGCTGAATAGAAGCAAATCCCCACAGCAATGTTCCAACATCTAGTGGAAAGCCTTCCCAGAAGAGTGGAGGCTGTTATAGCAGCAAAGGGGGGAAGGGGGGGGGGGGGGATGCAACTCCATATTAATGCCCATGATTTTGGAATGAGATGTGTGATGTTCGGATGTCCACATACATTTGGTCATGTAGTGTATGTACATATCAGGGGCGGAACCAGAAAAAATTTAGGGGGGTGGGGGGGGGGGGGTTCACTTGAGGTTAAAATACTCAGACAGCATAATCTAATAATCTATACCACCAAGCCTTATTTAAGTCAATGTATTCGTCTTCTATTTTTTTTCACTTGACAAAATTTAGCTAAAAGATGTAAAATGTCATGTGAAATGAAAATATTTTACAACAAATCTCAGCACTGCGTCTGAGAAATTAACACAGAGCTGCAGGAGAAAAGTAACATGGCTTGGATTAATTGCTTCGTGAAGGAAAATGATGCGTATGATTGTCCATTGTCCAATGACATCTCGCACGACGATCATGTGATAGACGAGAACGGCACTCGGTCGGGAGCATAGCTCTGCCAGGTTGAACAGTTTACATTTTGTATCCCACTGATAAAGCTGATCTGGACTCGAACCTGAACCAAAATCAAATCGGCTTCTTATTGTCGTTGAACCAACTCATCCACCAAGTTTAGTTATAAAACGTCCACAACTTATTAAGATATCATGCTATGTATCGTTTTTAAACCTATCACTCAATGGTGAAGAATCAATTATAAAATTAAATAATTCTCGTATCTGGATCCTGATCCGGATCTTCACCAAAATCGAATCGATTTGTCCTTGTCACAAACCCAACATGTCCACCAAGTTTCGTCCGAATCCGTTTACAACTTTTTGAAATATCATTCTATATAACGTTTTTCGACCAATCGCTGCATGGTGAAGATGAATTCCATGAAAATCGTCACCCACGTGTGATTCCGTCACATTGCCTGGTCTGCCTCACTGAGAGTAGTACTCGTCTGTAGCCATGTGACAGTTCTGGTTCAATACATATAATTGAATTCTCTCTGCTCTTCTTAGCATTCAAGATAATTACCTTATATGTTCAAAATTAGAGTGCACATGGTGATTCCGTCACGATGGAATTCATGTGAAGAATCACTTTTAAAAATTCTCATATCTGGATCCATATTCCGATCTTCACCAAAATCGAATCAATTCTTCCTTCTCACATATTGAACCTGCCCACAAAGTTTCGCTGAATCCATCCACAACTTTTTGAAATATCGTGCGGTATATCGTTGTTGCCCTATCTCTCAATAGCGAAGAATCACTTAAAAAAATTAATAATTCTCGTAACCGGATCCGGATTTTCACAAAATTCAAATCAATTCGTCCATGTTACACACTCAACCTGCCCACCAGATTTCATCTAAATCCGTCAATAACTTTTTGAGATATCCTGCATGCAAACAAACTGACAGCGGTGAAAACAACCTCTGTGCATTCCAGATGGCGGAGGTAAGAAAAGGTAGGGGCGGAGTAGAGAGTCGGGGGGAGAAGAGAGTGAAGTGAGGAAAGGAGAGTAGTGATGAGTGGAGAGGAGTGAGGGTGGAAGGAGAGGACTGAGGGCAGAGGCAGGTGAGGGGAAAGAGGAGTGAGGCGAGAGGAGTGAGGCGAGAGGAGTGAGGGGAGAGGAGAGAGTCGGGGGAGAGGATAGTGAGGTGAGGAGAGGAGAGTAGGGATGAGTGGAGAGGGGTGAGGAGTGGAGAGGAGTGAGGGTGGAAGGAGAGGAGTGAGGATAGAGGAAGGTGAGGGGGAAGGGGAGTGAGGGGAGATAGTGAGGCGAGAGGAGTGAGGGGAGAGGAGTGAGGGGAGAGGAGTGAGGGGAGAGGAGTGAGGGGAGAGTAGAGAGTAGGGGGGGCGAGGAAAGTGAAGTGGGGAAAGGAGAGCAGTGATGAGTGGAGAGGAGTGAGGAGTGGAGAGGAGTGAGGATGGAAGGAGAGGAGTGAGGCCAGAGGAGAGTGAGGGGAAGAGCAGTGAGGGAAGAGTGTGGGGAGAGGAGTGAGGGGAGAGGCGTGAGGGGAGAGGAGTGAGGGGAGAGGAGATCGTTTAAATTCATTTTTTCCCTCATCAATCTACACTCAATACCCGATAATGACAAAGAGAAAACAGGATTTTAGAAAGTTTTGCAAATTTATTAAAAAGAAAAAACTGAAATATCACATTGACATAAGTATTCATACCCTTAACTCAGTACTTAGTTGAAGCACCTTTGGCAGCGATTACAGCCTCGAGTCTTCTTGGGTATGACGCGACAAGCTTTGCACACCTGGATTTGGGGACTTTCTGCCATTCTTCTCTGCAGATCCTCTCAAGCTCTGTCACCGTCGGTGGACAGCCATTTTCAGGTCTCTCCAGAGATGTTCGATTGGGTTCAAGTCAGGGCTCTGGCTGGGCCACTCAAGGACCTTCATAGAGTTGTCACTAAGCCACTCCTGCATTGTCTTGGCTGTGTGCTTCGGGTCATTGTCCTGTTGGACCTTCGGCCCAGTCTGAGGTCCTGAGCGCTCTGTTTCAAGTTTTCATTAAGGATATCTCTGTACTTTGCTACGTTCATTGTTCCCTCAACCTTGACCAGTCCCCCAGTCCCTGCTGCCGAAAAACACCCCCACAGCATGATGCTGAAACCACCATGCTTCACCGGTGGGATGGTATTGGGCAGGTGATGAGCGGTGCCTGGTTTCCTCCAGACATGACGCTTAGAATTGAGGCCAAACAGTTCAATCTTGGTTTCATCAGACCACAGAATCTTGTTTCTCACAGTCTGAGAGTCCTTTAGGTGCTTTTTTGCAAACTCCAAGCGGGCTTTCATGTGTCTTTCACTGAGGAGAGGCTTCCGTCTGGCCACTCTGCCATAGAGCCCAGATCGGTGGAGTGTTGCAGTGATGGTTGTCCTTCTGGAAGTTTCTCCCATCTCCACACAGGATCTCTGGAGCTCAGCCAGAGTGACCATTGGGTTAATGGTCACCTCTATTACCAAGGTGCTTCTCCCCCAATTGCTCAGTTTGGCCAGGCGGCCAGCTCTAGGAAGAGTCCTGGTTGTTCCAAACTTCTTCCATTTCAGGATTATGGAGGCCACTGTGCTTTTGGGAACCTTCAATGCAGAATAATTTTTTGTAGGCTTCCCCAGATCTGTGCCTCGACACAATCCTGTCTCTGAGCTCTGCAGGCAGTTCCTTCGACCTCATGGCTTGGTTTTTGCTCTGATATGCATTGACAGCTGTGAGACCTTGACATTGACAGCTGTGAGACCTGTGATTGACAGCTGTACAGGTGTGTGCCTTTCCAAATCATGTCCAATCAATTGAATTTACCACAGGTGGACTCCAATCAAGGTGCAGAAACATCTCAAAGATGCTCAAGAAAAATGGAAGGCACCTGAGCTAAATTTCAAGTGTCATAGCAAGGGGTATGAATACTTATGTAAATGTGATATTTCAGTTTTTTCTTTTTAATAAATTTGCAAAACTTTCTAAAATCCTGTTTTCTCTTTGTCATTATCGGGTATTGAGTGTAGACTTTGAGACCTGGTAGGTCTCTGTTTCATCTCCTGAGGCCCACCCACGTTTGGGAATAGCAGACAACAAATCACACATACACACACACACACACACACACACACACACACACACACACACACACACACACACACACACACACACACACACACACACACACATACCACGCACACACACACAAACACACACACACACACACACTAGCAGCACACACAATTTATGCAAAGCTTATGGCAGAGCATCCACTTGAAGCTGAAACAAGCCGTGAAGCCTTTTTTTGGACGGGAGTTGGGACACAAAGAACAGCCCGTCCGGAAAGGCTTCGGACAAATGGCCGCCGTTAATGACCAGGGGGAAAGGCCTGAAAACGAGCAAATTTGAAGAGCAAAGAAGTCATTCGATCTCTGTAAAATGAACCGCACTGTTGTGTTTTCATTCTTTTTGATGGGAATGCTGATCTGCATGGTCATGACAAAATACAATCTACATTCTAAACAAGACATTTTGACTTATTGTTGCCTTCTTCGACTTCTTAATATCCCCATCAGGTTTCTTGTCTTGTCTTCCCCCGATTTCACAATCGATCGCACTCTGGGTTCAGAATGCAAATGGGAATCCGTTTTGCAGGAATTCCGAGGACCGGAGGGACTGCGCATTACGATATGGCACACTTCAGAACACCGTTAATGCCAATGAGTCCAATTAACAGAAATGGCATAATTACCTCCGCCACCAAAGGTGGATGGAGGTTATGTTTTCACCCCTGTCTGTCCGTTTGTCTGTCCGTTTGTGAACAAGATATCTCAAAATGTTGTGGACGGATTCGGATGAAATTTGGCAGAGAAGTAGCGTATGTGACAAGGACGAAATGATTAGATTTGGGTGAAGATCTGAATATGGATTCGGATATGATAATTATTTAATTACCTCCGCCACCAAAGGTGGATGGAGGTTATGTTTTCACCCCTGTCTGTCTGTTTGTCCGTTTGTTTGTTTGTGAACAAAATATCTCAAAAGATTGTAGACGGATTCAGATGAAATTTGGCAGAGATGTAGTGTATGTGACAAAGACGAAATGATTTGATTTTGGTCAAGATCCGGATTTTGGTGAATTTATAAAGTGATTCTTCACCATTGAGAGATCGGGCCAAAAACTATACATAGCAGGATATCTCAAAATGTTCTGGACGGATTGGGACGAAACCTTGTGGACAAGTAGTGTATGTGACAAGGAAGTATCGATTCGATTTTAGTGAAGATCTGAATATGGATTCGGTTATGAGAATTATTTAATTTTTTACGTGATTCTTCACCATTGGGAGATAGGGCCAAAAACGATACATAGCAGGATGTCTCACAACGTTATGGATGGATTTGGACAAAACTTGGTGGACCGGTTGTGTGTCTGACAAGGAAGAATCGATTCGATTTTAGTGAAGATCCGGATCCGGATCCAGCTGGTGTAATTTTTAAAGTGATTCTTCACCATTGAGTGATTTGGCCAACTATGCTTTCTACTGAGTACCGTTCTAGTTGACATAATATTGCCTGACAACTCATTATCACCAATCCATTACAAGGTAATATATTGAAAGTAAACCAATAACTAGGACGAGGAGGAATTAGCTTGTTTTGTGCGAACAGAGCACTGCTGTGGTGTGTGCGAATCCGCCCAGCTTGGTTAGTCTCACTTACATGTGGAGGAGTCTCGGCGTCGGTCATGGTGGTGGGGGGCGGAGAGGGGGGCATGCTGCCTCAGGGCAAATCAGTCGAAGGAAAATGGCTAACATTCCAGTCGGAAAGTGTGGCCATGTAACCTCTGGTAAGCTCGGCTGGCCTCCAGAGCTCTTAATGCTGCATCAGAATGATCTTCATGATGATCGCAAGCTGTTTGTGCAGCCAGCGATGTGGGTTCTAAATGGGTCTGTGATGATTATAGTTCATTGTGGAGGGATTCATCTTATTCGCCAGATTATAAACAAATTGGCCTGGTAAGAAAAACCACGTAACTAATAATATGTACACAAAATGGCGAAACTTTGAACACTGCCCACGCCCCAACCACCCCCTTCCCCACAACCCACTACTCCAAAATCTTGGATATCCTTCTTCCCTCCATGCCCCTCATTTCTAGCTTTTACAACCTCTGACAACTTTGCTCACCTTACTTTTATCAAATTAAACATTTTCAACAATCCATCCACCCATCCACCCCCTCCCCCCCACATTCCCCAATCATACTTGAAATATAGAAAATAGGGGCCATTCCACCCCCCCCCCCCCCATTCCCCAATCATGCTTGAAATATAGAAAAGAGGGGCCATTCCACCCCTCCCCACCCCCCGCCCCATTCCCCAATCATGCTTGAAATATAGAAAAGAGGGGCCATTCCACCCCTCCCCTCCCCTCCCCCATTCCCCAATCACGCATGGAATATAGAAAAGAGGGGCCATTCCACCCCTCCCCCCCCATTCCCCAATCATACTTGAAATATAGAAAAGAGGGGCCATTCCACCCCTCCCCCCCATTCCCCAATCATGCTTCAAATATAGAAAAGAGGGGCCATTCCACCCCTCCCCACCCCCCGCCCCATTCCCCAATCATGCTTGAAATATAGAAAAGAGGGGCCATTCCACCCCTCCCCTCCCCTCCCCCATTCCCCAATCACGCATGGAATATAGAAAAGAGGGGCCATTCCACCCCTCCCCCCCCCATTCCCCAATCATACTTGAAATATAGAAAAGAGGGGCCATTCCACCCCTCCCCCCCCCCATTCCCCAATCATGCATGGAATATAGAAAAGAGGGGCCATTCCACCCCTCCCCACCCCCCGCCCCATTCCCCAATCATGCATGGAATATAGAAAAGATGGGCCATTCCACCACTCCCCTCCCCCCCCCCCCCCGCCATTCCCCAATCATGCATGGAATATATAAAAGAGGGGCCATTCCACCCTCCGCCCCATTCCCCAATCATGCATGGAATATAGAAAAGAAGGGCCATTCCACCCCCCCCCCCACTCCCCAATCATGCATGGCATATAGAAAAGAAGGGCCATTCCACCCCCCCCCCCCCATTCCCCAATCATGCATGGCATATAGAAAACAGGGGCCATTCCACCCTCTCCCCCCCCCCCCCACTCCCCAATCATGCATGGCATAGAAAAGAGGGGCCATTCCACCCCCCTCCCCCCCCCCCCCCCCCATTCCCCAATCATGCATGGAATATAGAAAAGAGGGGATGACTGTTTTGCAATATATTGTCGACTAGAAAGAGTTGCTGATTATTTAAAGAGACAACCACTCTCTCAATGTCAACTTAAACTTTATTGAGTAGAAGGGAAAACGTCATAATCATGAAGGTTATAGCATCGTTCTGCATTGGTGGACAAGTAGAATGGTGGGTACTCGGTGGCATAATGGTCGGCACGTCCGCTCTGTGTTTGAGAGATTGAAGGTTCAATTCCGACGCTGGCCGATTCATATCAAAGTTTTTAAATTATTGGTGCTACTTCCTTGCTCTACATGCACGACATTTAAAGGATAGAGCACAGACAAACCCCTTTGGTTGGCATCCATGGAGAGGAGGAAATTTAAACATAATTGCCCTGCTGAGCGCAGAGACAAAAAAACAACGTCATCAAAGATGGCGTCGCTGCTACCCAGAATGCTCTGGGAATTGATGCAACTTCCCCTAAGCTCAGTGGTTGTGTTTGTTTGGGGTCAGGTCTGGTGTCGTCACATGTATTTTCCTGTGTGTGTACGATTTGTGTTTTTTTTGTTTTTTTTTGTATAGAGTCGAGGCTCGTGAAAGAGCTAACATTTATCAAACAAACAAATCAAACAAACAAGCAAACAAAGTATATAAAAAGGGGAGCGGTCAACAAGATGGGGAGAGAAGGGGAGGAAGCACACAAACACAACATTTGAGAGCAGGGACATCGGGAGATGTGTGGGAGGGAGAGGGCCTGGGGGGAGGCAGGATAGGTATAAAACGCAAGGACACCAAGGCCTTCCAGGAAAGAAGTCAAAAGTCACCTCAAAAAAGTGGATTTGGGGTGAAATTAGCGGGGGTAGAAAAGATCAAGGTATTGGATTGGGGAAGATAAGAGATGGTGGTGAACAGCCGTTTTAAAGACCTGGAGGGTGGAGTGGGATTGAAGAGAGTGAGGGAGTTTGCTCCAGAGGCGGGAGAAAAGAGGAATGAAGGAGTGAAGGTGAGCAGAGAGTCTTGATTTTGGCAGTTTAACCATAAGAGGGTTGCAGGCAGATCTTCTGCGACCTGTAGGAATATTTGGGGGACAGAGCCCAGATAGAGCTGGGGGAGCAAGGCAGGAGAGGAGTCGGTAGAAGACGGAAAGACCACCAACCTGCCTGCGGTGAGTGAGTGAAAGGCCCTCGGAGATAGCGTCATCGCGGGAGATTGCAATGATTCTGAACGCTTTGGTTTCAACAGCGTGAAGACGAGCTAGGTGTGAGGCAGGAGCACCAGCCCAGAGGGGAGAGCAGTACTCCATTGAGCTGCGGATGAAAGCCTTGTATGTGGTGAGGAGCTCAGGTGTGCCAAGGAAGGACTTCGCACGACGGAGGACGCCCAGTCGGCAACTGGCTTTGGAGGCCAGCTTGGAAATGTGGTTTTCCCAGGAAAGATCATGGCAGATAGTGAGACCCAAAAGCTTGAGTGACAGAACTTCTTGGAGAGGATTATTCAGAAAGTAGATGGGAGGGTTGTCCAGTCGGCCTTTTCGGAGAGACATCGTAAGAGTGTGAGATTTGTCAGGATTGAAAGACATGTTCCACTTGTTTGCCCAGTCTGTGATTTTGTCCAGGTCTGCAGAGAGTGAGGAGGCTGCAGACTGCCAATCTGAGGGATGAGGAATGGAGCGGCAGAGAGTGGAGTCATCAGCAAAGAGATAGAGAGGATTTTCAAGAGAGTCAGAGAGATCATTGGTGAAGACCAGAAAAAGCACAGGGCCCAGAACACTGCCTTGGGGAACTCCAGCCTGAACAGGAAGAGGAGATGAGAGAAACCCATTCAGGGCCACACGTTGACTATGACTAGAGAGGAAGTCCGCCAGCCATGCGTGAAGATTTCCATGGATACCAAAGGAGGAGCGTTTGGTGAGCAGAGCGGGGTGCCAGACCGTATCGAAGGCACGTGATATGTCAAGGGAGACAGCTCTAATTTCCTGTTTGGCATTGAGGACCTCCATCCATTGTTGAAACAGCAGAAGCAGCATATCCAGAGTAGAGTGACCTGGTCTGAAACCAAATTGATGATCAGAGATGAAGCCATTGGAGAAGAGGAAAGATTTCATATCCGAAGCAATGATGGATTCCATGACTTTGCTGATAATTGGGAGAAGGCTGATTGGTCTGTCGTTGCTAGGATCTGTTTTTGCACCTTTTTTGTGCAAAGCGGTGATGTTGGCAGATTTACAAGCAGATGGCAGATGACCTTGAGCAAAAGAGGGGGTGAAGAGAACAGAGAGAGGGAGTGAAAGAGCGGAAGAACAGGATTTTAGGACCCGTGGGCTGATGCCGTCAGTTCCAGTTGCAGAATCAGAGTCAAGGGTTGACAGCAGCTTGACAGAGTGTTGCAGCTCTTTGGCAAGCCTTACCCCTTATAGAAAGAAGAAAAACTGGTCAAAGTATGCGAACCACCAGAAAAAAGCTGAAGCTGACGCATTGGATGTGAACCCTGCGGCAGAGCAAAATGGCATGTTCCTGTGTATATATCTTAATGCAACCCCAATTCCAAAATTTCCCAACCAGTTCCTCTTCTCCTTGATACCATTTACATAATACTTTGTCTTATCTGGGTTTTTATTCCAAGGCCACAGTCCAGTTTGTGGAGGGGTGCATATTTGAAAAAGAGGTAAGCACAATAGACAGCCTGGCTCTTTTATAAACTAAACTCAGTTTATCTAAACTAATAGCACATCAATGTTTGATCCACTTCCTGTGCATCACATGTAAGTATGACAGGCAGATGCCCAAGGACCCACCAAGGCCTCAAAGTGTTTCATAGAAACCATACGAGATGATCCTTCCCAGAGCCTTAGGCAAAAGGTTAAATCGCACTATCATTCAGCACCACACCCACGAAACAACCACCCTATTAACTCTAGATGTCACTCTCCTGTCTTTTGTTTCATGTGGTCGGGCACATTATGGGGACAGAAAACCGACCAGCTCCACAAAGCACCCGTTTCTGCCTCCATCATGGGCCTGCCCAGCAGCACCAACCTATGTGATATGGGATAATCAAACTAGGGGGGGGGGGGGGGGGGCTATGTACTCAATTTCAAGTTCGTGTGCAGTTAATGTTAATTTTGGCTAAACACTATAAATGTATTCTACTGGGTCCTACTAATCGGAAAAATGATGTCGCCATTTTTTTCTGTTGACCTTTAGTCAAGGTCAAAGTTCAAACGTCATTACAGTGACCATACTTCATTCAGAGTCTATCGACCTTGGTACCAAAATGTGGCAAATTTCACAAGGAACATTGATTATGACATTTGTTTTTTCATTTGCCCTCTCAGATGTTTGCAATATGCAAACGATACATTTTATGAAACATGGAAACCTAATACACACTTTGGTGGTTTTAAAATGACAGAATATGTCTTTATTAGAAAGAAAAAAGAACCTTGAGGACGACGCTGCTAACAAAATACACCGCTCTAACGCATAACCACGAGTTTAAACTACATTTACAACAAATATGAAAACTATTTTCATATCACAATGTTAAATATAGAATATATAGAAGATAATGCTAAAAGAAAATGAGCACTATCTTCCAATGGTAAAAAAATCCTTCAAAACATTCCTGGATCCGGAATAATATCCTGAGCTTCACCAAAAACTAATCAATTCTTCCTTATCCCAAGGGCAATCATCCCACCAACCTTCATCCAAATCCGTTCAGAACTTTTCCAGATATCTCGTTCACAAACACACACACACACACACACACACACACACAAACACACGAACACACACACACACACACACACACACACACACACACACGGACACGATCGAATGCGTTACTCCCTGGCGGGAGTAATTAATAAGCAAATGACCTAATTAGAGAAAGAATATGCATAATTAACATGTAGTCTTCACCATAGACGTAAATCCCATCACTTCGCGTTGTTTATTGAATGCCAATCATCAGTTACCATCTCAAATGTGTTCTGCTGGATCCTAAACTGGAAAAATATGTTGCTTATTGTTTTCTGTTGACATGTTCTTGATATTAAGTGACCTTTGACATGTACTTGACTTTACTTACCTTGACCCAAGGTGAAATGTCAAATGTCATTTTAACCATGTGATGCGATCAAGCAAAATAATTCTGATGTCTGGAATATTGATTTTTGGATTCAAGTTCCCAATGCTTTTCATCACACTGTTCATCCATCATGCGCATTTGCTCATGTTGGTCGGGTTTTTAGCCATTGTTAGTATTTTTAACATTTAATTTGTTGCCTAAAAACACAAAATTGATTCTGGCAGATGTCCAGATCACCTTGCTTGTTCGCGTCACACATATATTCTGTTTGCTCTTCTTTTATATGTGTGACGCATTCGTCACACATATATTTTGCTTTGCAGAATATGAACTGCGCAGAGATGAGTGTGTGTGGTGCAGATGATGACAACTGCACTAACAATGACCACGGACATGCTTTTGGGATTGATGAAGAAGAAGAAGATTATGAAGATCCTTTGTTGTGAACAATATAAGAAGCTAATCTAAAAGCAAAAACGTGTTTCCAGTTTACTCAGTGCAAAAAATTTTACAATGTGTGTCAACAATAACCATTAGATGCACGTAGGAACGCAATCATGGTAAAGCAGAATTGTGGCCAAAATATGCTCTTTGAACTTTGACCTTAGTTCAAGGTCACAAGAGTCACAAGAATATTGATTCACAAGTCACAAGATATATATATATCTATATATATATCTATATATATATATATATATATAATATATATATATATATATATATATATATATTCACACACACACAAATGCATATATACACACACGCACTCAAACATTAGCCACAGGGGAAAGCACGAGTTTAGAAAGGGGGGATAGCATTAGCCTTTGGTTTTTGTTTTTTTTGATATTAGACACTCAAATATTACACATGCACACACACACACGCACAAACACACACACATAAACACACACACACACACACACACACACACACATGAAGGTGGATACTGTGAGACCTGGGAGGGCTCCGTTCCACCTTCTGAAACCTGCATATGGAGATAACAACTGACACACACCTTATTTACGCAATTCTAAGACGCAAGTTTTATTTCTATTTCAGCACACCTTACAATCAACCTTACAATCACACACCTTACACACCTTACAGACACACCTTACAGACGCACACCTTACAATCAAAGGTAAAGTCGAGAGCGGCGTGTACACTGCGATTGGGGTGGGAGAGGATTGTAATTTTTACGCACTAATTTCTGTCTGTATTTCAACCGCCACTGGATAGGCAGCAGCCGAGACCTCGGATGTGCCATGTGAGCTCACTCCGATGTTATTCCCTGGGTGGTGTGAATACACGTGTTGTTATCGTTTCCCATCATGTTTTCCACTCTCCAATACAGGGCAGAATGGGAGGAGAGAACACGTCATCATCCAAATCATCAGTATAATGACACTTATGCGGAAGAGAAGTGATACATATGCCAATTCATAGTTCTACAATATCATTTAGTGCAATTTACTTGAACTTCAGTGCGGAAAATGAGAACCGAAGAGCGCATTATTGCACAGAATTTACTGTATATTGAAAGTTTAGCTGAAGAAACGGATGGACCATCCAAATTGTCAAAAATGGGCTGAAACGTGTCAAGAGCGGCACTCACCAAACTCATTTGTCTCGAATATTACTTGTGCAAGCCTCAGCCGAGCCTTTTTTTTCCGTTTCCTTCATTCAAGAGGTTCTGTATTGGGCTTTGTGTAAACTTAAAATGAACGTGCACCATGCATTTAAAGTACCAGCAACGGTACCCGCCCTATGGGCGGGGCTTCAATTGGGAGGCCCAAATGAAAAGGCAAAATATCAGAAATTTAAGGCTTTTTTTTTATTTTAAACGATTTATATAAACATCCGTTAAATCATATCACACGCAAATCATCAAAATCTAAACAGTATTTGTAGAATTTCAATAAAAGCCACATCACTGTTCATATCGGTAAATATTATTCCATCGTGTTTGGAAAAACTGGAAAATTGAAAAATTGGAAAAATTGGAAATTGGAAAAATTGGAAAAACAATCTAGCCTATTTTACTCCGGGGGGTCCCAGGATTACCCACCCAAAATTTCGTTACGATCAGTTCAGCCGTTTTTGCAGTACCTGGGAACAGACAGACAGACATTTGGTGAATTATAGTAAGATTGTTTTGCTGACTTTTTCCAAAGAATAACTGAAATGCGCCTTGCATTAGGGGTGCCTTAGAATCATGTATGTACAGTGTGTGTGTATATATGTAGCTAACACACACACACACACACACACACACACACACACACACACACACACACACACACACACACACACACACACACACACACACACACACACACACACACGATGGCCTGAGCTAGACTAGAGGTATATGCACTCGCTTCTGGACTTTACAGCTTAGGTTCAAATCTCGACAGTCGACTCAGCTTTAAATTTAAACTCTCGTCCCGGGGGTTTTCGCAGGCAGGACAATACATCAACTCGCGCGCTGTCCCTCCAATGGACATTAATCCTTACATCCCGAATGTTCGCATTATTTGGTTGATGTTCAAGATCCCCCTGTGCCATTTGGGGAGTGATCACTGGCACCCCAACTAAATTCCAAAATCCTATCACTTTCATTCGAATGCCAGGCCTTTTTTGTGAAAGCATTAGGCCAAAAGATTCCCGAGGTGACCCACTAAGAAGGTAGACATAATTGAGGCTATTAAAGAAGTAGCGGTAGTCGTTACACATGCATGGACGAACGCACTCATATCCGCACTCATATGCGATAGGATGATGGAGAGGTAACGCGCTTAACTTGGACGCACTTACGCACGCACCTGTATAGAGGCTCATGTCCGATAAAATGCTGCAGAGGTAACTCACTTACCTTTGACCTGTCTATTCTGATTTTGACTCTTGGCTAAATGATAATCTGTCAGATTGATGCTTCCCAGGCAAGGTGTTGCATGAATGATTTGGCCGTCCCTTGGATGAACATTCATTAAACTGGGGGCCCATCTGCTCATATTATTGGGTGTACATGTTAAAGAGCCAACAATGTTCCTGCTTGGAATCTCCTGCGATGAAGTTAACTCCGAGGGCCTTTCACTCATTCACCGCAAGCAGGTTGGTGGTCTTTCTGTCTTCTACCGACTCCTCTCCGGCCTTGCTCCCCCTGCTCTATCTGTGCTCTGTCCCCCAAATATTCCTGCAGGTCGCACAAGACCTGCCAGCAACCCGCTTATGGTTAAACTGCCAAAATCTAGGCTCTCTGCTCACCTTCACTCTTTCATTACTCTTTTCTCCCACCTCTGGAACAAACTCCCCCACTCCCTTCAATCCCACTCCTCCCTCCAGGTCTTTAAAACAGCTGTCCACCACCATCTCTTATCTCCCCCACCCCCCCCCCCGCCCCCCAAAAAATCCAAAGCCTTGATCATTTCTACCCCCGCTAATTCACCCCAGATACACTTTCTTTGAAATTCCAACTTCTTTCCTGGAAGTCCTTGCAGGGTCCATATGTTTTATACCTCTCCCACCTCCCCCAAGCCCTCTCCCTCCCACATATCTCTCGATGTCCCTGCTCTCAAATGTTGTGTTTGTGTCCTTCCCCCTCTCTCCCCATCTTGTCTACCGCTCCCTTTATTTTGTGTTTTATGTGTCGGTTTGACTTTTTGTGTGATTAATGTTAGCTCTTTCACGAGCCTCGATCTTGTATACAAAAAAAAAAGTTTTTCTAGAAGAGTTGCTGAGTTGCCCTGGCCAATCATTGCCAATTATTTCCGAATTTCTAAATTCTTGCCTAGACTGGAAAGAGAAAGGCAAACCACCGAGCTAGTAAAACCTAGTAAAACTCGCATTGATTTTTCTACAATTCCAGAGGCTCAACAACAAGCTTTTACATAAGCAAATGTCACAATAAAGTTTGAGATGAGGTCAAAGGTCAGACAGCATCTCTCTGAATCTTGGTCCAAGAGAGATTGTTTTCCTTTGCAAGACAATTGTAATTCACACATTGGACATGCCTGTGTGTGAGCTTTTTGCCAAACATGAGGTTGGACTTCTCAATCATTTTCTGGTTACCTTCTTCATCTGTTTGTTACTTCCGCTCGTTTCCTCGGGGATAAACAAGATGAAAGGCGAATGGTATGAGCAATGAGAATAAGCTCGAGGAGGCCTTTCACAGCAAGTCCAAAAATGTTAGAGATAGCATGTTACACACAAATCTTAACAGGCGAGAAACACTAGCCATTCCTCTGGTAGGACAAATAATACTTTTTTGTTTACGTGTAGTCCGTTAACTTAGGGTCCTTCCATCCTCAAACTGCAATAACTAAAGAGCCATCTCATTCATCACCCCCTTTCCTCCCCCTCTCTGATCTCTCCCAACACAGAGATATTTAATTAAAAGCCAATGACAACTACATGGTGCAACTTTGCAATAAAACAACCTTTGTTTAGGAAGATTATGTGTCCGGAGCTATCTGGAAATGAAAAGAAAATTATTTGATTACAAGGATTCTTAAAGTACAAGTCATCAAGTACAACAAAACAAGCAAATGCAAAAGCTGATGCAGATGCAAGGATTTATCCAAGCATTCCGAGCTGTTTTTGGCAGAAGAGCGCAAAAAGCATCCAAAAGATGGATGCAATCCATACAAGGGCTCAAGAATGAAGAACATCCTTACAAAAATCAGAGAATGCCTCCACAGGAAATGGATGAAACTGCACGAGCTCGGCAAATTAAGCCTCATGTTTTTGTTCATGCTCTTATATCGCAAATTAAATTCAAAGAAGAATTCCTTCAAACATCGCAGAGTTCCATATGAAGTTCAAGGGGGGAGTGTGATGTTGCACGAGGACGAAGGGTTGGAACTTTTTTTTAAAGCCGAGTCAGAAGGCAACTTCTGTAATGCAGACAATATGTGAAAAGCAGATAGAAATTTCCAGTGGAACAAGCATCCAAGTCAGTGGTGTCCGGCGGGGATTTTACACAGTTTAGAAATCTTGGACATTCCGTCACTCAGGAAATCGAACTTACTGGAGGTTATTTCAGGCCTCGAGGTCATTTATAAGTTCTGATGAATGAAAAAAAACCGCTAGATGCAATGCCATGGGTGCAACCGGTGTAATTACGTCACTTGTCTGCAGGTTGCATCATTTCAGGACGCAGGTGTGTCACTGATGCAGCGTCCTCCTCCCCTCCCCCAGCAGGGTGAGGATAGTCATTTGGAATTTGTTCAGGGTGTCTGCAATAAATCACCTATCCTTTATTGAAAGACCATGGGATATGGGAATGTCCACCTGGGAATGCCAGCAGATGGACCCTACGCTAATGTCCATCCAAGAGGCAAGCACTCATTGATTAAATGCCCTATCTGAAAAACACCACGGTGGCTTTTTAAAGTCGGGTCAGGAGTCAAACCCAGAGAAGACAGCTCAAACCTGAGTGCACTACTCATGAGCTCTTCCAGCCCTCCACCTGGTGGAACGACAACAGATTTGCTCCTTCTGACTTGTTGACCGGAAGAATTTGAAAGACCATATTTCATGAGTATAGAATTAACAAACTAAGATTGTGAAATGAACAGTGAGTGGAAAAAGGATGTTTTATTCTCCCAGAAGGGAAAAACAAAAGACACGAAGTTCCTTCGTCGGAGCAAGAGGAAGAGAAGATCCTCCTTTTGCTTTCTCCCCTGCTCATTGACCATACTGTGCTGCCAACGCAGCTTGCTAGTTTTTTGCTGGAAGTAGCATTCGTTTCTCATTTTCTTGAAATTGCGTTCCTAATTGCTCAGCAGAACAATTTAAATCGTGCAGCATCCGCTTCTCTGATTGAAACTTTTGATGACACTTGCGCAAGACTGTTGTCCTATTGCGGAATCAGCAGAATGGATGTGCAGCTGATTGGCTGACAAATTGCAGAGCCTCACAAAACATCCTCCGAGTAGAGGCGACATCATTGGGCGATGCAATGCAGCCCGATCGCTTCCTCTACGCACAACACCTGACCTCAGCGATCTATAGTGCGGGACCACGTTTTCTGCTGGCATCACTGCAAATAGCGACATTGGCGCTTGGGTTATGAGCAGCCTTGGCTTGAAAACCGCAGGAGCATCATCGACCGATTAACCCAAAAACTGCAACATTTGTTTCCACGCTCAGAGTATCCAGTTCATTAAAAAACGGCGATACAAAAATGGAAGTATCAATTTTTCATCACAGGAAGTACAAAACAAAGCATGAATTCATGGCAGCACTCCCATGATGGTCAAGGATACAGCAACAGTACAATCACTATTATGAATACTATTATTATAACACACAACATGTGCTCAAAAGCTGTAACTGCAAGTGGTCTGTTATGTCTTTCCTGTTATTTTGTCTTCTTGCAGTTGGATGATATATCTTCAGAAAAAACTGTTTGTTTGTTTGTGGACGAGCAAAGCCATGGAGGGTTTGGCGCAGAATTGCTTGTAAGTTTCAGGAAATACAGCATCAAGTGAGACGTACACTTTCCATGCACTTGGACAGAGATACTGAAAACATTTATCTTTTACAGATTCACAACAAGACCAGCGGTCGTGGTCAACCTTGTGCAATCAATATGCACCGACCAGTGCAAAAGGCACAACCTCCGCAGTTTCATGACTCATCAAAAACTGTACCCCATACACCAAGGACAACTGAGAAATCCAATACAGTTGCACGCATGCACTAAACTCAAGGGCACACGATTCAAATCAAAATTGCCAAATAGCTCAGCGGTCATTTGCTTCCCTTCCGAGGTGTCTAAACAGGCCTTAAATTGAGATATATACAGATCTGGTTTCGTATTAATGTAAAGTTTACCCAGCATGCACAGAAATCTTTAGGCTCAGCCATATTCTCAAAGATACGACATCGGCTGTTCTTGTGCAAGAGCAATTCCTTTGCACATTATTAGTGATTCCTGTTGAACATGTGCAAATATTTTGCACATTTAGGTTACAATATATCAGCAACTATGAACTACCAGTAGTCACTCAATCTCGCAATGCATGAAACAGTTCAACAGCTACAGTATATTCCTTCTGAGCAGTTCTGATAGAGCCTGGTGTTGGCTTAGCGGTTAGGGTGCGGCTTGGGATCCTGGGATCCTGGGTTTGAATCCCGGTCGATCGCTGAATTAACGCCAGTGGGTTGACTCAGCCCGTCATCCTTCCACGGTCGGCAAATTGAGTACCAGTTCACTAGTAATTCCCTGTGTGTCGCAAGAGGTGACTAACACGGTTGGTGGCAGGAAGGGCATCCGGCCATAAAACATTGCTTCAAAAAGGGGACCACGGTGCCCGAAAAAGGTCAACCCCCGCTCTGCAGGGAAAAATGGCCTCTGAAGGTGGTTTTCACAAAAGATCAAGGATTTGACCTTGATCCCAAAAATGGACAAGCTGATAGGAGGCGGTCATTGTAATTCTTGAAGGAATTGTCCAAATGAAGATCCCCGATGTCGTTCTTGAGGTGAAGGGATGCAACGGTGACCGATATCCGGATTACATGTCTCGGCATGCCGATTCAATCTAACCAGTTTCTGTCATCCAGCGTGACTGGAGAAGAGAGGTGGAATGTTTGCTCTAAGATTTCCAACAAAGAAATTGATTGGAGGCCAAAGTTTAAAATTGCACAGCAAGTAAGCAACTTCGGTTTGATTAAACCTGGACGAAAGTTAATCATAGAAATGCATGAATGAACACATATTCCATGCTTATTAATTTGAGGACAGCAAAGATGTATATTGTCGTGATGTGAAGATTACAAAAGTGAAGTTTGTCCAAAGTCCAGAAGTAATTTTTTCCTTCACTACAATGAGCTCTACAAAATCCTTCCTCCATGCTTAGCATTTAATAACCAAGCCGATGGTTTGAATAAAAGGCCTGAAGTCTGAAAGCAGTGCCAGATTCCCGAGAAAATCCAGGAATTTGGAAGGATGAGTTATAGCTCTTTGGGGTTCTCTGGCAATGACTTGAACTGCCATTCTACAATGTGCTCTTTGAGGGCCACAGAATGAACCTTGGGTGATTTATATTTCTTTGGTCAGAATCGCAATCACAATGAAAGACAAGACTATTTGGCAGCACTAAGCACAACAACACGACCTGGAATGGCCCAAACGGCCTCTGAGCAAAATGTCTTCTTTCCTGCCCATGGGTGCGGGTAGCCGTCCAAGTGCTGCATTGAACTCGAGCCAAAAGAAACATCACAATAGCGGAAAGCAATTATCAAAACCTCAATACGTCTGCCAGGGAAACGGTGCAGAATACCGATGCAAGCCATCAGACAGACCTCAGAAAACGAAGGAGCAGATATCCGCACGTTCGTGTGAGACGCGCATTGTTCCAATAATTGCGGATTGACTCGTTTTCCTGAAAATGGCCGACAATGGCCTGCTCAGGTCAATAACAGTCAACTGAAACTCAAGCTCACTCGGATAATGAAGTTTGCCAAGAAAAACCTTTCCACCAGTCGAAAGATGGACTCGCAGTTAAGGATATATCCAGGCTTTCCAGCAAAAGCCTCTTTTCTCGTATCGTACATGGATTCAATCTCCACAATGATGTTCCAAATGTAACTGCAACTGCGACACACAATGATGTTCTGCGACACAAATAATAAAATGTTTGAGCACTCGCTGTCGCTCATACTCATGGAAGCACACTTATGAGGTGATAACAACTACTCAGAGCCTTATTTAAGATGGTGTAAAGAAGTTTAGAAACAAGACGGACAACTGAAGTTGAAGATACTTCACAGGCAGATTGTGTGTTGTGCAGCCACCATTTAGTATCTAATGCAAGCATCATGGTGCATTATGCAACTGCTATAGTGTATTATACAACCTCCATGGTGTATTGTGCAACTGCTATAGTGTATTATACAACTCCATGGTGTATTATGCAACCTCCATGGTGTCTTGTGCAACCTCCATGGTGTCATGTGAAACCTCCATGGTGTCTTGTGCAACCCCCATGGTGTCTTGTGCAACCTCCATGGTGTCTTGTGCAACCTCCATGGTGTCTTGTGCAACCTCCATGGTGTATTGTGCAACCTCCATGGTGTCTTGTGCAACCTCCATGGTGTCTTGTGCAACCTCCATGGTGTCTTGTGCAACCTCCATGGTGTCTTGTGCAACCTCCATGGTGTCTTGTGCAACCTCCATGGTGTCTTGTGCAACCTCCATGGTGTCTTGTGCAACCTCCATGGTGTATAATGCAACCTTTATGGTGTATAATGCAACCTTTATGGTGTATTATGCAACCTCTATGGTGTATTATGCAACCTCTATGGTGTATTATGCAACCAGCTTGATGCATTATGCAACAATAATGAAGGACGATGCAACCTGCATGGTGTATTATGCAACCTCTATGTTGTCTTGTGCAAGCTCTATGGTGTCTTGTGTAACCTCTATGGTGTCTTGTGCAAGCTCTATGGTGTCTTGTGTAACCTCTATGGTGTCTTGTGAGACATAGACATGTGAGAAAAGAAGATAACATTGAAATGCAACTGAGTTAATGGCGAGATGACCGTGCAAAGGTTGAATGGAAGTGCAACTAAGTTTAATTAAACCTTTCTCCCTGGACATATATCCAGCATTCAACACAGTCTGAGATCGTGCTTTGCTTGCCAAGCTCACTCACTGCATGTGCCATACAAAGCTGGAATTATTACCTGGCTTTGGGACTTCCTCCACTCACATAGTTAACATGTTTCTCAAAATAGAATTCTTCCTCTCCTCTCCCAATGGAGGCTTCAGTAACCCAAGGCAACATCTTTTGCCGAGTCTTAATCCTCATACACTAAAATGATCTATCTGATGCTATGACAACCCTGTCCTCCATTTTTCCATATGATCCCACATTTTGCCATATATACAATACCCCCAAACCCACCGACAGGACCTATGTCACCCTCTGATAATCATCTACAGTGACCAAAGGCTGATCTGACAAATGGAACTGTTGTTGTTCTGCTCCTTTTCCCTTTATAAGGGGTGAGGGCCTGATGGCACCAAGCTCCTGCCCTGCCTTGACCATGATACTCCTCCACTCCCCTCTGTCCTCTCTCAACCTTCCAACCACCTCCACCTTACTGATATCCCTCTTCAGACAATCCTCCCATCTCAACCGTGGTCTACCTATTTTCCTCCTACCTCGGTCCCTCAACCTATCCGCTCTCATTGCCATTCTTTCTTCCCCATCCGCACCAAGTGTCCATCCCATCTCAGCCGGCATTTCATGACTCTTCCCAACTAGCTCATCTGCACACCAATCTCCTCCCTCAGTCCATCCATTCTCCTTCTATCCACCCTCTTCACTCCCGCAATCCTCCTGACCTAGTTGTTCTTGCAAACCTGCAGCCTCTGTTGTTGGAACATCCATTTCAATCCTGGTAAAACGTAGTCTTACCGTGCTATTTTGGTAGACCATCAATTGAACATATGCACCTATTCCCAAGGTCAGTCAGTGGAAGAGATCTCTTAAACTTGCTCGCGCTAGTCTCTTCAAAGCTGTCCATGCGGCATGCTTTCGAAGTTAAGTATCTTTTCACAATTGTGTTTTTGTCGAAACTGTATCTTTCTCTCGGTGTATGTACCTATTGGGGTGTCTTTAATAGTATTCTTGGTGTTGGTTTTTCATACCTGTGTACTGAATCGTCGGTCTTTCATATCGCGTATTCTGAGGCCGAGTGTAGTAGGCTACCGTGTCCGACCTTGGCTTGAGGCTTTGTTCTTGTCTCAGCGGTTCTTCGATCGTGCTGCAATTACTTTCTTGTCTCTGTTTTTCCCGATCTTTTCACTCCGTACTTCCTTGTTTTAAAATCTCCTCAAAAAAAAATAAAAAATATTCCTTCTCTGTTCTTATTCGTTTTTTCGTTCTTATTTGTTCGTTCGTTCGTTCGTTCTTCGACCACGTTGATTGCGATCACGTGATCACGTTGTTAAAAAATGTCTAATCTGTCCCCTGAAGAACTGCATTCTGTCATATTCTATAACACCTTTTTCTTCTTCTTCTATAAAAAGATGCTTTCGACTTGCTCACCAAATCTATTCATTCCAAAAAAAAAATCCATCTCTTATAGTGCATCTTTCATTCATTCCCTAAACTCTCCAGCACTCCACCCATCCTTCAGCGTCCTCAAACGTATTTTTGACTCGAATGTCTCAAGAAACTCATTTTGCAATAAATGTTCGTTTCCCATTAATCGTACACTTTTCAAAATCCAATCTCACCCCTCCCCTCCAAATCTTCCCCATCACCCCTCCCCTCCAAATCTTCCCCATCACCCCTTCCCTCCAAAACTTCCCCATCACCCCTTCCCTCCAAATCTTCCCCATCACCCCTCCCCTTCAAAACTTCCCCATCACCCCTCCCCTTCAAAACTTCCCCATCAACCCTCCCTTCCAAATCTACCCCTTTGCCCCTCCCCTCCAAATCTTCCCCATCACCCATCTCTTTCAAATTTTCCCCCTTGCCCCTCCCCTCCTAGACTCCCCTCTCACCCCGCCTCCTCAAAGCGTCCTCCCCGCTTCTTCCCCCTTCCAACTTTCACCTTCATGTCCCTCAACCTTCTGCCTCACTCTTCCCCCTCGTCAAATAACACCTCACTGCGCCTCACCCAATCACCATCAAACCTTTTGTCCGCCCCATTCTTCCCTTTCTCCAAGCTATTCTGTAATCTCTGACACACCTTCAACAGCTCTCCCTACCTCTTCCTCCTCTTCCACATCTTACCCTACCGTTCCCCCCCCCCCCCTGTTCTGTATCTGATGCTCCCCCTTCCTCTTCCTTAACAGTATGGACCTCAAACATCCGGGGCCCTCGCTCAAACTTGTCTGATCTCTCCATACAGGTTGCTTCGGACAAACCAGACGTGATCTGCTTAACAGAAACTTTCCTCCTTCATGATGTCCCTGATTCCTTGGTATCTTTGAGAGGAGATCTCGCGAGATCACGGCGAGGTCACGTCTTTTCGAAGCTGTTCCATGCGCTCACGCTTTCGAAGCTAAGTGATATTTCTCAATTGTGTTTTTGTCGAGACTGTATCTATCTTTCGGTGTATGTACCTATAGCGTATCTTTTTGGAAAATTTTCGGTGCTAATTTTTCGTACATGTATACACAATCGTCGGTTAATTCGTATCGAGTATTCTGCGGCCTAGTACTCGTAGGCTTCGGTTACCGTACCGTCTCCGACCTTGTGGTTTTGTTTTTCTCTCAGCAATTCGTCGAATGCGCTGAAATTATTTTCGTTCTCTGTTTCGTCCCAGTCGTTCACCCCATACCTCCTTGTTTAATATGTGTACTCACAAAAAAAAAAAAAAACCCAAAAAATATTTCCTTCCCAGGTCTTATTCGTTTATTTGTTGTTATTTTTGTTCGTTCGTTCTTCGTTCGCGATCACGCGATCACGTGGTTAGAAATGTAT
Organism: Myxine glutinosa; assembly: GCF_964187855.1. Classification (NCBI taxonomy): domain Eukaryota; kingdom Metazoa; phylum Chordata; class Myxini; order Myxiniformes; family Myxinidae; genus Myxine; species Myxine glutinosa. The sequence continues at coordinate 178,955,454 of NC_136266.1, read as the reverse complement.
AATCTCTCCCCTGAACAACTATTTTCTCTCATATATTATAACACCCTTTTCTTCTTTTCCTACAAAAGGATGCTTTCGTCTTGCTCACCAAATCTATTCATTCCAAAAAATATATATAATACCATCTCTTACAGTTCCTCCTTTCTACATTCCCTAAACTATCCAGAACTCCACCCCTCCTCCAGTGTCCTCAAACGTATTTTTGACTCGAAGGTCTCAAACTCATTTTGCAAAAAATGTTCGTTTCCCATGAATCGTACACTTTTCAAAATCCAATCTCACCCCTCCCCTCCAAATCCTCCCCATCACCCATCCCTTTCAAATCTCCCCCCTTGCCCCTTCCCTCCCCTCCCTCCTAAACTCCCCCCACACTCCTCCCCTCAGAGACTCTCCCTCGCTCCTCCCCTCCTAGACTCCCCTCTCCTCTCACCCCTCCTCCTCAAAGCATCCTCCCTGCTTCTTCCCCCTTCCAACTTTCACCTTCATCTCCCCCAACCTTCTGCCTCGCTCTTCCCCCTCCTCAAATAACACCTCACTGTGCCTCACCCAATCTCCATCAAACCTTTTGTCCACCCCATTCTTCCCTTTCTCCAAGCTATTCTGAAATCTCTGAAATCTCTGACACACCTTCAACAGCTCTCCCTACCTCTTCCTCCTCTTCCACATCTTACCCTACCCCTCCCCCCCCTGTTCTGGACCCGATGCTCCCCCTTCCTCTTCATTAACGGTATGGACCTCAAACATCCGGGGCCTTCGCTCAAACTTGACTGACCTCTCCATACAGGTTGCTTCTGACAAACCAGATGTGATCTGCTTAACAGAAACTTTCCTCCTTCATGATGTCTCTGATGCCTTGGGAGCTCTCCCAGGTTACTCCCTCCTCCGGTATGATAGACCTGAGCCTCGTCCTGGAGGTGGGGTTGCTATCTTTATAAAAAACTCTCTTCCTCACTCGCCCTCCACTGCCCTCTCTCCACCTCACCCCCAGGAATACCTTTGGCTACGGCTTCCCCTTCACTCCCACCTTTTGTTCATATGTGTGTTGTACCGTCCACCAAACAGCGATGACTCCATCTACATCTCACTGTCTGATAATATGGACCAACTTCTATCTACCCATCCCAACTCTCTCTTCCTCATATGTGGTGATTTCAATTGTCACCATGCCAGTTGGCTGGGTGTGGGTACCTCTCTCACCAGCCATGGCTCTTCAGCAAAGGACTTCTGTGACTCACTGGGACTGACACAATCTGTCAATTTCCAGACCCGGATCTCAGTCAACGGAGCATCTTCTCCTCTGGATTTGGTTATGACAAACTTCCCTGAAAATGTCTGCTGCTCTTCTTCTGCTCCAATCGGCTCATCTGATCATGTGCTTGTCAAAGTGGACATCTCTCTGACCATTCTCAGAGAGCCTCCTCAGCGTCGACGTGTCTGGCATTTCACTCAGGCCAACTGGCATGGTCTTCAAGCAGCCATCAATCACCTGGACTGGTCTCCCATCTCTACCGCCTCTGACATCAACTCATCCTGGGAATTCTTTCAAAGTAAATTGCTCTCTCTCATGCACAGATTTATCCCATCTCGTCTTCAGTTGTCATACCCTTCCTCCCGTCCATGGTACACGGAATCTTGTGGTGAGGCCGTTGCCCTGAAACAACTTGCTTTCGTCTCCTGGAAAGCAAATCCAACGGAAGGAAATCTCATTTCCTTTCACAAAGCCCGAAACAAGTGTGTGTCCACCCTCAGGAGAGCCAGGAAACAATATCTCACCGTTCTCAAGACTGAACTCTCTTATCTGTCTCCCTCTTCCAAATCCTGGTGGCGTCTGGTCAAATCTGTTTCTGGTGTTTGTTCCCCCTCCATCCCCTCCCTCACCTCAAACGGCTTAATGGCTGACTCCGCACGTGAAAAAGCTGAATGCCTCAACTCTGTGTTTGCCTCTAAATCTTGTGTCCCAAACCCATCCCTCTCTGTACCCACTGTACCCAGTCGTACCCAGCTGCTCCTGGACTCTGTGTCCTTTCCTCCTGACAAGGTGGAAAAGTTTCTGTCAACCCTCGACTCTGATTCTGCAACTGGTCCTGACGGCATCAGCCCACGGGTCCTAAAATCATGTTCTTCTGCTCTTTCACTCCCTCTTTCTGTTCTCTTCACCCTCTCTTTTGCTCAAGGTCATCTGCCATCTGCTTGGAAATCAGCCAACATCACCGCTTTGCACAAAAAAGGTGCAAAAACAGATCCCAGCAACTACAGACCAATCAGCCTTCTCCCAATTATCAGCAAAGTCATGGAATCCATCATTGCTTCAGATATGAAATCTTTGCTCTTCTCCAATGGCTTGATCTCTGATCATCAATTTGGTTTCAGACCTGGTCACTCTACTCTGGACATGCTGCTTCTGCTTTCTCAACAATGGATGGAGGTCCTCAACACCAAACAGGAAATTAGAGCTGTCTCCCTTGACATTTCACGTGCCTTCGATACGGTCTGGCACCCTGCTCTGCTCACCAAACTCTCCTCCTTTGGTATCCATGGAAATCTCCACGCATGGCTGGCGGACCTCCTCTCTGGTCGTATTCAACGTGTGGCCCTGAATGGGTTTCTCTCATCTCCTCTTCCTGTTCAGGCTGGAGTTCCCCAAGGTAGTGTTCTGGGCCCTGTGCTTTTTCTGGTCTTCATCAATGATCTCTCTGACTCTCTTGAAAATCCTCTCTATCTCTTTGCTGACGACTCTACTCTCTGTCGCTCCATTCCTCATCCCTCTGATCGGCAGTCTGCAGCCTCCTCACTCTCTGCAGACCTGGACAAAATCACAGACTGGGCAAACAAATGGAACATGTCTTTCAATCCTGATAAATCTCACACTCTTACGATGTCTCTCCGAAAAGACCGGCTGGAAAACCCTCCCATCCACTTTCTGAATAATCCTCTCCAAGAAGTTCTGTCACTCAAGCTTTTGGGTCTCACTATTTGCCATGATCTTTCCTGGGAAAACCACATTTCAAATCTGGCCTCCAAAGCCAGTCGCCGACTGGGCATCCTCCGTCGTGCGAAGTCCTTCCTTGGCACACCTGAGCTCCTCACCACATACAAGGCTTTCATCCGCAGCTCTATGGAATACTGCTCTCCCCTCTGGTCTGGTGCTCCTGCCTCACACCTAGCCCATCTTCACGCTGTTGAAACCAAAGCGTTCAGAATCATTGGAATCTCCCGCGATGAAGCTAACTCCAAGGGCCTTTCACTCACTCACCGCAGGCAGGTTGGTGGTCTTTCCGTCTTCTACCGACTCCTCTCTGGCCTTGCCCCCCCAGCCCTCTCTGGGCTCTGTCCGCCAAATATTCCTACAGGTCGCACAAGATCTGCCTGCAACCCTCTTATGGTTAAACTGCCAAAATCAAGACTTTCTGCTCACCTTCACTCCTTCATTCCTTCATTCCTCTTTTCTCCCGCCTCTGGAACAAACTCCCTCACTCTCTTCAATCCCACTGCACCCTCCAGGTCTTTAAAACAGCTGTTCACCACCATCTCTTATCCTCCCCCATCCAAAACCTTGATCTTTTCTACCCCCGCTAATTTCGGTCCCCTTGTGTTTTATACCTCTCCCCCCCCGCCCTCCCCCTCCCACGCCTCCTGCCCCCAAGCCCTCTCCCTCCCACACTTCTCCCTGCTCTCAAATGTTGTGGTTGTGTGCTTCCCCTTCTCTCCCCATCTTGTCTTCCACTCCCTCTTTTTGTGTGTTTTGTTTGTCTGGTTGATTTGTTTGTGAAATAAATGTTAGCTCTTTCACGAGCCTCGATTCAGTATACAAAAAATAATAATAATAATCTCTCCCAGGTTACTCCATCCTCCGGTATGATAGACCTGAGCCTCGTCCTGGAGGTGGGGTTGCTATCTTTATAAAAAACTCTTCCTCACTTGCCCTGCACTGCCCTCTCTCCACCTCACCCCCAGGAATACCTTTGGCTACGGCTTCCCCTTCGCTCCCACCTTTTGTTCATATGTGTGTTGTACCGTCCACCAAACAGTGATGACTCCATCTACATCTCGCTGTCTGAGAATATGGACCAACTTCTATCTACCCATCCCAACTCTCTCTTCCTCATATGTGGTGATTTCAACTGTCACCATGCCAGTTGGCTGGGTGTGGGTACCTCTCTCACCAGCCATGTCTCTTCAGCAAAGGACTTCTGTGACTCACTGAGACTGACACAATCTGTCAATTTCCCGAACCGGATTTCAGTCAACGGAGCATCTTCTCTTCTGGACTTGGTTATGACTAACTTCCCTGAAAATGTCTGCTGCTCTTCTTCTGCTCCAATCGGCTCTTCTGATCATGTGCTTGTTAAAGTGGACATCTCTCTGACCATTCTCAGAGAGCCTCCTCAGCGTCGACCAGTCTGGCATTTCACTCAGGCCAACTGGCATGGTCTTCAAGCAGCCATCAATCATCTGGACTGGTCTCCCATCTCTACCGCCTCTGACATCAACTCATCCTGGGAATTCTTCCAAAGTAAATTGCTCTCTCTCATGCACAGATTTATCCCATCTCGTCTTCAGTTGTCATACCCTTCCTCCCGTCCATGGTACACGGAATCTTGTGGTGAGGCTATTGCCCAGAAACAACTTGCTTTCGTCTCCTGGAAAACAAATCCAACCGAAGGAAATCTCATTTCCTTTCACAAAGCCCGAAACAAGTGTGTGTCCACCCTCAGGAGAGCCAGGAAACAACATCTCTCCGTTCTCAGGACCGAACTCTCTTATCTGTCTCCCTCTTCCAAATCCTGGTGGCGTCTGGTCAAATCTGTTTCTGGTGTTTGTTGCCCCTCCATCCCCTCCCTCACCTCAAATGGCCACACGGCTGACTCCGCACGTGAAAAAGCTGAATGCCTCAACTCTGTGTTTGCCTCTAAATCTTGTGTCCCAAACCCATCCCTCTCTGTACCCACCGTACCCAGTCGTACCCAGCTGCTCCTGGACTCTGTGTCCTTTCCTCTTGACAAGGTGGAAAAGTTTCTGTCAACCCTCGACTCGGATTCTGCAACTGGACCTGATGGCATCAGCCCACGGGTCCTAAAATCCTGTTCTTCCGCTCTTTCACTCCCTCTCTCTGTTCTCTTCGCCCTCTCTTTTGCTCAAGGTCATCTTCCATCTGCTTGGAAATCTGCCAACATCACCGCTTTGCACAAAAAGGTGCAAAAACAGATCCCAGCAACTACAGACCAATCAGCCTTCTCCCAATTATCAGCAAAGTCATGGAATCCATCATTGCTTCAGATATGAAATCTTTCCTCTTCTCCAATGGCTTGATCTCTGATTATCAAATTGGTTTCAGACCAGGACACTCTACTCTGGACATGCTGCTTCTGCTGTCTCAACAATGGATGGAGGTCCTCAATGCCAAACAGGAAATTAGAGCAGTCTCCCTTGACATATCACGTGCCTTCAATACGGTCTGGCTCCCCGCTCTGCTCACCAAACTCTCCTCTTTTGGTATCCATGGAAATCTCCACGCATGGCTGGCGGACTTCCTCTCTAGTCGTAGTCAACGTGTGGCCCTGAAAGGGTTTCTCTCATCTCCTCTTCCTGTTCAGGCTGGAGTTCCCCAAGGCAGTGTTCTGGGCCCTGTGCTTTTTCTGGTCTTCATCAATGATCTCTCTGACTCTCTTGAAAATCCTCTCTATCTCTTTGCTGATGACACTAATCTCTGTCGCTCCATTCTTCATCCCTCAGATCGGCAGTCTGCAGCCTCCTCACTCTCTGCAGACCTGGACAAAATCACAGACTGGGCAAACAAGTGGAACATGTCTTTCAATCCTGACAAATCTCACACTCTTACGATGTCTCTCTGAAAAGACCGACTGGACAACCCTCCCATCGACTTTCTGAATAATCCTCTTCAAGAAGTTCTGTCACTCAAGCTTTTGGGTCTCACTATCTGCCATGATCTTTCCTGGGAAAACCACATTTCAAATCTGGCCTCCAAAGCCAGTCGCCGACTGGGCATCCTCCGTCGTGCGAAGTCCTTCCTTGGCACACCTGAGCTCCTCACCACATACAAGGCTTTCATCCGCAGCTCAATGGAATACTGCTCTCCCCTCTGGGCTGGTGCTCCTGCCTCACACCTAGCTCGTCTTCACGCTGTTGAAACCAAAGCATTCAGAATCATTGGAATCTCCCGCGATGAAGCTAACTCCAAGGGCCTCTCACTCACTCACCGCAGGCAGGTTGGTGGTCTTTCCGTCTTCTACCGACTCCTCTCTGGACTTGCCCCCCCAGCTCTCTCTGGGCTCTGTCCCGCAAATATTCCTACAGGTCGCACAAGATCTGCCTGCAACCCTCTTATGGTTAAACTGCCAAAATCAAGACTCTCTGCTCACCTTCACTCCTTCATTCCTCTTTTCTCCCGCCTCTGGAACAAACTCCCTCACTCTCTTCAATGCCACTCCTCCCTCCAGATTTTTAAAACAGCTGTTCACCACCATCTCTTATCTTCCCCCATCCAAAACCTTGATCTTTTCTACCCCCGCTAATTTCACCCCAATTCCACTTTTTTGAAATACCAACTTCTGTCCTGGAAGTCCTTGGTGTCCTTGTGTTTTATACTTCTCCCTCCCCCCCCCCCCCCCTTCCCACGCCTCCGCCCCCCAAGCCCTCTCCCTTCCACACATCTACCTGCTCTCAAATGTTGTGTTTGTGTGCTTCCCTTCTCTCCCCATCTTGTCTTCCGCTCCCTCTTTTTATATATTTTGTTTGTCTGGTTGATTTGTTTGTGAAGTAAATGTTAGCTCTTTCACGAGCCTCGATTCAGTCTACAATAAAAAAAAATTCAAACTTCTAGACCTCACCATCAGCCACGACCACTGCTAGCCTCAAAGCCATGTGCAGACTCAGCCTCCTCCATAATTCCAAATAATTCCTTGAAAAGTCAAAACTACTCGGCGTGTAAGGCCTCTGTCCATAAGCCCAATGGATTATTGCTCTCTCCCATTGGCTGGTGCCTTAGCTGGCATCACATCTGTCTTCCCTGTGGTCTGTGGAAACTAAAGCTCTCAATATTAATGGCATTTCCAAAGATGAGGCAGATGCCACAAGGAATGTCATCATATATCACAGATAGGCCAGTGGCCTCTGTTTCTTTTCCTGCTTCGACTTAGGTCTCGCTACCATTGCATTCTCAGCTTTCCGATGCTCCAGGTCTCCTCTAGGACAACAAAGTCCCACCCAGTATCCCCTTCTGGTTAAATAGCAAAATCCAGGCTCTGCTTGTGGAGCTGATTTCCCGAGGTAACATCATTCAATCCCTCTCTTCCTCCCAAGGCGTCGAGTTGATGGTACATCACAATTTCATGTCGTCCTTCATCGCTTCCCGTGATATCGTCTATCCCGATTAACCCTACATAACCCAATGCTCATACTTGCAGGCACTTCCTCTCTTGTCTTTTCTCTTTTCCTGTCCACTCATTCCTCCTTACTGACAGTGGGCCAACAGGCTGTGGCCTCTTGTTGCATTAACCTGTTGGCCCACTGGCGGGAAGTCGCCTTTTTGCCCTGTGCCACCCCACTCGTCCATGAGACTCACTTTTGTACAAAAAACACCATCAGTAGGCCTTTCCAGCATTTAGCACATCAAGCCTACCACATGTTCTGCCAAATTCCCAAATATATTTTACTCACTTGACGCAAACAAGGAAGACACCAAGCTCCCCTAGTAACACGATCCTTGAGGATTTATCCTCCATCAGAATATCGACGGAAGGATAATTTTGCCATTCTCAGGTTTAGGAAGATTTACATCATGATCCACACACAAGGACACACTACTCAGAACAAGGTAAATTGATACATTATCTCAACAACTATATGAATGTGGAGTCATCTGAAAACCTGACTGTGTGTGACAATTTTTGGTGCAAGCTCTCAAGGTGCTGACACATCCACAATCCTGAGGAAAGTAGGGGATCAAACATGGATTTCACTACATGGAAGTACTTCCAGTCAAAGTTTGGCCCTTTATCCATTTCCTTTCGACAGGTGCACCCTTTTGTCCTCCAGCTGTTTCTTTCAGCACAATGGCTGACCATTGTGCACATTTGAATGGGAGTAATTTCAGCAGCAATGTCTGCAAGGATTTCTGTTATATTCCTGCCATTTGTCATCGTCGTCGTTGTTTTGTTCTATTGTTTGTGTTTTGTCTTTTTCTCTCTGCTGCTAATTACCTCTGCCACCAAAGGTGGGTGGAGGTTATGTTTTCACCCTTTTGTTTTCACCCATGTCAGTCTGTCTGTCTGTCTGTCTGTCTGTCTGTTTGTGAACAGGATACATCAAAAAGTTGTGGACAGATTGGATGAAATTTGGTGGAGAGGTTGTGCATGTGACAAGGATGAAATGACTACATTTTGGTGAAGATTTGCATCCCGTTACTCTCATTTTTAAGTGATTCTTCACCATTGGGAGATCGGGCCAAAACTATATATAGGAAGATATCTCAAAAGAGTTGTGGACGGGTTCGAACGAAGCATAGTGGACAGGTCGGGTGTCTGCCAATGACGAATCGATTCGATTTTGGTGAAGATTCGAATACGGATCTGGATACGAGAATTTATTTATTTTTTCTAACTTGATTCTAACCAGTGATTGGGCCAAAAACTATATATGGCATGAAATTTCCAAAGTCTGTGCACAAATTATGACAAGACTTGGTGGATGAGCTGGTTAGGCAACAAGAACAAGCTGATGAGATTTTGGACCTCCATTTTGGAGTTTTTTGGATTTTGAAGAGCGCTCCACCGAGTGCCATTCTCGTTTCGTCTGCAAATCGTTAACAGTTCTGTTTAGTTTTAACCAAGTTGTTGTAATGAAACCATCAACTAAAAGCTTCCTTCACATCCCTATCCCTGCAGATGCTTCAACGTTTTGCCCTGCCGCTTCCAGCCAGCTCACCCTGAGCAAGCATTATCCTGGCCTGACACAGCTCTCTGGCCGCAATGCTTGAATGCTTCATTGCCAACATCTGTTGCCATCTGCCCCCATCACCTTTGCAGCCCATCTCCACAGTAATGTGTGACCCTTCATCATTACCGTCCTTGCCGCCATCCTGAAAGCCGTGCTGTGATAAATGGCACATCATACAAACATGGCGGCCGGCCCATTCACTTCGACGCTCGATGGTGGCTCCGCAAAAATTGCTACCGTTCCACAAATGGCACCCCCACAGGTATGTTATCAGCATCAAAGAATTACAGTAAGCTGTCGATTGCAGACTTTCCACGATACCTGTTGACACTGCTCCTTTACCTTGAAGTTATGACTCTTCCACACTGAATTTAAATTGTGTTTCATCTCTCCATGCGATTGGTTCATCTTCTCATTGTCCTAATGATATACAAGGAGTGTAAAATATTTATTTTTGTTTTCTATTTCTTCTTTACACTTTATTTCTTTTTCGTCTTCTGCCTTTATTTTTATAACTTTCCCCATCTATTTCTACTTTCTTTTTCCAACTATTATTTTGTTTTGTTTTTAGATATTTGCCAGTAATTGGCGCACCCATGCATTAATGGTGTCCTTCAAGCTTTTAAAGCCTTCTCTTAACATAAACTTTACATTCATTGTTGTTGTTGTTTTTTGGTCTTGTAAAACTAAGAGAGAAACAGTGGTTCCATTATAAACTTGGGCCTAGTCTACATGAGTATTGCTTATTCAAGCTCTATCCTGGCTTTGTGTGAACATGTACTTTGATCTGATGTACGTGTTCAGCTTTGTCGTAAAGTTTTATTTACTTTTTACATAAAAAAGCATTTCTTAATTTACAAAGAGCACTGGTGTTGAAGATATAAGCTATTCTAGTTATATCTACTTATGAACATTTTATACTGCTCCTTTCGTGTGGTGACCCATCGGCATGACCTGTAAAGATCGAGTTCTTAAAAGGTGCATTACCTGCTGGACTTTCCATTAAAGGTACTTGTTTTTTTTGTGGAACATGCTTTTTAGCTCAAGCCTGGTGTTGGCTTAGCGGTTAGGGTGCCGGCTTGGGATCCTAGGATCCTGAGTTTGAATCCCGGTCGATCGTTGAATTAACGAGAGGGGGGATGACTCGGCCCGTTATCCTTCTGAGGTCCGCAAATTTAGTTCCTGTACCAGTTCACTGGGATGAATAATCCCAGTGTGTGCCCCGATTTAGAATAGGTACACCGTATCCCTGTGTGTCGTAAGAGGCGACTAAAGGGTGGGCGTCAGGAAGGGCATCCGGCCATAAAAACATTGCCTCAAAAAGGGAACCATGATGATTGTCATGGGGCCTGCAAGGCTAACCCCCACTCTAGCAGGCAAAATGGCCTTTGAAAAGTGAAAAAATGCCATGCCTATGGGATGGCACGTCGTCCGTCCGTCAGTCCTTCAATCCGTCAGTCCGTCATTCTATAAACACTTGCAACAACTTCTCCAAAACTGCTGATGGGATTGTGACCAAACTTGGCCCAAATTATATTTGATATGTTGCAACTCAGTTTGTTCACGGCATGAACAAAATTAGGGTCTAAGGGGGAGGTCTATGAGGGGTGGCGAGGGGGGTGGGGGGAGGAGTGCCCCCCAAAATAGTTATTTTTTTGTATGTTTGTTTAAAGTCTTTATGATTATATTAGTATGATTCTACATGCTGCTGTGTTTTTTAGCAAACATTGAAATTTGTTTAAAATACCGTGATACTGTTTAAAATACCTATAGTCCTATAAATACCTATTTAGTAAATACCTAATAATGTGTAGTGTACTGCTTCATTCTACCAGGTGAGCACCCAGGAGTGTCGCCCCTATTTATTTTATCACTGTTCTAAATTTGCATATTAGAAGCATCCATTGTCCCAAGCATCGGGGAAAAAAACGATTCAATAAATTATGTTTGTGAATACAAATATGGAATTAATGCATTGGTAGCAGTGCCACGCAGGTATCTATCTTTATGTACTCGAGCTTTGTACTTGCTTAAACACACAAAAAGAAGGGCACTCCCTAGCTTTGAACTGGCATGGGATTCACGTAATAAGGTGGTTTGGACAGCAACCAAAACAACCACCGCACAGGTAGAACAAAGAGTGCTGTCAAGCATACCGACAGCAGTGGGAAACATATAAAACAATCGTAAACCTGGAAATTTCAACGTGCACAGCACAAGCATCATTTTTGAATGATTGGCTATGATGTGTTCCATTGACTGTACTTGCTAGACTTGTTCATAACGTCCCATGTTAAAACCACAGCAATAACAAAACGAAATAGTAAATTCCTCCTCTCAACACGGATGCCTAAAAAGATGGAAGCCTGGAGGTACAACATGACACAAACGATGACACATGATGACATGATGATGACATGAGATGATGACACAAACGATGACAACACAAACCTGACATGATGACATGATGCCATGATAACAACAAAAACATGATTACATGACATGATGACACAAACAATGACAACACAAACAACATGACATGATATGATGACATGATGACATGATAACAACAAAAACATGATGACATGATGATGACACAAACGATGACAACACAAACAACATGACATGATATGATGACATAATAACAACAAAAACATGATTACATGACATGATGACACAAACAATGACAACACAAACAACATGACATGATATGATGACATGATGACATGATGACATGATAACAACAAAAACATGATGACATGATGATGACACAAACGATGACAACACAAACAACATGACATGATATGATGACATGATGACATGATAACAACAAAAACATGATGACATGATGATGACAGGATGACACAAACGATGACAACACAAACAACATGACATGATAGCATGATGACATGCTAACAACAAAAACATGATGACATGACAGGATGACACAAACGATGACAACACAAACAACATGACATGATGAGATGATGACAACATGATGACATGATAACAACAAAAACATGATGACATGACATGATGACACAAACGATGACAACACAAACAACATGACATGATATGATGACATGATGACATGATGACATGATGATGCCATGCCAGGATGACACAAACGATGACAACATAAACATGACATGATATGATGACATGATGACATGATGACATAACAACAAAAACATGATGACATGACAGGATGACACAAAAGATGACAACACAAACAACATGACATGCTGACAACATGATGACATGATGACATGACAACAACAAAAACATGATGACATGACAGGATGACACAAACGATGAAAACACAAACAACATGACATGATGACATGACAACAACAAAAACATGATGACATGACAGGATGACACAAACGATGAAAACACAAACAACATGACATGATGACATGATAACAACAAAAACATTGATGACATGACATGATGACACAAACGATGACAACAAAAACAACATGACACAACACAAAAAAGATATAAAACATGAGGATGTCTCTCAGGAGTAACCGAGGTGATAATTATCCGTGTACGTTAGCAGGTGATACCCTGGGCACAATCTTCACATCATTATTTCACTGGTGAGGAAGGTAGGTGCTCTGGATATGCTCATTGTTTTCTCAAATTAAGAATGTTTTTTTTTTTTAAGAAATTGCAATGCAGATCATTAATCACCAGGTATAGCCTCATGTCCTGCACGATGGAGGGTATACGCGGGTGTTGCCTTTTCACAACACTTTCTCATTTATAACTGATTTAATGTTATGTAAAAGCCTCAGGAGACACTGAATCTTCACTTTCTATTGGAAGATCAGACGCGATATCATAGATACAGATTTGAACCCGATACTTGAAACCTTCTGAAGTTGATTGTATTGGAAGTGAAAACGTCAAGGTATGACTTTACTATAAAACAGGAAAGATGAAATGATTCCACAATGTTGAGTTTTATGAGCAAACTTGTAAAAAGCTCATCAAAAATGATGGGTTGCAACAGTTTATTCGAGGGTGCAGCCGCGTGAGCCTGACAACGCCTGAAGCCTTGGCCTAGTGTCAGATGTGCTTCTATCTTCTTTATTTATTAGACACCATATGGGCGTAAATGAACACTCGTTTTACTCTTTGTACGTTGTACATCACATGGAGCGTATTTCACTTTCCATCGCCTTGTATTCACTGTTATTTTTTAAAACGCTTCTGTACACCGCCCTTGAGGCTCGGAATGCAAGCCACCATCTACATTTCAAATACAAGAGATAATAATAATAATAATAATTCATTTATTTTGTATAGCGCTTTTCAAGAAGCCCAAAGGCGCTTTGACGGAGTGGAAAACATAATGCATAACAATACATGAAAACAACAATTGCAAAAAGACAAGAATCAATCGGGAAATATTTAAAGCAAAAGGAGGGAGAAGGAGAAGAGATAGTCAGGGGTTAAATGCTGTGGGTAGAATGTTGAATGCAGTGTTGAACAGGTGGGTCTTTAGTGATGTTTTGAATGTGGTGAGTGAGGAGGACTCTCTGATGGTGTGAGGTAGCGAGTTCCAGAGGGTGGGAGCAGCGATGGAGAAGGCCCTGTCCCCCCAGGATCTGAATTTGGTCCGGATGGAGGGGGTCAGGAGGTTGGTACCAGCAGAGCGGAGGTTGCGGGTGGGAGGATGGATAATTACTCTTTTATGGAAAATATTTTCCAGGTTTGTTTTATCCTCAAAAATAGACCTTAGTAAACACACAATCATATTAAAAGATTGGCTTTTAAAACCTACCCTTATGAAGGGGGACAGACATCTGTACAAACACACAAACTGACTGTGTTTATATGGTAGATTGTGTCTTCACGAAATACAAAACGATAATATATTTAAATCATATTAAGTACTGCCAGATACGAAAGTTTGCACTCGGTGTTCTTTCATGGAATATAACGATTTAAAGAGTTTGGTTTGTTTCCAGTTTGAGCCAAAGTCAAAAGATGAAAGAGACCACGTGATCATGAGCAAACAACTGCCTGGTGAGTTGGAAAAGGTGACAGATCCCTGGGGCATGAATGACTGTGGTCTACCTGGCTGAAAATCCTGTTCTCTTCAAAATGATTCTCTTTTACTGAAAATAAAATTCATTCTGTAATTCATTGCAGATATAAGCTGAAAAAAATGTGTTCATGTCTGGCTTTTGACCCCACAATCAATTCTGATAAATTGGTCGAAACACCTACTCCCAATTACACTCTTGCCAAGTGGGTAAAGTTAAAATGATATATGTTTCCTCATAAGGAACTTCAAAGCAAGAGGAGCACCTCAGCTCCATCAAAGCCTACATTAGTGTTGCCAACATGTGATTGTATGTGCATGTTCTATCCTTTTAAATGATGAGCATCAAGTGAGGAAGCAGTACGTCCCATTTATTAAAGTCGCTCTGGGACTCGGTAGGGGTTCGAACCGTCAACCAACCATACTCAGAGCAGACACTCTAACCATTGCACTCTGGTGCAGAGGCTGTGGATTCATGTTTCATGAAATAGGACTTTTTTTCTCTCAAATGCAGTTTATTACCAAGGATGTAGAGTAGAGTAAGGTAAGGTGAGGCAAGAACGATAGGGTAAAGACGACCCCCATACCGATGTAACATCCTTGGTCCTGGTTCTCTGTTCAGTACCCAAAATGTCGGCATCAGAGAGATCTACGACTGACGACGTTGCGGGCCAATTCAAATGAAGAAAAACCAGTTTATTGAATAGAATGCACGAGGATATATATATATAAGTTCAAAACGCACCAGGTCACAAGTGTGCCGGACTGACCGGGTCCTCAGTCGAGGACCGCAGCATCATCCCGTTTCGGACCTTCAACCTCGATATGGTCAGCTAAGGTGGGCCAGCAGGGGCACATACACATCCACATGCAACAACTACACCTGGATGCGTACATACCCCCACCCCCAGCCAGTGCGAATGCAGACGACAACAACAACAACAACAACAACAACAACACCTCCACATCCAGAATCCACAGCACCAAACAAACATGGTGGAACACTCAAACACCCACCTTTATACCATTCACCACTCACCAACAAAACACACCAGATCATTCACACACACATACACACACATACACACACATACACACCCATACACACCCATACACACACACACAATACCAACCAACCACCTACCCTTACAACATACACCACTCAACATACAAAAACACACACTCATGCAAAAATTCATTCATGCAAAAACACACACGCTCACCCACTCACTCATATACACAAAATAAGAAATAATAATAGTAACAAAAAAAAAAACCTACACTGTTCGACGTGCCTCCATAAACTTCCTCCATATCCAAAATGAGCCTTTCAAGGCAACCTGCGCCACCTTGTCACACATCCTCCTTCTTTCTGTCCCACACACTCCCAGCCGAGCAAGAAATGCAGAAAAGGAATTGCCAATATACCCTCTGCACCCCACCTCAAATGGCTGACACAAAACTCGCCAACCCTTCTCGCGGCACTCTGTCTCCAGCTCACTGTACTTTCCTCTCTTCCGCTCATGCACCTCCTCCATGTTTTCTTCCCAAGGTACCGACAATTCCCCGAAGATGACCTGTCTTGTTGCACCTGACCAAATGACAATGTTAGACCGCAACCTTGAAACACAGATCTCCTCAGGGAATACCAATTGTGGCTTTAGGTCTGCCACCACCTGCCAATCACAAGCATCTGACAGCCCTCTTGCTTTCCACCTCCTCCTCTTTCCACCTGGCCCTCTTTGACAAACCACACCGCTCCCCCATCAGTCTCCTTCTCCACTCTTCTCTCTCTCGACCTCAGCACCTCTTGTTGCACCATCTGCACCACCACCGCCAGCACCTGATCATGTTGCCACCTGTATTGTCCTGCTGCCAATGCTACTGAACATGCACTCAGTGCATGCTGCACCATTCCCACACCCCCACACAAATAACATGTGTCCTCCTGCAACAACCCCCACAATCTCAAGTTTACTGGTGACGGAAGCACATCATACGTTGCCCGCAACAGGAAATTCAACAATATTGGCTCCATCCTCCAAATCTCTTGCCACTTCAACATCCTCACCCGCACACCTTCCCACTTAGTCCAAGCACCTTGCTGTGCGTGACCGACTGCTTTCACATATCTCCCCTCCTCTTCCTTTCTTCTCACCTCCCTCTCAACCATCTTCCTGCTCTCTTTCACACATGCCTTTCCCCATCGCTCATGCTTCATCCACCCTAAGCCATGCTTCCCATGCTGTACCATCCCCATGACCTCCTCCTGTTGCAACCACTCCTCCATCTCATCCACCTCTGCTCTTGCATTCCACTTTCGACTTCCCTTCTTCTCTGGGAGAGCATTCTTTACCACTGCATCACTTGAATCCCACAATATCATGAACTCCCCACCCTCACCACCTTAAACTCCTCGGTTAATGATGTCAAGGGAAACTGGAGTTTTCCACCCTGACCATAAAAGGCAATGTTCGTCAAACAGCGTGGCACTCCCAACCACCTCCTCACAAACCCACTCACCACAACCTCCATCCTCTCTACATGCACAATTGCAATATCATACATCATCAATGACCACAATACTCGTGGCATCAACCCAAACTTCAAACACCATACCTTCAACTTACCTGGCAAACCACATCCATCAATCCTCTTCCAACCTCTCAAAAGCTTGTTTCTGACCTCCTCCACTCTTCCCACATCATTCAACTCCACTGTATACCATCTTGCCAAACTCTTCACAGGGGCCTCCACCAATGATGGAACCACCTCCCCTCCCAGCTCAAACCTGTGCATGTTATCCACCACTCCTCGTCTCACGATCACACTCCTCGACTTTCTTGCTTTAAATCCCATTCTTGCCCACTACATCAACCTCTCCAGTCGTCGACGTACCTTTACTGCTGCATCAGCGGACTGTTGGACAACGGTCAGGTCATCCATGAAAGCAAACATTGCTGGCAACCTCTGACTAGGGGTTAGTTATATACAGTCACGTGAAAAGTAAGTACACCCCATGTAAAGTTTTGACTTTTTCAACATATTTCAACATACAGCTATTTGATCTTCATTTCAACAATATTGAAAGATAAAGGTGATATAATATAACAAATATCATGAAACATTTACATTTTGTAGTCCATTGTATAATTTAAATAAATATAAATGCAAATTTCGCATGTGGAAAAAGTAAGTACACCCCTACATTTATCATGACTTCAAATACCTAAAATTAGATTCAGGTGCACCACCTCAGGTGCAAATGATTAGAACATCGTTAGAGAGGATCTTGGAGGAACCTGTCTTATTTAAACCTCAGACATTTGGTTTGGTTTGCTCTTTGTTGTTGAAGTGTGTGGCGTCACCATGCCTAGATCAAAAAAGCTCTCTGAGGCCTTCAGAAAGAAGGTTATACAGACTTGGCATTTAATATGGATTTTTTTTTTTCTTGACTTGTGTTTACTTTCTGAACTCGGTATATCAATCTGGTGGGTTTCTTTTACGCTTCGGTGATTTCTTTGTTGAAAGAACCATGTCACTGATTGTCTGTCGCAGCAAGAAGTCAATAACAGGATTATATCACAGGTGGTGTGACAAAATGTACGGACAGGTACATTTGACGATTGGCTTCACAATCGGGTATATAAGGGTTGTTGCGTTCTGTATTAGTGGAAAACAACTGCTGCACATCTACAAAGGTTATTGCTGCTTCCCCTGGAGATGGTCCGTCAACTCGACAATGCTGTTTGTCATTTAGTGGTGGCTTTACGAAATTCCGGCATGAAACAGCATGTTATTGCTTGGCAGTATGGCATCACTCAAGGTCAGGTGTCAAATATCCTGAAACAAAATGCTCAGAGGGGTGTCCCTACTCCAATACCGAGGCCAGGACGTCCCCGCAGAACCACACGGAGGGATGATCGCCAGCTGCACCGATTAGTCCGCAATGGCTGGACCAAGTCAGCTAATCGGCTTAGGGCTGAGTGGCAGCAACTGACAAATGTGCCTGTATCCAGAAGGCTAGTCAACCAACGACGTGTTCAGGCAGGCTATCATGCCAGACGTCCCCTGAGAAAGCCACGTCTGAGCAGACAACACCGCCAGTGCCAATTGCAGTGGGCCAGAGAGCACCGTCAATGGCAGCCAGGACACTGGAATCACGTGATCTTCAGTGACGAGTCTAGATTTCTGGTCTATCGTCAAGATGGGCGCGTCCGAGTGCGCAGAAAAGTGCATGAAGCCTACAACGAAGATTGTATAGTGCCAAGAGTCCAAGCTGGAGGTGGTGGGGTGACCGTTTGGGCTGCTTTTCATGCAGGGGGCAAAACTGACCTGGTTGTTCTGAATGGAAACCTGAACCAGTTCAAGCACAGGGCCATTCTGGAAGAAACATTGCTTCCATTTGTTCGTGCAGCCTTTCGAGGAAACTTTGTCTTCCAAGATGACAATGCATGGCCTCATCGTGCTCGCATGATCCAACACTTTCTTGCTGACCGTGGTGTAGAGCATATGGAGTGGCCTGCCATGTCCCCGGATATGAATCCGATGGAGAACTTGTGGGCAGAATTAACCCGTCAAATCGACAACTTAGACCAGCAGCCTGCCTCTGTGCGTGAATTGCAGCAGGCTATTGTAACTGCATGGCAAGCGATTCCTGTCCAAACCTTGGCAAATCTCGTGAACAGCATGCCTCAACGTGTACGTGCTCTCCTGAATGCTCGTGGGGGTTACACGAAGTACTGAACTGTAATTTTACTGTCCGTAATCCCAGTCGTAATTTAGCTTTTGTTTTTGTTAAAAAAAATTTTGGCTAATGTGCAAATTAAAGAGATACTTCTGGAAAACGCACAGAAGTTTAACACAGTACTGTCCATGAATTGAGTTCGATATCAGTTTACATCACTTTCAAGGATCAATTTATTTGCTTCAAAATGTCAAATGTGGTTTTTGTTTCTTTTAAAGGTCACATTAACAAAATCTAGAATAATTTCAACATAATTCCAATGAACTTTTGGTTCTAAGTCATCTTGAAATGTAAGTTCACCCCCACAAAAAAAATATTCCATATTAAATGCCAAGTCTGTAGATGCCTACAAGTCTGGGAAGGGATTTAAAAAGATCTCCAAACAATTTGAAATCAATCATTCGACCGTCCGGAAGATCATCTACAAGTGGAGAAGATTCCAAACAACTGCCAACTTGTTCAGCCCAGGCCGCCCCAGGAAGCACAGCCCGTGAGCAGACCGCAAGATGCTGAAAGAAGTCTCGAAGAACCCCAGAATGTCATCACGGGACCGACAGGTAGCTCTTGCCACTGTTGATGTCAAAGTGCACGAGTCTACCATTAGAAAGAGGCTGCACAAATTTGATCTACATGGGAGGTGTGCCAGGAGGAAACCTTTGCTCTCCAGAAAGAACATCAGGGCAAGACTGAAGTTTGCCAATGAACAACTCGGCAAAGACCAGCACTTCTGGAACAATGTGCTCTGGACAGATGAGTCAAAGGTAGAGCTATTTGGCCACAGTACCAGAAGACATGTTTGGCGAAAACCAAAGACAGCATTTGACCACAAGAACCTGATACCAACTGTAAAGCATGGTGGTGGAAATATTTTGGTTTGGGGCAACTTTGCTGCATCAGGGCCTGGGCAGCTCACCATCATATAATCCACTATGAATTCTTCATTGTACCAGAGGGTGCTTGAGGATAATGTGAGGCCATCTGTCGGGAAGTTGAAGCTCAACCGAAGGTGGACCTTGCAACATGACAACGACCCTAAACATACCAGTAAATCCACCAAGGAATGGCTGAAAAGAAAGAAATGGAGGGTTCTGGAATGGCCAAGTCAAAGCCCAGATCTAAATCCCATCGAGATGTTGTGGGGGGATTTGAAACGAGCTGTGCATGCAGGAAACCCCTCAAACATCGCACAGCTGAAAGAATTCTGCATGGAGGAGTGGGAAAAAATTTCTCCTATTCGATGTCAGAGACTGGTAGACAGTTATAAGAAACGCCTACTTGAGGTTGTTTCTGCCAAAGGGGGCAATACCACCTATTAAGAGCCAAAGGTGTACTTACTTTTTCCAAATGCGAAATTTGCATTTATGTTTATTTAAATTATACAATGGACAACAAAATGTAAATGTTTCATGATATTTGTTATATTATATCACCTTTATCTATCAATATTGTTGAAATGAAGATCAAATAGCTGTATGTTGAAATATGTTGAAAAAGTCAAAACTTTACATGGGGTGTACTTACTTTTTCACGAGACTGTATGCTACTAGTTATATAGTTATATTGTGGATATATATATATACTAGCGGGGTCACCCGTGGGAATCCCACGGGCATGGATGTGTGTGACATTTCGACATATTGAGATATATGCTGCACATTCATTTTTACAAAATGGTTACTGGCAAGTCATCAGATCCAGAAATGGTGTGATGAACACAATTTATTTATTTCACATAATATGTGACCCCTCACTCCTCTCCACCTGACACTCTCCTGTCTCCACCTGACACTCTCCTGTCTCCACCTGACACTCTCCTCTCTCCACCTAGCACTCCTCTCCTCTCCAAACTCTCACATCCCTCTCCTTTCCAATCCCTCACCTCTCCAATCCCTCACACTCCTCTCCTCTCCAATCCTTCACACGCCTCTCCAATCGCGCCTCACACTCCTCTCCAATCGCGCCTCACACTCCTCTCCAATCGCGCCTCACACTCCTCTCCAATCGTGCCTCACACTCCTCTCCAATCGTGCCTCACACTCCCCTCCAATCACTCCTCTCCAATCGTGCCTCACACTCCTCTCCAATCACGCCTCACACTCCTCTCCAATCGTGCCTCACACTCCTCTCCAATCGCGCCTCACACTCCTCTCCAATCGCGCCTCACTCGCCTCTCCAATCGGCTTTCCCCGTCTCGTTTCTCTCCTTTTTCTCCCGTCTCATTCGTTTTCTTGCTGCATCCTGTTCAAGTCTGCGTTCTTCATCGATCGTCTCATTCATTTTGGAAATAGAAGTTTCCACGCAGCGCATGAATTGTCACGATCCTCAAGAGGAATTTGTCTCGTAATCATCAAATGATAAATGGCAAGTAAATTATATTGTGGAAAATTAAAGATTTCAAATAAACCTATTTAAAGTGTATTCGCACATAACTAATTTTAAAAAACGAAGAAATATCTCTCGGTAATTTCCTGAAACATATTTTACTTCCGGCTAATAATGTTGAATTAAATAAAAACGAAGAAATATATGTCGGCATCATTGTGACGTTTTTGTGACGACTGTCATCAAACGAAAAAGTAATATATCTTAACGGAAAAGCAAAAGCGAATTTTTAATATATATCGACACGTTGCCGTCGGTGTCATGTTGGGCGGTGTATGATACACCATGACGCGATTTTAAAAAATATATCTCTGCATTTTCCCGCGTGTGTGGAATGTTCTCAATTATTGCTGACACCGAGTCCAAAACCATCGATAAAAATGAAATCATATGGTGAGTTAGATTGGAGATAAAGGCGTGAGAGAGACTCAATGGCCTTGAAGTTGAAGTTACAGGCGTTTGAGAATTCATTTCGTTCTATAAACGGCAACTTTCATTGGATTTCCTTCCCGTTTTTTTTCAACCGAGTCGAAAACTATGTTAGCGACTGTGAAAAATGAAATGATATATCGAATTTTTAATATGTATCGACACGTTGCCGTCGGTGTCATGTTAGGCGGTGTATGATACACCATGACGCGATTTTAAAAAATATATCTGCATTTTCCCGCGTGTGTGGAATGTTCTCAATTATTGCTGACACCGACTCTAAAACCATCGATAAAAATGAAATCATATGGTGAGTTAGATTGGAGATAAAGGCGTGAGAGAGACTCAATGGCCTTGAAGTTACAGGCATTTGAGAATTCATTTCGTTCTATAAACGGCAACTTTCATCGGATTTTCTTCTCGTTTTTTTTCAACCGAGTCTAAAACTATGTTAGCGACTGTGAAAAATGAAATGATATATCGAATTTAAAATAGATATCGACACACTGCCGTCGGTGTCATGTTGGGCGGTGTATGATACACCATGACGCGATTTTAAAAAATATATCTCTGCATTTTCCCGCGTGTGTGGAATGTTTGTGGAAAATTAAAGATTTCAAATAAACCTATTTAAAGTGTATGCGCACATAACTAATAATAAAAACGAAGAAATATCTCTCGGTAATTTCCTGAAACATATTTTACTTCCGGCTAATAATGTTGAATTAAATAAAAACGAAGAAATATATGTCGGCATCATTGTTGACGTTTTTGTGACGACTGTCATCAAACGAAAAAGTAATATATCTTAACGGAAAAGCAAAAGCGAATTTTTAATATATATCGACACGTTGCCGTCGGTGTCATGTTGGGCAGTGTATGATACACCATGACGCGATTTTAAAAAATATATCTCTGCATTTTCCCGCGTGTGTGGAATGTTCTCAATTATTGCTGACACCGAGTCCAAAACCATCGATAAAAATGAAATCATATGGTGAGTTAGATTGGAGATAAAGGCGTGAGAGAGACTCAATGGCCTTGAAGTTGAAGTTACAGGCGTTTGAGAATTCATTTCGTTCTATAAACGGCAACTTTCATTGGATTTCCTTCCCGTTTTTTTTCAACCGAGTCGAAAACTATGTTAGCGACTGTGAAAAATGAAATGATATATCGAATTTTTAATATGTATCGACACGTTGCCGTCGGTGTCATGTTAGGCGGTGTATGATACACCACGACGCGATTTTAAAAAATATATCTGCATTTTCCCGCGTGTGTGGAATGTTCTCAATTATTGCTGACACCGACTCTAAAACCATCGATAAAAATGAAATCATATGGTGAGTTAGATTGGAGATAAAGGCGTGAGAGAGACTCAATGGCCTTGAAGTTACAGGCATTTGAGAATTCATTTCGTTCTATAAACGGCAACTTTCATCGGATTTTCTTCTCGTTTTTTTTCAACCGAGTCTAAAACTATGTTAGCGACTGTGAAAAATGAAATGATATATCGAATTTAAAATAGATATCGACACATTGCCGTCGGTGTCATGTTGGGCGGTGTATGATACACCATGACGCGATTTTAAAAAATATATCTCTGCATTTTCCCGCGTGTGTGGAATGTTTGTGGAAAATTAAAGATTTCAAATAAACCTATTTAAAGTGTATGCGCACATAACTAATAAAAAAAACGAAGAAATATCTCTCGGTAATTTCCTGAAACATATTTTACTTCCGGCTAATATGTTGAATGAAATAAAAACGAATAAATATATGTCGGCATCATTGTTGACGTTTTTGTGACGACTGTCATCAAACGAAATAGTAATATATCATAACGGAAAAGCAAAAGCGAATTTTTAATATATATCGACACATTGCCGGCGGTGTCATGTTGGGCGGTGTATGATACACCATGACGCGATTTTAAAAAATATATCTCTGCATTTTCCCGCGTGTGTGGATTGTTCTCAATTATTGCTGACACCGAGTCTAAAAGTAAAACCATCGATAAAAATGAAATCATATGGTGAGTTAGATTGGAGAAAAGGCGTGAGAGAGACTCAATGGCCTTGAAGTTACAGGCCTTTGAGAATTCATTTCGTTCTATAAACGGCAACTTTCATCGGATTTTCTTCCCGTTTTTTTTCAACCGAGTCTAAAACTATGTTAGCGACTGTGAAAAATGAAATGATTTATCGAATTTGATTTGAAATAAAACTGGGGGAGAGCAAGACACCACGGGCCTACAAAACAGGACTCAAAGCTATGCGAGTTAATAAAATGGTGGATATTTGTTTATAGCCACTCCCAGAATGGGTGGAGCTATGGGTGGAGCTACTCTGCAAACCGAGTAAGCCACACCCCGGACAGACACCCAACAGATAGACAGACAGACAGACAGAATCATCTACGGCTATTATAATATAGATATATATATGTGTCGTAAAACTTCAATTTAACAGATTTCAGATTTAACAGACAAAAATTAGGAAGTGCCAAAAATAAAAAGTTTGTGGTAGCCGTACTGTAATTCGCGAGTATACCGATAGAGGGCACTGCGCAATCTGACCCGGAAGACGTTGTTATGGTCAGATCATGTGTAGTTCAGTCTTTGACCTTATGCATGTCTTTGTTTTTTATTGGCGTATAAAGTTGTACAAGTGATTTACCATGGCTTCCAAGGATAGTGGTGCAAAGAGAAAGCATGTGAATGGAAAATATTTTTGTGGAAATGGGGACATCCACAGAACAGTGTAAGTGCGAGTTGACTGTTGAGCGGTGTAAGAAAGATCATGGAACAACCTGTGTGCATGACAGGAGTGCGAGTGAGCGACAGAAAGCATAATTTAAGTTTTTGAACAAAAGGTGGTTGAGTGATTACAATTTGATCGACTGTTATATTACCCATAATGCATTGTAACTTGTAAACACTCGACCCATGTCCAGCTAAGTTTAATCAGCACATGAAAGCAAAGTAAAGGCCTGCATTCATGTTTTAAGAAAAGTCTGGCCAGAAAGTAGAACAAGCAAAAGACAGGGCCAGAGAATTATGCTGTTTACATAATGACATAATGGAGGCCTCCATTCATTCTACCTTTACTCGGACTTTGCGGATGAACCGCAGGAGCCTTTCATTGTCCCGGCCTTACCTCTGCAGTGCGATCCCTCGTCAAATCCATCGGAGCAATCCCAATTGGTATCGCAGAGCTTGCTCATGTGCAGACACTTATCAGAACCCAAGCAATGGATATGATTGACGGGGCACTTTGTCTCGTTTTTCTTGACACCTGCAAAACACAGCAGAAGCAACACCACGTACTCAGATCATGTATATGATCATGATCAGATATATGTATGTCACATGGAAGACATATAGCACCAACAGGCATTGTTCGATCATCGTCCATATCATGTCAAATAGTGTGGCGACGACAGCGGCCAAGGACTCAGGGTGTCTTGCATTCTTTCATTTTCAAAAGATATGCCAAATCTTCCAATTAGCAGATTTCCACTTTTTGGCCTTCAAATTGATCATTTGCTCAACATTATTTGTTGAATTAATGGTTAACACTTTTTGATGATGTAGATATATCCACTTTCCCGCTTTTTCGATATCTACTGGCATACCTGATTTGAGTAAAGGCAGCCTATAGGACCCAAAAAGGTTCTTCATATTTCAGGGGACCAACATTTTTAATTTTCATCTGATATAATCAAACACAAAGGACGTTTTACATTTGAATTACACAATAGGTGTTTATGTCGAATACCGGTAGGCTGGTAACACTTGAGCCTGCATAAAATAGTTTTCACCTACTGCTGCGCCAAAACGTAGCCTTTTCAGGTTGCACCATGACAGACTGTCCTGTCCCACAAGTCGTACAACCCCTCAAAAGGTTACAGGGCCAACACTAATGTGTCATAAGAATGCCGGTGACCATGGCACTGCTCCATGCAAGTTAAACACACGTGGGACGCTTACACCTTCCTGTGACACAAACAATGGCACCAACTCTTGGCATATTTCTATCTCGACCTAATTCATAATTAATTACTGTTTATATATATATATATATTTATATACACATACACTTCAGTCTCCCTCATTCACTCCCCTTAAAATTGACGTAATCTTTCTTCCATGTTTTAAAACTCATTCACTTCACAATTTACGGTCTTTCTCTCTCCTTCTCTCTCCTTCTCTCTCCTTCTCTCTCCTTCTCTCTCCTTCTCTCTCCTTCTCTCTCCTTCTCTCTCCTTCTCTCTCCTTCTCTCTCTCTCTCTCTCTCTCTCTCTGTGTATATATATACAATATATATATATACATACCTACATACAGTCACGTGAAAAAGTAAGTACACCCCATGTAAAGTTTTGACTTTTTCAACATATTTCAACATACAGCTATTTGATCTTCATTTCAACAATATTGATAGATAAAGGTGATATAATATAACAAATATCATGAAACATTTACATTTTGTAGTCCATTGTATAATTTAAATAAACATAAATGGAAATTTCGCATGTGGAAAAAGTAAGTACACCCCTACATTTATCACTACTTCAAATACCTAAAATTAGAATCAGGTGCACCAGCTCAGGTGCAAATGATTAGAACATCGTCAGAGAGGATCTTGGAGGAACCTGTCTTATTTAAACCTCAGACATTTAGTTTGTTTTGCTCTTTGTTGTTGAAGTGTGCAGCGTCACCATACCTAGATCAAAAGAGCTCTCTGAGGCCTTCAGAAAGAAGGTTATAGATGCCTACGAGTCTGGGAAGGGATTTAAAAAGATCTCCAGACAATTTGAAATCAATCATTCGACTGTCCGGAAGTTCATCTCCAAGTGGAGAAGATTCCAAACAACTGTCAACTTGTTCAGGCCAGGCCGCCCAGCAAGTTCAGCCCGACAGCAGACCGCAAGATACTGAAAGAAGACTCGAAGAACCCCAGAATGTCATCACGGTACCTACAGGTAGCTCTTGCCACTGTTGATGTCAAAGTGCACGAGTCTACCATTAGAAAGAGGTTGCACAAATTTGACCTACATGGGAGGTGTGCCAGGGGGAAACCTTTGCTGTCCAGAAAGAACATCAGGGCAAGACTAAAGTTTGCAAATGAACACCTCGGCAAAGACCAGCACTTCTGGAACAATGTGCTCTGGACAGATGAGTCAAAGGTAGAGCTATTTGGCCAAAGTACCAGAAGACATGTTTGGCGAAAACCAAAGACAGCATTTGACCACAAGAACCTGATACCAACTGTAAAGCATGGTGGTGGAAATATTATGGTTTGGGGCAGCTTTGCTGCATCAGGGCCTGGGCAGCTCACCATCATAGAATCCATGATGAATTCCTCATTGTACCAGAGGGTGCTTGAGGATAATGTGAGGCCATCTGTCAGAAAGTTGAAGCTCAACCAAAGGTGGACCTTGCAACATGTCAATGACCCAAAACATACCAGTAAATCCACCAAGGAATGGCTGAAAAGAAAGAAATGGAGGGTTCTGGAATGGCCAAGTCAAAGCCTGGATCTAAATCCCATCGAGATGTTGTGGGGGGATTTGAAACGAGCTGTGCATGCAAGAAACCCCTCAAGCATCGCACAGCTGAAATAATTCTGCATGGAGGAGTGGGCAAAACGTTCTCCCAGTCGATGTCAGAGACTGGTAGACAGTAATAAGAAACGCCTACTTGAGGTTGTTTCTGCCAAAGGGGGCAATACCACCTATTAGAGCCAAGGGTGTACATACTTTTTCCACATGCGAAATTTGCATTTATGTTTATTTAAATTATACAATGGACTACAAAATGTAAATGTTTCATGATATTTGTTATATTATATCACCTTTATCTGTCAATATTGTTGAAATGAAGATCAAATAGCTGTATGTTGAAATATGTTGAAAAAGTCATAACTTTACATGGGGTAAACTTTACATTACTTTACATTTAACATAACTTTACATTTAACATTTAACAAACATTTAACATAACATTTAACAAACATAACTTTACATTCTTTACAAAAACGGCGTCAACTTTTTCACGTGACTGTAAGTGTCTATTTGAAATTTAACACTAGGCTTTTGGATGATGCCTTTTTCAAGGAAGCCTTTCGCAATCTATGGATAGCAGTAGTTGAAAAAAAGCCCCGTTTTGCTTCCATTAACCTGTGGTGGGACAATATGAAACCCCATATAAGGCTGTTTTGTCAACAGTTTAATTTATATGTCACCCATGAAAGTCGAGTCACACTGGCTCGGTTAGAAACTTAAATTCTAAAACTGGAGCACAAACTGGCGAAACAAGAGAATGAGGCAAACTATAAGTTACTCCTTGAAAGAAAGACCCAACTTAGAGAACTATTGCAGGAGAAAGCTGCAGGATTTTTTTTTTTTTTGGTATACAAGATCGACGCTCGTGAAAGATCTAACATTAATCACACAAAAAGTCAAACCGACACATAAAACACAAAATAAGGGGCACGGAACACAATATGGGGAGAGAGGGGGAAGGACACAAACACAACATTTGAGAGCACGGACATCGAGAGAAATGTGGGAGGGAGAGGGCTTGGGGGGAGGTGGGAGAGGTATAAAACATATGCAAGGATTTCCAGGAAAGAAGTTGGAACTTCAAGAATTATTATTAGTATTATTATTATTATTATTATTAGTATTATTAGAATTATTAGTATTATTAGAATTATTAGTTAGGTTAAGAATAAAAAATATTACAGTATCAGATAGCCCTAGCAAATCCTTTTTTCACCTCGAATCCAAAACGAAGCCAGCTCGGGTTATCCTATCAGTTATGGACCCCAGTGAAAATGTTATTGCAAATTCTGATGGAGTAAAAAATACCATTAGAAAGTACTATTCAGAACTGTTTGCAAAAAAAGATGCTTGTGAGGATAAGATGAAACTCTTTACCTCCCATCTCCCATCCCTGACTGAGACTCAACGGCTGGAGCTGGATGTGCCGTTAACCCTTCCTGAATTAGAATGTGCTCTGGCTGAAATGGAATCTGGAAATGCCCCAGGAATTGATGGCCTACCAGCTAAGTTTTACTTGGAGTTTTGGGACCTAATCCAAGAATCCCTGCGAACTGGTGTAATGCCATTAAGTCTAAGGAGAGCAGTGGTGAGTCTCCTCCCAAAGTCAGGAGATCTCCGGCAGATGGAGAATTGGAGACCAGTTTCAGTATTGTGCACCGACCACAAACTGTTTTCAAAAGCGATGGCAAATCGTCTGAAGAAAGTCATTGGTGACCTGGTCCTACCCGATCAGACTTTCTGCATCCCCAGTCGATCCATTTATGACAACATTTTTTTAGTTCAGGATTTAATGGGCACTTACCACGATCAAAATGATTTTGGGATAATGTTTCTAGACCTTGAAAAAGCCTTTGCCAGTATTGATCAGGTTTTTGTGGCGTGTTCTGGAAGCATGTGGCTTTTCGGGTTAATTTCAGAGCCTTCATATCTCTATTGTACACTGACATATCCAGTCTAATTAAGGTAAACAATGAACTCGTTTCCCCCATACAGGTTCAAAGAAGGGTACGGCAGGGTTGCCCAGTCTCAGGATTGCTTTTTGCATTAGCAATGGAACCATTACTTTGTACGCTCAGGGAGAATATCTCGGGCCTGACGTGTTTCCCAAGGAGTCCACCATTGACTATATCAGCGTATGCAGATGATGTGTGCGTCATAATCAGAAGCAACTGGGATATTGATGCTCTTGATAAATCCTTGAGAACCTTTTTCCAGGCTTCTTCCCTGAAAGTTAATTGGAGGAAAAGCAAAGCTAATTGGGTGCATTACTTAATATACACAAAGAATTAAGTTAAGCACCCCTACACAACGAATTAAGGTAAGCACCCCCTAATATATATTCTTTGTGTATATGTATACATTGGCATATATTCTAAGGTATGTGAGATCAAATAATGATTGGTATGACATTAGCAATTATCCATTGATGAAATGCAGATGAGTGCACGCATCTGTGACGTAGGGTTGAGTCAGTGATCCGATCACGTGGGTCCTACACACGTTATTGATGCAAAGATCGCTAGAGGTCTTCTCAGAACAATGACTGTACGTTAGAAAACATAAACGTCATCCACACTGTCCGTGATGGACCTATAGCTCCATACTTAAATTGAGGTGAAAAT
Source organism: Myxine glutinosa (assembly GCF_964187855.1). Classification (NCBI taxonomy): domain Eukaryota; kingdom Metazoa; phylum Chordata; class Myxini; order Myxiniformes; family Myxinidae; genus Myxine; species Myxine glutinosa. Next base: position 178,925,690 of record NC_136266.1, on the reverse strand, counting down.
ATGCCTAAAATTCCCAAAAATTTTCACCTTAAATTATTCAGAATAAAATATTGAAAACGGCATGATTGTTATGTTTTTATGTGACCATAATATCACTTCTCCAGAAAATATAGCAATATCATGGGTATATTACACTGTTTTGACAACAACAAACTTGTAACGTGCGAGGTTGTAAAAAAACGGGGGGGGTGCTTAACTTAATTCTTTGTGTATAGTTGCCTCCCTGTCTCGACACATCTACCTCCTCTTCTGGAAAACTTAGAATGGAAGGCAGATGGTATCAACTACCTTGGTGTGTCTCTTGGTTCCACACAATTTATGGAAAAGAATTGGGAAGGCTTGATTGGAGAAATAGAGAGGAGACTGAACATGTGGAAAAGAGCCCTACCGCACCTTTCATTTAAGGGCTGTGTCTTAGTTGCCAATAACTTGGTTGCTGCAACTTTATGGCATCGTTTTATTTGCCTACAACCGCCGGAAGTTCTGGTTAGAATTATCCAGGCCAAACTTGTGGACCTTTTTTGGGGTGGCCATCATTGGCTGCGGCCAAACGTAATATGCCATACTTCATCTGAATGAAGCCATGGCCTTCACGTGAAATCCCGCATCATGGCCTTTCGCTTGTGCTCCATTCAGCGCCTTCTATATGTTGAGCACCTGACAAACTACCCATTGGCCTGTCATATTTTGCAACAGGCGGGCAGACTCGGCTATGGTCGTGAAGTATTCCTGACCCACCTCAAGAATGTGGATACAGCAACTATATTCTACCAGAGCCTTATCAATGCCTGGAAAGGTCTTACAGTGAGTCACAAGGAGGACACATACTCCCCAGGGATGTTCGAAGTTGAACCACTGTTTTTCAACCCTCTCTTCCCCGATGTATTCAAGAGCTGTGATTTGTGCCAACGCTTCATTGATGCAGGCATGAACAAAGTATGGCACCTATGGCCAAACTCCCGTGTAGGGTGGAAGACTGTGGAAGAAATTTCAAATATGACAGGAATTCGGTCCAAGAGGACAATCGGCTTAATATTGAGGAAAGTCGTACAAAAAGGTCATCAGCTACGGGTATTATGGACTCAGAATACACATGGACATCCTGATGAGTCATACTTCCCTGAACTGATTTTTGACTGCCCCCCCAGAGAACTTCCACCTGTTAGCACAGGGCCAAATGAATTGCAAGCTGCTAGCAGCAAGAGCCTGTATAGGCGTTGCGTGTCCCTAATTCTCGGTGTTTCTCCATTAAATGGAGTAGCACGCTGGAATAGACTACTCCCTGCCGGGCCCCCCACTGAACCTGTATGGGAAGCGATGTATTGTAAGCAAATCACCAGAAGAACAGGGGATCTCCAGTAGCGCATTGCCCACTGGATCATCCCATGCAATACACATGAGGAATTTTGCCACAATATCTGCATACTGCCCCTTTTGCTCTGTAAATGAGGATGTATTTCATTTTTTCATTGGCTGTGAAAGACTTTTTCCATTATTTAACTGGTTGAACTTTGCATCACACAAATTGAATTTCAGATTTACTTTTCACTCCTTTATTTTTGGGTTCAAAAAGAAATGTACACAAGACAAAAAATATGAACTGTTGTGTTTTTTTGTAGCAACAGCAAAACTTGCTACATACTTGTCAAGAAAGGAGAAGCGTAACGGTAAACCGCTTCACCAATGCTACGTCCTGACGTTTTTCACTGCGCTCGTTTCTGCAAGGGTAAAACTTGAATTTAATTTTTCCAAGACCGTGGCTGAACTTGATGTGTTTGTGGAAAAATGATGTTTAGAAAATGTTTGTGAAGTTCGCCAAAATGGATTGGTATTATCTCTTTCTTAAATAATCAAGTCTTTATATATTTTTGGTAGTATTGCTCTATTTTATGTTTGAGTAAAAATGAAATGATTACTTGTTATACTTGTTGTTTCCTTGCTTTCTTATTCTCTGTTGTATTGGGATTTTTTTTTTGGATTTGTAAATTGTACATACACACTTTTATAATTTTGTAATAAAAGGACCTCAAAAGTCTCTGTCTCTCTGTCTCTGTCTCTGTCTCTCTACGTGGGTGTTCTTCTCAATTTTTGGGTTGCTGTTGCAAAATATGCGATATATAAATCTCGGAAAATTAAAATAGATAACGGCTATGGCTCTGATGCTATTTCTATTTTTAAAGGGTTTGTCTCAACACGACTCAAGCTAGAATTTGATTTCTTTGTCAGTAATGGAAACGTCCAACTTTTTGAGAGAAAGTGGTGTATTGGCAATGTTCTGTGCTCAGTCGATGATTCAAAAGTGGTAATTACTTTATAATTCCTGATTGATTTGACTTGTTTTCTTTGGAACTGATTGCTTGCACATATGTTTCTTCCTGTGTCCTTGAATACATTTCTCTCTCTCTCTCTCTTGCTTGCTTAGTTTTTCGCTTAATTTGCTCTTGATGTATTCATAGCTCTTGCATGAGCATTTCCTTTAAAATTGGTTGTGGGTTTGTTTGTGTCTTCACCTTTGGTTTGTAAAATATGTATTATTGTATATTTGCTGGTTTCTTTTAAATACCCTTTGCTCTTTTTGTGGTGTATTCATGATCCTTATGCAATTTCTTTAAACTGGTTGCTTTGTTTTTTACAACTGCTTTGTGAAATGGCTTTACATTTTTTTTTTTATAATAAAAGGACACAAAAGTCAAAGTGTGTCTCTGTCTCTCTGTCTCTGTCTGTCTGTCTGTCTGTCTGTCTGTCTCTCTCTCTCTCTCTCTCTCTCTCTCTCTCTCTCTCTCTGTCTCTGTCTCTCTCTCTCTCTCTCTCTCTCTGTCTGTCTCTGTCTCTCTCTCTGTCTGTCTGTCTGTCTCTCTCTGTCTCTCTCTCTCTGTCTCTGTCTCTCTCTCTGTCTGTCTGTCTGTCTCTCTCTCTCTGTCTGTCTGTCTGTCTGTCTCTCTCTCTCTCTGTCTCTCTCTCTCTGTCTCTGTCTCTCTCTGTCTCTCTATCTCTCTCTCTGTCTCTCTGTGTCTCTCTATCTCTCTCTCTCTGTCTCTCTCTCTGTCTGTCTGTCTCTCTCTCTCTCTGTCTTTCTTTGTCTCTGTCTCTCTCTGTCTCTGTCTCTCTCTGTCTCTGTCTCTGTCTCTGTGTGTCTCTGTCTGTCTCCGATGGAGCTCTTTTTAATACATACACAAGTGACTTGCTATGCCACCGAGCAAGACAAACATTGCAAACGCATTGTCACTCTGCACAAGGAAGAGCATTGATATTACAGCAACGCTCTGAGCCAGTGAGCCGAGCATGGCGACACCGGCAGAGGAAAGCCAGGCCTGAACAATGCACGAACAATAGAGATTTGCGCGAATAATCACCTGGGTAACCAGGCATGATCAATGCACCCCGAGGTCTGTAATCGAGCAGTTTGCAGGTTGAGAGGGCATTCGCACTCCCAGAAGGCAGCTCGATGCTGGGAGTTGCAAGCACGAGTGCCGAGATGATTTCCAATCCTCGTGCACGTCTAAAGATTTGCAAAATGCCCCACGCGATGTCTGTTGCACTCACATTCTGAGGAGCCCCATGATGCACCTGTTGGCTGCTCTCTGCACAATAGTAAATTGTACAACGGAAGTAACTTTCATTTTAATTGCAGCGAGGGACCCTCTACAGATCCAGACATCAATAAAAGGCAAATTTCATCCATAAAATCACAATGCACGTGTTTTCAGAGGCATAGTCCAAATCAAGGTGAGATTACGAATATTCCAACGACAACAAAGCAAAGTAAAATCATCATTACTTGCAAAATCGAAGATTTTTCAAGTATATTGGTCGGTTGAGTTTGGTATTCCGTTTGTTTGTCACTCGCCTACAGGTCACAATTCTAAACCAATCGTCACCAAGTTATAGAGGTCGTCACAATTGAGAAGCCTATTGATTTTGAGGTCAAAGGTGCCTCTGCCAATCTGGAGGTCAAATTTCTAAAATCGCCATTTTTCATCCGATTGACTTTAAAATTGAACATCTTTTGCATATTGAGCCAATAAATTGGGAAACCAACTGTTTTTGAGGTCAAAAGGTCAAAGGTGAACTCAAGGTCAAACTTCTAATATCATCAATTTTCATCTGAAAAACCGTCAATTTTCATCGAATTGACTTGAAAATAGAACAGCATTTACATATCGAGTCACTAAATAGGGAAACCAACTATTTTTGAGGTCAAAAGGTCAAAGGTGAACTCAAGGTCAAACTTCTAATATCAATTTTCATCTGAAAAACCATCAATTTTCATCGAATTGACTTGAAAATAGAACAGCATTTACATATCGAGTCACTAAATAGGGAAACCAACTATTTTTGAGGTCAAAAGGTCAAAGGTGAACTCAAGGTCAAACTTCTAATATCATCAATTTTCATCTGAAAAACCGTCAATTTTCATCGAATTGACTTGAAAATAGAACAGCATTTACATATCGAGTCACTAAATAGGGAAACCAACTATTTTTGAGGTCAAAAGGTCAAAGGTGAACTCAAGGTCAAACTTCTAATATCATCAATTTTCATCTGAAAAACCATCAATTTTCATTGAATTGACTTGAAAATAGAACAGCATTTACATATCGAGTCACTAAATAGGGAAACCAACTATTTTTGAGGTCAAAAGTCAACTCAATGTCAAACTTCTAATATCATCAATTTTCATCTGAAAAAATCATCAATTTTAATCAGATTGGCCCGAGCTTTAAGATTGTCAATTTTAACCTTTATGAAATTGACAATGTTATGTATCCATGGCAACCGTTTTTGGGGGGAGGGTTGGATTTTGCAAGTATCGTGCTCTGCATGATGTCTTCTTGTTACCCTTGCCTGTGGAGAGGATATTGCATTTGAGTCAGTTTGTTTGTCTGTTTGTTTGTCTGTTTGTTTGGCCGCGGCGAATAAATATGATTTTCTCTGCAACTGTTGGTCCGATTTACAGGAAATTTTCACCTTTGGTGCAACTCCACCTGCAGAATTTATTAATGATAATGATGTCATAGGTCACGTGGTATGGCTCATTGTAAAGAACTCTCCATGGGGAATAAAATGTTAACTACATGGTATTCATAGAATACTTACCCTGTGCAGTGAACTTGTTGTGAGCCAACCTTTCTGTTTTTAAACATTTTTTTCCTTTGGTCCAATATGGCTGCCAGACCACGTGAGCGATGACATCATAAATATATATTCTCTAATATAATTGTTGCATAGATCACGCTCAATACATTTCAAACTGATCAGACGAAGCGTTGTCCCTGTCGAATTATGACGTCATAATTATGGCACCAATGACGTCATCGTTAACAGCACCTATTCCCCATATGGAGTTCTTTACAATGAGCCACGTTTCAATGTTTTCCATGCAGCGGTTTTGGAGATATAGAGGTGCAACATTTTTAGGTTTTTCCAAGTTGGCGCCTGTAACACATGACATATGACGTCATGATTATCATTAAAATATTCTACAGGAGGCGCTCCGATGGTGAAAATTTTGTGCCTATCAGACCAACAGTTGCTGAGAAAAAAAATTCACAATGATCGGATAAGTGTTGTACTTGTCGAATTATGACGTCATAACGAAGGCACTGATGGCATCATCATTAACATATCTTATTCACCAAGGGGAGTACTTGACAATGAGGCATGTTTCAATTTTTTTCCATTTAGCAGTTTGGGAGATATGGAGGTGTAACGTTTTTCCAAGATGGCGTCCATACCACGTGACCTATGACATCATAATTATCAGGAAACAAAATCTACAGGCTTTTTTTTTTTTTTTTTTTTTTCTTGTATACAGAGTCGAGGGTCGTGAAAGAGCTAACATTTATCAAACAAACAAATCAAACAAACAAGCAAACAAAGTATATAAAAAGGGGAGCGGTCGACAAGATGGGGAGAGAAGGGGAGGAAGCACACAAACAAAACACTTGAGAGCAGGGACATCGGGAGATGTGTGGGAGGGAGAGGGCCTGGGGGGAGGCAGGATAGGTATAAAACGCAAGGACACCAAGGACTTCCAGGAAAGAAGACAAAAGTCACCTCAAAACAAGTGGATTTGGGGTGAAATTAGTGGGGGTAGAAAAGATCAAGGTTTTGGATTGGGGAAGATAAGAGATGGTGGTGAACAGCCGTTTTAAAGACCTGGAGGGAGGAGTGGGATTGAAGAGAGCGAGGGAGTTTGTGCCAGACGCGGGAGAAAAGAGGAATGAAGGAGTGAAGGTGAGCAGAGAGTCTTGATTTTGGCAGTTTAACCACAAGAGGGTTGCAGGCAGATCTTGTGCGACCAGCGACCTGTAGGAATATTTGGGGGACAGAGCCCAGAGAGAGCTGGGTGAGCAAGGCCAGAGAGGAGTCGGCAGAAGACGGAAAGAACCACCAACCTGCCTGTGGTGAGTAAGTGAAAGGCCCTCGGAGATAGCGTCATCGCGGGAGATTCCAATGATTCTGAACGCTTTGGTTTCAACAGCGTGAAGACGAGCTAGGTGTGAGGCAGGAGCACCAGCCCAGAGGGGAGAGCAGTATTCCATTGAGCTGCGAATGAAAGCCTTGTATGTGGTGAGGAGCTCAGGTGTGCCAAGGAAGGACTTCGCACGACGGAGGATGCCCAGTCGGCGACTGGCTTTGGAGGCCAGCTTGGAAATGTGGTTTTCCCAGGAAAGATCATGGCAGATAGTGAGACCCAAAAGCTTGAGTGACAGAACTTCTTGGAGAGGATTATTCAGAAAGTGGATGGGAGGGTTGTCCAGTCGGTCTTTTCGGAGAGACATCGTAAGAGTGTGAGATTTGTCAGGATTGAAAGACATGTTCCACTTGTTTGCCCAGTCTGTGATTTTGTCCAGGTCTGCAGAGAGTGAGGAGGGTGCAGACTGCTGATCTGAAGGATGAGGAATGGAGCGGCAGAGAGTGGAGTCATCAGCAAAGAGATAGAGAGGATTTTCAAGAGAGTCAGAGAGATCATTGATGAAGACCAGAAAAAGCACAGGGCCCAGAACACTGCCTTGGGGAACTCCAGCCTGAAAGAGGAGATGAGAGAAACCCATTCAGGGCCACACGTTGACGACGACGAGAGAGGACGTCCGCCAGCCATGCGTGGAGATTTCCATGGATACCAAAGGAGGAGAGTTTGGTGAGCAGAGCGGGGTGCCAGACCGTATCGAAGGCACGTGATATGTCGAGGGAGACAGCTCTAATTTCCTGTTTGGCATTGAGGACCTCTATCCATTGTTGAGACAGCAGAAGCAGCATGTCCAGAGTAGAGTGACCTGGTCTGAAACCAAATTGATGATCAGAGATCAAGCCATTGGAGAAGAGGAAAGATTTCATATCCGAAGCAATGATGGATTCCATGACTTTGCTGATAATTGGGAGAAAGCTGATTGGTCTGTCGTTGCTAGGATCTGTTTTTGCACCTTTTTGTGCAAAGCAGTGATGTTGGCTGATTTCCAAGCAGATGGCAGTTGACCTTGAGCAAAAGAGAGGGTGAAGAGAACAGAGAGAGGGAGTTAAAGAGCGGAACAGGATTTTAGGACCCGTGGGCTGATGCCGTCAGGTACAGTTGCAGAATCAGAGTCGAGCGTTGACAGAAACTTTTCCACCTGACGGTAAAAGAGCCCATGCATTATCACCAAAATTATATTCAGATTTACGATGTAAATCGTGGAGAGTTTAGATGCACCTGTACTACTGACTGGGCCTCCCCACCCAACCTTGCAGATACAGCGAGTCCCACCCTGTCATAGATGCTATCCGATTCCAAGCATCAAAAGGACATTTCTTTACAATAATCAATCTCCCAGCGGTACCGATAGAGAAATCTGGATGGGCTCTTACCCAACCCATTTAAAATGGGCTCTTACGGTAAAATTTCATGCCAATCAGACCAACGGTTGCCAAGAAAATAAATTTTTAAAATGCAGACACGGCACATGTTCGCACCTGAATGCTTAACCCCGCTTTTCGCTTCACGAGCGCAGGGCAATGATGTCATCGGTGCCTCCATTATGACGTCATCATTCGACAAATACAAAACGTCATCCGATCAAGATGAAATTTATCGAGTGTCATCGAAGGATAATTTGGTGGAGAAAAAAAACATGATGACGTCATCGGTCACGTGGTTCGGCCGCCATATTTGTTTTAGGACAAAAGCCTTAAAAACCACTGAAAACACGTCCTGGCGAGGGTCTGCAATCTCTGATTGCTCTTTGTAGTTTTATCATTTGGAAGACAATATGGTGAAGGTTTCATTTCACTGTATGAATGTGTTAAAGACGTTTAAAATATAATTTTGGTGATAATGCAAATTAATTTATTGACCCATTTGTAACCAAAATAAAATAATCTCACTTTGTTGCTTCGAAGAGACTCTAGAAAACTGCAAATTGGAAGAATAAGTAGGAATACTTGTGGAAAAGAGAAGCGTGATCAGTCATCAATAATAAGTTTGTCTAAACGTTTCGATGCACCTGTACTACTGACTGGGCCTCCCCACCCAACCTTGCAGATACAGCGAGTCCCACCCTGTCATAGATGCTAGCCGATTCCAAGCATCAAAAGGACATTTCTTTACAATAATCAATCCCCCAGCGGTACCGGTAGAGAAATCTGGAGCTGGAGCCAAACCGATAGAGACAAGCTGAAGCAGAACGACATTATTACCAAAAAAAGAAAAATGGGCGAGAAGGCTGAAAGCCTGCTGACAACATGAAAAGTCATTGCACACGTGAAGGAAAGCCATTTATTTTCGCTTCAGCTATGGTCGTATGTAATTGCAGGAGGAATGATAATGCAGTTCTTCCTGACTGCCTCGGTTGTCATCATCAGGGCTCTTTGCTTGCAGCAATGAAATGGCACGCGGCTTGATCTTCCAACGAGTCTCATGCCAACTGAAGTGGGTTGGAGGGAGTGCGGAAGCATGGCCACTTCATTCAAAGAAAAACCAGGGATTAGACCAGGGATTACTTAAATATTTCCCAAAAATTCCTTTTTTTTCCATTTCCACTTCCGGGCACATTTTAAAAGTCCAGCTTGGTT